>NC_134092.1:34766515-35082944 GCF_000715075.1 Nicotiana tabacum | reverse complement strand
TGTGGATGTTGTATGTGTCATCACCATCTACGAGAGAACAAGAATAGAATAATTCATACTCAATGATAAAATGAAGACGCACGATAGAGAAAGAAAGAAGGTGAAATTTCCTAAACCCTCATAGCCTCTAGAAAATAAGTACAAATGTCTCCGTACCAATCCTCCAAACTCTACTAAGCTTGCTCATGACTCGTAAGACCTAGGCAACCTAGTTCTCTAATAACAACTTATCATGATCTGAAATCCCAACCACGGGGTCGTGATGGCGCCTAACGTCCACTTGATATGAAATTCAATATTAGATACACAACTAATCATTTTTATCAATTTAAATACATATTTAAAGGTGATAAAGCTGTAAAACTTCAAAATATATAATAAAACTCCAACACGCTGTCTAGTTAAATCCTGGAATCTGGTGTCACAAGTACATGCGCTACTAAATAATACTACAACCAAGGTCTGAAATAAAAGCACAATTGTCCGAATGAAGTGAATAGTGCAATAGATAATAAGGGGACTTCAGGGGTCTACGAACGTCGTGCAGCTCTACCTAAAGTCTCCAGGTAATGATAGTTCGAGCACGCCTCCTCTAAACGCCAGTGGGACCAACACCAGTAACTACACAAGAAGTGTAATATGAGTACAACCGACCACATGTACTCTGTAAGTGCCGAGCCTAGCCTCGACGAAGTAGTGACAAGGATATAACAAGGTACTCACTATAAACATGTGCGAATACAAGTAAAAGCAATAACAAAAATAGAGGAAACAACAGTTGGCATAAAAACTAAAACAATAATTACATAATAGAGGGCCCCAAAATATCATCTATGCTCAATTTCTCAAATACGGAACCTATAGTTAAATACAATCATAATTTGTCTTCTTTGCAGCGATGCTCAATTAGATCCACATATATCACATCAATACCAATACCGTAATGACGTGCAACCCGATCTCAAATAATAATATTAATTCTGTTGCGGCGTGCCACCCGATCCTAAATAATAATACCAATATTCGTTACGGCGTGCAACTCTATCCCAAACAATAATACCAATATCTGTTGCAGTGTGCAACCTGATCCCAAACAATAATATCAATACTAAAAATAACTACGGAGTAACTCTCAACATAAGAGAATGGAATCAAAACAAGTAAATAATCTAAGGCAAACCAATATAACAAACTGGACCAAATAGAAGCAGTAAAGGCAATTAGACAATTACCGGAATAGAACAAGTAAAAATGGACAACAAGTAAAGGCATGGGTACATGGAACATTTGGGGATGCTTATCGGGCGGATCAGGCGGATTGTTATGCTTAACAGTTCGGCTTATCGGTTATCGGCTTGTAAATGTAATAATTCGCTAGCTAAACATATAAGATATCAGGCAGATTCGTATCGGTTTAGCGATTATCGGGTGGTTTATCGGCTAAATCAAATAGACAATGAGTGCATATACCACTTGACATTAAATCACTAAATTTAAATCCTGATTTCAACCCGTTTATATGACATGGTCATGCCCGAATATTCAAACCATTTCCAGAAGTCAATAACTGGAAGTTTATGTTTTCTCCATAAAAGATCTGGTCAGAATGCATATAGCCATATACTAAATTAGTGTTGCATAGGGCTCTTTTCTTTGTGCTATTGTATCAAGCCATATAGCCATATGCAAGTGCATTTTCACTAACTGGCAGAAGTCACTAGAATTTGAAAGTGCATTTTCAATAGTCTAATACTACTAAGTTAGTATCTGAGATAAAGCAATAACAATAGTGTCTTAGTGAAACTTCTGAACATGAATAACAACTGCTACTTTGTCAAAAGAAAGCACCAGAACATGTATATCTCTAATAATAAAAATAATTGGAGGAGACATCCCTTTTGATTTTCAAATAGTGGAAGGGATATTTAATAAACATAGGGGTAAAAATGTAAATATAAAATTTTTAACAGGTTAACGATTTATCCGTTAAAAAAATTATATGATCCGCCTCCAAATCGATAAGCCATTAATTATAAAATCTCAATCCGTTCACCAACCGTTAATCCGATAACCCGATACCAATAAGCCACTAAGCTAATTTTGCAGTTTGATTTTCAGTTCCGGTTCGGATTTGAATAGCCCTAGGAACATGTAGCAAAAGAGAGCATGTAACAAGGAAGACAAGTATTTAACAAATAAGGGCAAGTAACAATGAATGCATGATGTGAATAGTAGCACGGAATAGTGGAAGACATGATGTAGTTAAAATACATAGTTAAAAGCCCACGTCGTATGCTTAACCCATGACAACGTATGTACACTCGTCACCTTGCACATACGGTGTTCTCACACATAAATTCAAGTAGCAATTAGACCAATCAAGCCGTAACTCCCTCAAGTCAAGGTTAACCACGATACTTACCTCTTCCGCGATAAACTTAACAATCAATCACAGCTTTTTCGAATAAGCCTCCAAACAAATCGAATCTTGTCAATTATCAATCAAATAATCCAAATTAAGATTTAAAAACTACTCAAGAATGAAAAAAAGATAAATTTTGATCATTTTTTAAAAAGTCAACAAAAGTCAAACTCGGCTGCGTTTGGTCGAAATCCTAGTTTCGGACCAAAACTCGATTACACATTCACCTCCGAGCCCAGATATGTGATTTATTTTGAAATCCAACCTCAATTCGAGGTCTAAATATCAATTTTACTATATTCCTTATTTTACCCAAAAACCCATAATTTCTACCATGAAGTTCATAGATTTGATATTAAAGATTCATGAAAAGTAATTGAAATTGATTGAAAACTAGTTAAAGATGCTTACCAATGAATTTGGGGAGAAAACTTTCCTCAAAATTCTCCTCCAGAGAGCTTAGAATTGAAATATGGTGTAAAATGAGCTAAGTCACGATTTTCCAATCTTTTACCCAGCTGTAAATGTCGCAAATGCGAACTCTTGTTCGCAATTGCAATGTCCGCAAATGCGACACACTGATTGTAAATGCGATCAGTGCATCAGACCCAGTGTAGTCGCAAATACGACATATTTATCGCAAATATGAAGAGACACCATCACAAATGCGGATAAATGCTTCGCATATGTGAAGTTGTCCTAAATGCACAGGGGTCGCAAATGCGACCAAAATGTTAGCAAATGTGAACGTACAACATCCGCAAAGAGAACCTGCCCTCGCAAATGCAAAGACACCTAGCCAGCCCCTTTATCACAGATGCAATCCATTGACCGCAAAAGCGAGCTCGCAGATGTAAGCCAGATCTCGCAAGGCTTGCACCAGTAGTTCCAAACCCATCTGTAATACCTCCAAAACTCACCCAAGGACCTCGGGCTCCAAATCGAACATGTACACAAGTCTAATAACACTATAAAAACTCGCTCACTACCTCAAATCATCAAAATAACATCAAATAACAAGAATTGATCATCAAAACTCAAGATTTCAACTTAAAACTCAACTTTTTGCCAACTTTCACATAATGCGTCGAAATGCGCTCGGTCACTCGGGATCTCAATCAAACATGCGTACAAGTCCAAAAATATCATATGAACCTACCAGAATCGTCAAAACACCGATCTGACGTCGTTTACCAACAATACTGACCGTGGTCAAATCTAGCTTCATTTTAAGTCAAAAATCACATTTTCTGCATAATCGTACATATGAACTTTCCGAAAACTGACATGGACTACGCACGCAAATCAATAAACATCAAATGAAGCTATGAGAGGTCTTGAAACTCGAAAATTAAGGCTAGTATTCAAAACGACCTATCAGGTTGTCTCACCAAATGTTCATTTTGGCGTGTGTATGGTGTTCAACAACTTACATTAGTTGAGGGAATAAGCTGTTATCTTCCTATATTGCCTTGGCCAGTTTTTATTTCATGAGTTATCTTCTCGAATTGAGTTAGCCCTAAATTCCATTTTCTTAATACTGATTTCTCGACGTGTAGGGTTGAGGATTTGGAAACTGGTAGCCAACTTCTTCTTGTTGGTTGCTTAACTTTCCTCTTTTCATTGTATATCAGTTCTTTCCTTCTTTCTCTCCCTTTATTTTTACAAGTTCCACTATTTCATGACTCATAAATCTGAAAATAATATTTGCTTGCAATTCAAGAAGTGGTAAGGTGAAAATTCAACACCATTATTTCGCACATGCTAATGAAATAAATAAAAGAAAATCACGTTAAATTATTTTTTTCATGGCTTAGACAGAAATTCAAGAGTTTAGATATCCAAAAGGTGTAAACCCTAAGAACTGTGATGCCACAAGCCATCATATTCTATTTCATCCAAAGGAACTGCATTGTAAAAATCATAAGAAGAATCTAGGCCAAACTCTCCAAGATCATAAAATTGATCAGTTACTCCCTCTGGGCAGGTTACTGCATAATCGAGAGATGACGATTCCTGCATCAAGTTTTGCCATTTAACATCGTCGATGCAATCCTCGATCTTCTCAAGCGAAGGACACCCATCTATTGTAAAATATGGGGCAATTTCAACAACTATAGGTTGTGTTATGGATTCTATTCTTTCTTCTTGAACTTCATTTGGCTCTTCAAGTAGTTCTCTTAGTGAATTTTCATCAAATTGTGTTATTTCCAAGTCTTCAAATTCATCAATGCTGGATATAGATTGTGAGGTAATAGCACTTTGTGAATCCATCTAAAGAAGAAAAAGGAAAATTAGAAAGCAAAAAGGAAGAAAAAGGAAAGGAGCTATGTAGAATGCAGGTTTAAGTTATGGCCAAAAAGCACAAGCCTTAAATAGGCACCATAAGGTTTCGCCCAATTTTAATTAACTTTTAAAAATGTAAATTGCCCAACAACTGTCAAAGTACTGCAACTTCCTAGCTTCCAAAGCCAACGTAAAATTCTCAGACCCAACCACTTTGTGAAACTACACTCAATAAATATATTGTTGTTGTTATTGTTTGACTTTTCAAGTAATAGGGGTTAGTTATACTGAAACTTTTTCTGCATGTGGGGTATGCAGTATGTATGTTTAACATAATGGCCAAAAAGTACAAGCCTTAAATATATAGGCACCATAAATTTTCAACTCACTTGGGATAGCTCTATACTGTCATGATCAACTTTTAATACCGCACAATAAGTATTTCAGTACAGGACCATGTTAACATCAAAGAAAGTTTCGAGGGGATAGAAAACTATAGCTTAATTTCGGAAGCAAAGTAATGGGATTTTCTTCAGCCTAATATTTTAAATGTCATATATAATTTAAGCACGAGTATAATGAGCTCAAATTTCAGAGACAGCTGCCAATTGCGTCTCTTTTATTCCCCTTTAACTATACTTAGAGGCTGTTCGGCTAAGTTTTTAAGCTGGTCAAACTGGCTTATAAGCACTTTTTAACTTATCTACGCGTTTGATAAATATTCAAAATATTTATAAGTCAAGTGCTTATAAGCTAAAATTAGCCATAAGTAATAAGTTGGTCACCCCCAACTTATGACTTTTTAGCTTATAATCACTTTTAGTTTAACCAAGACTTTTACTAGTTTATCTTTAATAATATTTTTTAATTCACAAAATATTTTTCCCAAAATAAATTTTCTAACTTTCTTTTCATTTCATTTTCATTGTTTATCTTTTTCTTTACAAAAAAACTTTTTAATTTATAACCTTTTGTAAAGTTTTTAAGGATATTTTAGTCATTTTAATAAAAGAATAACTTATCAGCACTTTTCTACCAAACACATCAACTGCTTATTATCAGTTTCAGCACGTCTATCCAAATACGTAAATGCTTATTTAAAAAATCAGTTTCAGCACTTAAAAATGCTTTTAAGCACTTCAAGCTTATCAGCTATTTACAATCAGCTAATCCAAACAGATTCTTACTCCGGTCTACTTTAAGTGATTTTTTGGTCTTTTTTTGTGGTCCACAATATTTGATTTTTTCATATATCAAGAAGGAATTAATTTCTTCTTTTCGAAGTTGCCCTTGGAGTAAATAACCTAGAAGTAGTTTCTTATATTTCTAATGAGCAAATTAAGATTAATATGGTCAATTTCATTGTGAATTAATACTAAAAGATGAATTCCTTAATATGTGTGAAAAGAGCCAAAGAATCACTTAAAGTGGACCGGAGGGAGTATCAAATAATTAATAATTAACTATATTAACGTAATTAGTGTCACGCCCCCTACGGGTTTAAAACACGTTACTAGGATCTAAGGCTTATTAACTTATATACCAGTATCTTTTCCGTGTTTTGTCGATGTGAGATTCGTCTAGGGTGTTACATACACCCTCCCTTAGGGACTCGACGTCTTCGCTGAGGTTTGCCCCACCACCGTTCAAGGTTGCACGTGGAGTGACTCTGATGCCATCTGTAACAGCCCAGTCCGCTAGTGATATTATTCGCTCTGGGCCTAGACCCTCACGGGTTTAAAACGCGTCACTAGGATCTAAGACTTGTTAACTTATATACCCAACATCTCTCCCGTGTTTTGTCGATGTGGGATTCACCTAAGGTGTTCACAGATGATTCATCGTAGTTTGTCTTTATACGCCAATTGTCAACGTAAGTACTATAATTTCGTCCTTTCATTATTTTTGATGTTCACGTAAGTGGGGAGTAACTCCCCTGTCAAGTACTATATATATATATATATGAATAAAAAATAATGTTATAAATAAAATTGTATTTAAGGTAAATTTTTATATTTAGAGAGATTTTAGAATTTGTTACTTGATAACTAAGTTACTTTTTCCCTAAATAGAGGGGTTTTATTCTATTATAAATCATCTCAAAATCAATAAGATTCCTCTCTCTATACTTTTCTCTGCGATACTATTCTTCTTTTATTGTTTATAACAATAGAAGCTTTTTGTATTATCATCAAAAGTGATTAACGGCGAAATTAGAATTTATGTTTAGATTCGGTTGAATCCAATAATTATGGACTATAAAAGGACTAGAATTTTAAGCTTATAGTTTATATCCTAGCTGCGTCTTTTGAGTCAAGTGATGTTGCTTTGTCTACATGTGTGTTGCTGTCGTAGAATTAATTGTAACACCAAGATGTTTAGCAACACATTTGTCCAATATGACAAATAGCTCGGCACCGACAGCCCAGCAAAGCCTTCTGGTCCCTGTTTGGTTCGTTTCAACTTGTAAAGCCCATTGCTCTAAACCAAACTACCCCAAAAAACACATGGTGACACTTGATATAGCGCACACGTGCTTGGCCTCAACAGCAGGATTGGGTGGCAAATCAAACAAGAATTTTCTAAGAACTTTTACGTATTTATGTTATATTATAAACTTATTTACCCATTTTTAATAGGGTATCACTTATGTACATTTATATATATAATTTATTATTTATGTACAAAATAATATATTGATCAGACTCCAATCTTACTTATTTTAGGCTTCATTCTTCTCTAATTCTGTCCCTTTCTCTCTCTTTCTTACACCCCTCTCCCCATAGGTATTGAATTGACTAGAATTCAATTTGTAACATATTCTCTCTCTGTTGTAAGAATAGCCTTAGTATCTGTTTTACTTATTTACTAATCAATTAACGATTTATTGATGCTTAGTTATGTTTATTGTCTAGATGAAGCTACCATAAATCATGAAACTATGAAGCACAACATTATCATTTCGAAACAAAATCTTTACTATAACATGCGATCCTCGATATAATTAATATACAAAGTGTGAAAAATTAGAAGTTTCGTAAATTAGATTTTGTTTGTGTGAAATGTGAAGACATGAGCTTAAACTCCATTGACAACCATTAAAAAGTTTTGAACCTTTGAATTTGTTGATTTTTGCAAAACTGTTATTTGTTGGATTGGTGTTATTGCAAAGGATTGGGAATATCCTTTGGAACTTACAAGCAAATTTTAAGTGAATTCAGTGAAGATCCGAGTAGATTTTGGTTGGAATTTCAGATTAAAAGTCGCAAAATATAAATAAAATATATGTATTTTTTATATCGGGTGTACGAACGACATGTAAAATATATACAACTAACATAAGTGTGTGTACAAGTTGTATATAAGTTATATGTCAATTATATCTTTTGATCGTATTCTATACAAAACTAATTATATGTAAGTTGTATATAAATTATATATAAATTATAACTTTTGACCTAATTTATATATTTTTTATAAAAAGCTTTAATTACTTTTTATAAATAAAATAACCTAGCTAAACTGGACACAAATTACTAATTTTATATATATATATATATATATATATATATATATATATATATATATATATAGACTTCAATCCATACAATTTTAATGGATCTAATAATCCGCCTTTGGGTACTACCTTCAACTCGAACAAATAGTTATGAAAAAGGAATTAATATTATCCAACGTATTGATTTTAAATCCCAAATTTCTCTCAACGCTCTCTCTATACGCAAAACACTTACCAATATATAGGTATAACATACATGTCTACATGTGGGTAAAATTGGCAGTTTTGTTGATGTTTACCAAATAACATTAACATGAGAAGTACTTGAACCTAAATAGCAACCATCCTCCACCACTTAGAGGCCGTATGACCATGTTGTCAAAAGCTGCTAATTTTAAAATATACTTTTGTTCAAAAGTATTTTTTTGGAAAAAGAACTTTTGAAGAATTTTAGTTTGTGTTTGGCCAATTCATTTGAGAATTTATTTTTACAAGTATTTAATAAGCAAATTGTGTTTGGCAAATCTTTTCAAAAGGTACTTTTAAATGTCAAATTAAGAAAATGATATAAATGTTCAGTTTATAATTCGATTCATTTAAAGAGAGTGTAACGACTCGACCGGTCATTTCGAGTGTTGTATTTCCATTTCCCTATTTACTGCTTATTCTGTGCTCAATTATTGTTATGTAACTTGCCGGGGTGGTTGGTTTGGTTCCGGGGATGTTTCGGAATGAGTTGGGACACTTAGTCCCAAGATTGGAAGCCTAAGTTGAAAGAGTTGACCAAATATTGACTATTGAGTAATCGACTTCAGAATGGAGTTTTGATGGTTCCGATAGCTCTGTATGGTGATTTTGGACTTAGAAGTGTGTCTGGATATTGATTTGGAGGTCCGTAGATGATTTTGGCTTGAATTGGCAAAAGTTGGAAAAATAAAAGTTTGGAGAGTTGAGAAGTTTGACTGAGAGTTGACTTTGTGATTACCGGACTCAAATTTTGGTTCCGAAAGTTGAAATAGGTCTGTTGTATCATTTATGACTTGTATGCAAAATTTGAGGTCAATCAGAGTTGATTTGATAGGTTTTGACATCGATTGTATAAGTTAGAATTCATTAGTTTTTATTAGGATTGAATTGGGGTGCGATTCGTATTTTTTATATTGTTTGATATGATTTGAGGCCTCGACTAAGTTCGTATCATGTTTTAGAACTGGTTGGTATCTTAGGTTGAGGTCCCCGGGGCCTCGGGTGAGTTTCGGGTTGATTGCGGATTGAATTTGGCCTCGCAAAGATGCAGATTTTCTGGTGTTTGGTGTTCTTATATGAGTTCGCGAGAGAGGTCTTGCATTCGCGAGTACCTGGGAGGCAGGTAGAGTTTGTTCTTCATGTTCGTGAAGGAGGCCACACGTTCGCGAAGGTATGGTGTGTTTGTGCATCGCGATCGTGAGCAGGGAGCCGCGTTCGCGAAAAGAAGGGGCATCTGGGTAGAATATAAGAATTCAAAACGAGGGTTAGAGTAAAATTTTATAATTAGACTTTGGGTGCTTGGATTGAGGCGATTCTTGAAGGAATTTTCAAGGAGTTGATTGGGGTAAGTGATTCTAATTCGGATTTGGTTGTTATACATGAATCTAAAATTGTTTTTACTATTTAATTAGTGTTTTAGGTTGGAAAATTAGGAAAAATTATAGAAACTTCATAGGTTTTAATTTGATGATTTGAAGGTCGAGTTTTGATCGGAATTGAGTAGTTTTGGTATGGTTGGACTCGTGGTTGAATGAGTGTTTGGATTTTGTTAATTTTGTCAGATTTTGAAATATGGGCCTTGGCGTACTCATACTGTATCGATTTGAGAACTGTATCGGTTGTACTTATACTACACTCTGCACTTCATGTGCATATCCAGATACTACTGAGCACAGCGGTTGCTAGCTTTGGAGCTTTATCTATCAGAGACTTTTGAGGTAGCTGCCTTGGCGTCCGCAAACCTTTATTCTCCTTCTTTTCAGTTATTTATACTGTTCTATATTTCTAGACAGTGTTTAGTAGTCAGACTATGTTGTCAGTTAGATGCTTATGTACTTAGTGAAACCCGGATCTCTGGGGATATTGTATTTAAATCGCGGTATTTTCTTATAAGTTATTTATGAGATTTTACTCTTAAGCTTATTTTATTATATTTTCAAAATTAAAGATGCGTAGTCTATTATGATTGTCGGCTTGACTAGTAGTGTGATAGGCGCCATCACGACGTGTGAGATTTCGGTCGTGACAAGTTGGTATCAGAGCCTAGGTTACATAGGTCTCACGAGTCATAAGCAGGTTTAGTAGATTCCAGATGTAGTTGAGCTTGTGGGACCAACTTATGCACCAGTTGTGCCCATTGTTATTCAAGGCCTTCAGGAGGCTTTGGCCCAGATAATGACTGCTTACACTAGCCTTGCTCAGGCGGTTTCAGTTCCGGCCGCGCTAGCCACTTCTCAGGGCGGGGAGGTACTTAGACTCTTGCTGCCCGTACTTTAGAGCAGGTGGAGCAGGGACTTTAGACACTGGGGGTACTACCAGCCCAGCCGATTATAGTTGCTCAGGCCCAGGTGGGTCCCATTATGTTTGATGAGGAGCAGAAGAGCCCAGATAGGTTTGGGAGGCTCAAGCCTCCACTATTCAGTGGGGCAGAGTCAGAGGATGCTCAAGACTTCTTGGATAGGTGCCAGTGGAGTTTTCGCACGACGAGTATTTTGGAGACTAGTGGGGTCTCATTTACTACTTTTCAGCTGACGGGGGAAGCCTTTAGATGGTGGGAGACCTGTGAGCGAAGCAGGCCAACCGGTGCTACACCACTTTCATAGCACAAGTTCTCCATTCTCTTCTTGGAGAAGTTTGTGCAACCGACCCACATGGAGGAGTTTGCGTAGGCAGTTTGAGAAGCTATGCCAGGAGGGTATGTCCGTGACCCAGCACGAGATGAAATTTTCAGAGTTGACTCGTCACGCGGTCTGGTTAGTTCCCACAAAAGCGGAGAGGATTAGGAGGTTCATTGATGGCCTCAACTATGGACTGTGCTTTGTTATGACTCAGGAGAATGTATCAGGTGCTAGTTTTGGCAAGGTGGTTGATATTGCTCGGCAGCCAGAGCTGGTCCGTAGTTAGGAGCATGAGGAGAGGGAGGCCAAGAGGCCTCGTAGTTTGGGTGGTTTCAGCGGTGTTTCTTCTGGGGTTAGTCCTACCACATCAGGGGTCGTCCTTATAGGCGCGGTCAGATGGCTCGTCTAGTTCATCGTGGTGCATCAGCTAGCCATAGTTCATACAATACTCGTCCAGTTTAATCATCTCCCAGTGCCCTCACAACTTAGAGTTCATCTCGTGCTCCATCAGTTTAGTGTTTATCTATGCCACGTCCCTCTAGTAGTTATTTTGGTTCTCAAGGTCCGCTTCAGTACTTATCTCCATTGTTAGAGCGGGGTTTCTTTTAATATAGAGAGTTTGGTCATGTGAAGTTTCGGGAGGTCTAATTTAGTAGAGGAGTCAGGTTGCGACTTCCGCACCAGTTACTTCACCACTCGCTCAGCCAACTCGGGGTGGGGCTCAAGTAGTTAAAGTTCACCTTAGAGGGGGAGGCCAGTCAGGTGGCGGTCAGGCTCGATTCTATGCTATCCCTGCCAGGGAAGAGGCTGTTGCTTCAGACACAATGATCACATGTATTGTTTCAGTAAGACACATGGATGCTTCTATATTATTTGACCCTGGTTCCACTTATTCCTATGTATCATCCTATTTTACTCGTTATTTTGATATGCCCTGTGAGTCCTTAGTTTTAACTATTCATGTATTTACACGGTGGGAGATACTATTGTTGTGGACCGGTGTATCGGTCGTGTGTGGTGACCATTGGAGGGTTGGAGACTAGAGTTAATCTCTTGTTGCTTAGTATGGTTGATTTCGATGTGATTTTGGGTATGGATTGGTTGTACCCATATCATGCTATTCTGGATTGTCATGATAGGACCGTGATGTTGGCGATGCCGGGGTTGCCGAGGATTGAGTGGAGAGGCTCTCTAGATTATGTTCCCTGTAGGGTGATTTCTTAGGCCCAATGGTTGGTTGGGAAGGGGTGTCTATCATATTTGGCCTTTGTGAGGGATGTGGGTGCTGATACTCCTACTATTGATTCTTTTCCGGTAATGCGAGACTTTCCGGATGTGTTTCCTGCAGACTTGCCGGGCATGCCACGTGACAGGGATACTGTATTTGGTATTGACTTGGTGCAGGGCACTCAACCCATTTCCATTCCTCCGTATCATATAGCACCAACAGAGTTGAAGGAATTGAAAGAGCAACTTCAGGAGCTTCTTGATAAGGGGTTTATTAGGCCTAGTGTGTCGCCTTGAGATGCACCAGTTCTGTTTGAGAAGAAGAAGGATGATACCATGCAGATGTGCATCAACTATAGGCAGTTGAACAAAGTTACAATTAAGTATAAGTATCCTTTGCAACACCTTTGACTAGATTGACCCAGAAGAGTGCTCCATTCAGGTGGTCAAATGAGTGTGAGGAGAGCTTTCAAAAGCTCAAGACTGCCTTGATCATAGCTCCAGTTCTAGTTTTGCCTTCAGTGTCGGGTTCTTATACAGTGTATTGTGATTCTTCTTGGATTGGTATTGGGTGTGTCTTGATGCAGGAGGTAGAGTGATTGCTTATGCTTCGCGCCAGTTGAAGCCCCATGAGAAGAACTACCCTGTTCATGATTTGGAGTTGGCAACCATCGTTCATGCATTGAAGATTTGGAGGCATTATCTCTACGGTGTGTCTTGTGAGGTATTTACGGAACATCGGAGTCTCCAACACTTGTTCAAACAAAAGGATCTAAATTTGAGACAACGGAGATGGTTGGAGCTACTAAAGGACTATGATATTACCATTATGTATCATCTTGGGAAGGCCAATATGGTGGCCGATGCCTTGAGTAGAAAGGCGGTGAGTATAGGTAGCCTTGCATTTATTCTAGTAGGTGAGAGACCGCTTGCATCAGATGTTCAGGCCTTGGACAATCAATTTGTGAGGTTATATGTTTCGGAGCCCAGTCGGGTTCTAGCTTGTGTGGTTTCTCGGTCTTCCTTATATGATCGCATCAGAGAGCGTCAATATGATGACCCCCATTTGCTTGTCCTTAAGGACACTATTCATCACGGTGATGCCAGGGAAGTTACCATTGGGGATGATAGGGGTGTTGTGGATGTAGGGTCTGATTTATGTGCCGAATGTGGATGGGCTACATGAGTTGATTCTTGAGGAGGCCCACATTTTACGATATTCCATTCATCCAGGTGCCACAAAGATGTATCAGGACTTGAGGCAACACTATTGGTGGAGGATGATGAAGAAAGATATTGTGGGGGTTTGTAGCTCGGTGCCTAAATTATCAGTAGATGAAGTACGGGCATCAGAGACCGGGCGGATTGCTTCAGAGGCTTGAGATTCCGGAGTGGAAATGGGAACGTATCACCATGAGATTCCAGATTTTGTAGTTGGGCTCCCACAGACTTCGAGGAAGTATGATGCTATTTGGGTGATTGTGGACCGGTTAAACAAGTCTGCGCATTTCATTCATGTTGGGACTACTTATTATTCAGAGCGGTTGGCTGAGATCTATATTCACGAGATTGTTCGCCTTCATGGTGTCCCGGTGTCCATAATTGCAGATCAGGGCACGCAGTTTACATCGTAATTTTGGGGAGTAGTGTAGCGGGAGTTAGGCACACGGGTTGAGTTGAGTACAACATTCCACCCTCATACGGATAGACAGTCCGAGCGCACTATTCAGTTATTGGAGGATATGCTACGGGTTTTTGTCATGGATTTCGGGGGCTCTTGGGAATTTCTGCCGTTTATAGAGTTTGCCTACAACAACAACTACCAATCGAGCATTCAGATGGCTCCGATAGGTTAGTTTAAGCTGGGTGAGGCTAGGCTATTGGGTTCAGACTTGGTTCAGGATGCTTTGGACAAGGTTAAGTTGATTCAGGATCAACTTCACATGGCACAGTCTAGACAGAAGAGCTACGCTGATCGGAAGGCTCGTGATGTTTCTTACATGATGGGGAGAAGGTACTGCTCAGAGTTTCGCCCATGAAGGGTGTTATGAGGTTCGGGAAGAAAGGCAAGTTGCGACCTCGATATATCGGGCCTTTTGCGGTGCTTGAGAGGATTGGAGAGGTGGCTTACAAGCTTGCATTTCCGCCTAGTCTATCTAGTCTTCCCCTAGTGTTTCATGTTTCTATGCTTTGGAAGTATGTCGGTGATTTGTCTTATATTTCCTACTTCAGCACGGTTCAGTTGGATGGTGATTTGACTTATGATATGGAGCCAATGGCCATTTTGGATCGGCAAGTTTGAAAGTTGAGGTCAAAGGACATAGCTTTAGTGAAGGTGCAGTGGAGAGTTCGGCCAGTAGGGAAGGCTACTTGGGAGACCGAGCGGGAGATGCGGAGCAGATATCCACTCTTATTTGAGACTCCAGGTATGATTCTTGACTCGTTCGAGGGCGAACGTTTGTTTAAGAGGGGGAGGATGTAACGACCCAGATGATCGTTTCGAGTGTTGTAGCCCTGTTTCACCATTTATTGCTTATTCTGTGCTCACTTTTTGTTATGTGACTTGCCGGGGTGGTTGGTTTGGTTTCGGGGATGTTTCGGAATGAGTTGGAACACTTAGTCCCAAGGTTGGAAGCTAAAGTTAAAAGAGTTGACATGATGTAGACTATTGAGTAAATGGCTCCGAAATAGAGTTTTGATGGTTTCGATAGCTCCGTATGATAATTTTGGACTTAGGAGTGTGTCCGGATATTGATTTGGAGGCCCATAGATGATTTTGGCTTGAATTGGCAAAAATGTAAAAAATAGAAGTTTGGAGAGTTGAGACGTTTGATCGAGAGTTGACTTTGTGAATATTAGACTCGGATTTTGGTTCCAGAAGTTTGAATAGGTCAGTTGTGTCATTTGAGGCTTTTGTACAAAATTTGAGGTCAATCGGTGTTGATTTGATAGGTTTCGGCATCGATTGTAGAAGTTGAAATTTATTAGTTTTCATTAGGCTTGAATTAGGGTGTGATTCATGTTGTTTGATGTGATTTGAGGCCTCGACTATGTTCATACTGTGTTTTAGGACTGGTTGATATGTTTGGTTGAGGTCCCTGTGGCCTCGGGTGAGTTTCGAGTTGATTGCGGATTGAATTTGGCTTCATAGAGCTGCAGATTTTCTAGTGTCTAGTGTTCTTATACGCGTTCGCAAGAGAGGTCTCGCATTCGCGAAGAGTACCTGGGAGGCAGGTGGAGTTTGTTCTTCGTGTTCGCGAGGAGGCCACGTGTTTGTGAAGGTATGGTGTGTTTGTACATCGCGATCGTGAGCAGGGAGCCACGTTCGCGAAGAAGAATGGGCATTTGGGTAGAATATAAGAATTCAAAGCGAGGGTTAGAGTAAAATTTCATAATTAGACTTTGGGAGCTCGGATTGAGGCAATTCTTGAAGGAATTTTCACGGAGTTGATTGGGGTATATGATTCTAATTCAGATTTGGTTGTCATACATGAATCTATCATTATTTTTACCATTTAATTAGTGTTTTGGGTTGGAAAGTTAGGGGAAATTGTATAAACATCATAGGTTTTAATTTGAGGATTTGAGGTCGAGTTGTGATAGAAATTGAGTGATTTTGGTATGGCTGGACTCGTGGTTGAATAAGTATTCGGATTTTGTTAATTTTGTCAGATTCCGAAATGTGGGCCCGAGGTTGACTTTTTGATTTGAAATTTTGACTTATGTTAAAAAACTTACCTTTTTCATATAAAATTGATTCCTATAGCTTGTGTTGATTGTATCGAATTATTTATGGCTAGATTCGAGACGTTTGGAGACCGAATCGTGAGGCAAGGACTTGTTGGAGTAGAGATTTGCACGGTTTGAGGTAAGTAACACTTTTAAACTTGATTATGAGGGTATGAACCTCTAAAATACATGTTATTTGATTCGTTTTGAGGTGATGTACATGCTAGGTGACGGGCGTGTTGGCGTGCACCCTAGTAATTGTGACACGGTCAATCCCGTGAAACTTTGTATTCACTTAATCTTGCTAGTACTCGTGTCTACTCTTTGTGTTAGGGAATTTGACCTGTAATTTATGTTAGAAATCATGTTTAGACTACGTGCTGGTACTATTAGGACCCATAACAGTCATTTTCTTGCTATTGAGTTATTTGCTTAAATTGCAGTTATGTACTCAGTCGCATTCATCATTGAATATCATATCTCAGTCTCTGTTATCATTTATTGTCACATCATGTATCATTGGTTTGGGCTGATTGGCATGATGTATTGTCACATCATGTATCATTTATTGCTGTTATCATTGTATTACATCACATATGACAGGCACATTGACATGTAGATATAGAGATGTAATATCTCTCATATAAGTCATATTTGGCATATTTTATCTATGTTAAGCTTAACTGTTAAATTTGCAAGCAAGTCTACATTCCTGTACTGTGTACTAGTAGATTATGAGATTTTCGGAGATATTATTGTCATATTTCATGTCATATTTTCACTGTTTAAAAATCTGTATTTGAATTGTATCGATTGAGCTCGTCACTGCTTTCATCCCAAGGTTAGTCTTGTTATTTATTGAGTATATTGTGTCGGTTGTACTCATACTACACTCTGCACTTCATGTGCAGATCCAGATACTTCGGAGCACGACGATTCTAGCTTTGGAGCTTTATCTATCGGAGACTGTTGAGGTAGCTGCCTTTGTGTCCACAGACCTTGATTCTCCTTCTTTTTAGTTGTTTGTACTGTTCTCTCTTTCTTGACAGTGTTAAGTAGTCAGACTATGTTGTCAGTTAGATGCTCATGTACTCAGTGACACCCGGATCTCTGGGGATATTGTATTTGAGTCGCGGTATTTTCTTATCAGTTATTTACGCGATTTTACTCTTAATCTTATTTTGTTATGTTTTCAAATTTAAAGATGCATGATTTATTGTGATTGTCGGCTTGCGTAGTAGTGTAATAGGCGCCATCACGACATGTGAGATTTGGGTCGTGACAGAGAGAAATAAATTTAAATATTTATTGTAAAAGAATTTAATTAATTGTTTTTATTTAATTAGAACACAATAGATAAAATAATTTTTTTTGATCTTAATCAATATAAAATTTAGTTATCCAAAACAATAATATTAGATGTTCGGTATACTTATTGTTTAAATGAAGATTCAAATTTATCAAAATACAATCATTTAATATAAATTAAAATATGTTTTACAAAAGATCTATTTATATTAGAGAGATTATTTCAAAGAAGAATAGGAAAAGGAGAATAAAAATACGACAAAAATAAAAAAAAAAGAAAAAGAAAAAAGGATGTTACAAACAAAAAGGAGTAATAAAATTAAATTAATAAAGGATAATTTAAAAAATATAAATAATATAATTTTATAGTAAGGATATTTTTGTATTTAAAAAATAATTTTCTACTTCTGTTTCTGCTTCTTGGAAGAAACTAGAATTTATAGCTTCCTCCCAAAAGTAAAAAATTGCTTCCGCTGCTGCTCAAAAGTACTTTTCCATCTTGGCCAAACACATAAAATTTCTAAAGAAATACTTTTTCTCACAAAAAATACTTTTGGCATCCTAAAAGCTTGGCCAAACAAGATCTTAAATGCAACATTTCAATCTCATTTCTTCTACCTCGCCCTTCTAACTATCTACATGACCATCACTCACCCCACAAAGTAGTAAAATTAATTAATTTGAATGTAAAACATATGATAGAATCAGGAATGTAGGATTAGTGTGAATGTTGAGATCGAGTGACAATTAAATGAAACTAATTTTCTAGACAAGTGTGTAAGAATTGCTTTTTTTTTTAATTTTTTTTTGTGTGTGGGTTTTGCGGGGGGGGGGGGGGGGGGAGGGGGACCAATAGCCAAAACCATTATACCAATTAATCTAAGAAGACATGTACAGATGTGGGTAGGTTTTTGCATGATTCATGTTAGACAGTTAGATTAGATATGACTAAAATCAGAATGATAGCGAATCATGTGTTTCGATAAAAACTTAGTCGTGCGGGGTATTTATATTTAATCACACTAATTTATTGTGGTTGAGTGATAAAAGAAACCAAAATGTACATTAATTAACTATATTTTTGTGATAACCATGTTTGTGAACGACAAGTATCGTGCATCTATCATAAGTTGATGTAAACATCCGGTAGAAGTAAGATTAACCTTGTGTTTCCTTCCTATTTTCTAGTGTAAGATACTTTCCACAGGAAGGGTGTTTACATATATATAATAATATTATGATTAACTGAAACTAATCAATGTTTAACATAAATTTTACGATCGAAAATTCCACCAATGATCGTGGTGGCACCTAACCTCTATAATTAGTTAAGCCAACATCAAATTTAGAGTAAACAACATAATCAAGGTATAATACAACCGAAATAGCATAACTAGCGGAATAAGACTTTCAACAACAGAATGTAAAATGTTACTCCAACAACAATTTTCCAAGACGTGGTAGTACAAAGTCTTGATCTCTAAAACAAGATACAATAAAATTACTAAATAATTATTTGTATATGGATAAGGATAACAGTAAGAAAATAACAGAAGGGGACTCCAAGGGTCTACGAGCGATCATGTAGCACTACTTCGAGTCTCCTCTGATAGCTACTAGGCTCCCTCTGAAGTCCGCTACTGTCAATACCTGAATCTACACAAAAATATGCAGAAGTACAGTATGAGTACGAGACAACGTGTGCTCGGTAAGTATCAAAACTAATCTCGGTGAAATATTGACGAGGTTCAATTCATGTGATACGTACTAATCAAATAAAACTGTATAACAACAATAACAAACCAGTATAATCCCATTAGTGGGGTCTGGGTAGGGTAGTGTGTACGCAGACCTTACCCCTACCCTGGGGTAGAGAGGCTGTTTTCGATAGACCCTCAGCTCCCTCCCTCCAAGAACTCCCCACCTTGCTCTTGGGGTGACTCGAACTCACAACCTCTTAGTTGGAAGTGGTGGGTGCTCACCACTAGAACAACCCACTCTTGTCAATTCATAATTATTCACAACAAGACTACGACATAAGAGATACAATATTTCCAAAGACCATATCAATAAATATCAACTCAATATGGACAATTGTATCTCGACAAACAAGTCAAAATCATGTGATAGAGACTTCAAGTAGCATACTAGAATTCAGAAAGCATATAGAATGCATAATAAAATATAAGAGATTCACTTGTATGGTCAAAGATTCCACCTTTATTCTCAAAACTCACTACCTCAGATTCTATATCATAATCAATCGAACATTTATTAATTTATCACAACCTACATGTACGCCTGTCACACCTCCTTTTTTTCCGAGGGGGAGGATAGGGGAGTTTTTCCAATTAAAGTGACATTAATCGAAATGGGATTATTTATTTATTTCAGAGTCGCCACTTGGAATAATTTATGGTGTCCCAAGTCACCGGTTTATTTTAAATCCCAAATCGAGGAAATTTAACTCTATTTATGGTCCGCGAACACAGAAGATCGGGTAAGGAATTCTGTTAACACGGGAGAAGGTGTGAGGCACTCCCGAGTTCCGTGGTTTTAGCACGATCGCTTAACTATTAATACTTGGCCTAATTATCTGATTTATTATATATTTTAAAATCTATTGTGCATTACCGTTTCTATACCGCTTTTAATATTTATGAAATTTATTTCTAGAACAAGTCACGATGTCGTACACTTGTCATTTTGGCACACATCGCAAACCACGCCACATGAAATGCACCCGCGATTTACGACATGCTTATTTTTATTATTGTTTGAAGTTATGATCGGGCCACATGAAATGCACACCCGAATTGGAGATTACGTATCGTGACCATGCCACGGGAACCGTACCCATGGCCACGATAATTTATATTAATCGCGCTTAAAGCAAGCTACGAGGTTCATGAGTGATTATTTTCCTAAGTTTGAGATCAAGCATGAAGGTTTAAGAACGATTTATTGTGACCAAACTACAAAATTGATTAAGCTAGTAGAGTTGTTGCTGTTGGGTAGTGAAATGGGCAATCGGTTGAGGTAACTATGTTTGGACCTAACAAGGCGTTTGACAAACAACTGCCGTACTACTATTTTATTAATAATATTGATTAACATGTTTGGTGCATGACTGAGGCCACTCATGAACAACAGCGACCTAATGAGTTTCAGAGTCCATTTGACTCTTTAAGTTAATTCAACGTATTGGGCGGTGACCCAAGTAAATCAATTTTGGCCCCTATTGAGGCCTAGCATGTCCAAACATTGAATTTCTTTTGTCTCTAATCACCTGTGATGAAAATGTACATTTACTTAACATTTACAATACTAATTTGAACCATTTTCATCAAACAAAGTACTCATGAATTAAAGGATGAACTACTCATATGGAGGAAATCTCAAATTACAACTAAATGGCTACAGATTTGATGTTTCAACAATTGAAATTAATATTACAAACCATACATGTCCTAAATGACCAATTCTTAAACTCTGCCCTTTATATTGACATTTTTATACATGAACTTCAGTTGGTTCCATAAGTGTTCCCAGAATTTAATTAACCAAACAGTTTGAACAGTAATTAGATCTGCAAAATGTGACTTCTAACACAACTGATTTCAAAATACAAAAAGCTCTTTAGTCACTAATTAGCATATTTCGATAGAAATCTGACATATTCAAAGCAAGCATATGGAATATAGTGACCGAATCATCTTAGATTCAAAGCGAAATGTAACATTAACGCCTATTCAATAACAAACACTCACAGATCTCAATTTAAGTTCAAAGCATATATATTCTTATAATTTCATGACATCAAAATCAAACAGAAGCATAATTTAAGGAAGAAAATTACCTCGACAGCAGCGGAAACAATAAAAGCTGGACCAAATAAAGGTCCAAAAAAAAAAAACTTTAAGAAGAAGCTCAACAACTCAAATGGAGAAAAGCAACAATAAGTTTGGATTCCACATATCTTTTGAAAAACCCAGGAAAGAGAATTAGCTTTCATATCTCAATTCAAAATTCCAGTTGCTCAGTTCTCTTGTTTCAACCATTTCGTGTGTGCTTCTAATTTTTCCCTTTAACTCCCTGAATTGCGTGTGTATGTGAATGTGTGAGAGAAGAGATCAGTGTGTTGGTGAGAGAGTGACCATGGAGAAGCGGGCTGCTAGGAATGGTGTCGAAGGAGAGGGGAAGTTTTTTTAGAGGAGAGCCGCTAGGGTTCGTCAAAAGGGGAGGATCCGTCTCTCTTCTGAAGGGGGGGCCTCGTTAGGGTGTAGGAAATTAGGTTTTTTTATTATAAAAGGGTTGTGGGTTATGGAATGGGTAAATGGGCTGAAGGGAGGGGTGTACTGTCAGAAATTGGGCTCAAGTTTGGGCCACATTTGCCTTTAAAGGTGGCCCTTTAACTCTACAAAGCTAAAATATTAATTTCTTTTCCTAAAATATCATACCATAAAAATATAAAATCAATCCTAATTAATTAAAATATCTATATTATGACATGAAACTATTTTTGTATTTTCAAACATATGTTTTAAAATTAAAACTAAAAGTTAACTGAAATCCTATTAAAAGTAAAAATAAACAATTTTTTTTGAAATATTCCTTTTAAAAGTTACGCGGGTCAAAAATTACATGCTTACAACGCCAATAAGAGAGAAATATGATAGGACGATCCTAGAGGGATGAATCCGCATTCATACGCTACACGACATTGACCTCATGCAATAATAGTAACAATGTCACCTCAACTATGTGGCAAAAACCTCTTGCCACAATAATAATAATATCACAATAACTGCATAATAGAAATCTCGTGCCATCACCAAATTAATCTACTCAACATGCCCATTTGTGCCATAATCATAACAATTAAAAATAATATTCCATCTTTGAAGAGGATGCTCACAAATAACAAATAAGGTGCACAAGGTCATAATAAATAAATGTACGGGTGTGTGCTCAAGATGTGAAGCATGACTATAAGCTAAATCATGTATAACAAAAATTTCATAAATAGTTCATCTTGGAGAATTAAGAGGTAGTAATCCTAAACATAGTTATTAGCATGACAAGATAAGTTCACGTAGTCATACAATTGCATAAAAACATAAGTCATGGAACGCACACAACCAAACAAGGCATAATAAAAAGTCTAAAGTCTAATTGGGTGATGAATAATACATAACAACCGCATATACGCTCGTCACCTCGCATATACGTCACTTTTCACATATTTCAATTAAAAAATAAAGGTAATATCCTAACGGTTATTCTCTCACAACAAGGTTAGAAAAGATACTTACTTTAGCAAGTCAAATCAACCCTCCAAAATCGCCTTTCCTTTAGAAATTACCTTCAACCGGCTCGAATCTAGCAAAATATTACCTAATAATATCAAATAACATCATAGGAATCAATTCTAAACAATAAAGCTTCAATCTTTATTCAATTCCCAAAAAGTCAAAGAAAAGTCAACCCATGCCACATGGTTAAAACTCGAGCCTAGGGGTAGATCCCGTTTACCCATAACTCCATGAGTCTAGATATGTTTTTAGTTTTCAAATTCAAGTCCAAATCATAGCTGAAAACCTCAATTTCATTCTCTTAAGTTTTAGGAAACAATATCGACTTTTACTTCAAAATTCTTTGTTTTAAGTATTAATAATCCATGTAGATGCATGAAATATAACAAAAAATGAGCAGAAATCATTTACCCTTTATTCTTGTATGAAAATCCCATTGAAAGTTGCCTCTCTCCAAGTCTAGGTTTCAAAATATGAGAGAATGGGCAAAATTATCAAAAATAACAACTTAAGTAGTCTGTCCAACATTACCCTTCGCGAACGTGGCCCAAGCCTCGTATTCGCTAAGCACAAAAATACTTCTACCAAAAATCGTTCTTCATGATTGCGGAAGCACCCTCGTGATTACGAAGCCTTGCTTGCTTCCCCTACGCTAACACGACATCACCCCCACGAACGTGAATCCTCCGGCCTAACCTTCACGGTGAACGTGGCACTGCCTACGCGAATGCGAAGGCTACACTCCCAACCTCAGTTCCTTCTTCGCGAATACATTCCTCCTTCCGTGAATGCAAAGTACAATAGCCCCTAACACTAAATTACTCTACATGATTGCTAGACCTAATCCGCGATTGAGATGAACACACCTAACACCAGCAAAACCTGCAACACCAAATATGATCTGGGTGGCCTAAAACTCACCTGAGCAAACCGGGACCCTGTTCAATCATACCAACAAGTCCATAAATAATATCCGGACCTATCTAAAGCCTCCAAACACATAGAAAAATATTACATTGAATAAAAAAAGGCTAAACCACACATTGAAGTCTCTTAAATTCATGAACTCTCAAACTTCTAACCAAGTGTCCGGTTCATGCCTACACACCTCGAATCTCAACCAAACTTTGAATACAAATTCTATACACCAATACGAACCTATCTCAAGTTTCGGAACAATAATCGAAGGGCATTGCTGGTTCTAGTGTGTCGCACCTGTAGTTCTTGTTGCGCAAGTGCGATGTCGCACCTGCGAAGTCTCTATGTGCAAATGCAAGGTTAGATAGGCTTGGCAGTAGGGCACCACAAATGCAGAGAGTAGTCGTAGAAGTGAAGGCACACCTACAAGTATATACACGGACCCGCGACTCCGTAGATGCAGAGTGTGTATCGTAGATTTAAGGTATGGCCATATGCGAGAAGCTCGTACATGCTAAATTTTGACCGCAGAAGCGGTGTCGCAGGTGCGACCAGGTGGTACGCAGATGCGAAGATTCCTAGCAGGCCCTATATTTTGAGGTTTTTGCTCGTTTTTATTATTTAGAGTATTGGAGCTCGGTAAGAGGCAATTTTGTAGGAGATTTTCACTACTACTTTGAAGGTGAGTAATTTATACTTGGATTTGATTATATATTTTGTTTCCTCATGGATTTATTCACTTTAATCATGAGTTTTTAAAGGAAAATTTGGTGATTTTGCATACACTTTAAGAGAGTGTGTTTTGGGGATTTGAGTAAAGATATGGACTCGGCTTTAGAACCTAATCACATATTTGGACTTGGCAGGTTATGGGTCATCGAAATTTTAGTATTGGTTTCTGATTTTGGATACGTGGGCCCGAGTTAACCTTTATAGACTTTTTAGGAATTCTTCAAAGATAGAAGCTTTATTGATTTGGATTTCTTCCAATGGCATTGGTTGACTTTCTTGGATGATGTTTGGTTAGATTTGAGTTGGTTATAAGTGATTTCTTAAGGAAATGCAATTTTGAAGCTTTGGACTAGCCCGGATGAGGTAAGTATCTTGCCTAGCTTTTGCTAAGAGAAGTTTTCCTAATAATTGATATTGTTTGCTACATGCATGGGTGATGTATATCTGAAGTGGCGCATATATACATGTACCATGAGTATTCATACTCGGGATAGATTCTATGTTATCTTATGCCTTGTTTGGTCGTGTGTTCTACTTGATTCTATGTTTTACTCAATTGATTGACTATGTAAGCACGATGAACCATGCTAAAGTTAATGTTGAGGCTAATGGTACCTTATTTTGAGAATTATGAACTATTCTTGAGATTGGTGCTGTATTTGATTTAGACGTAGTCACACGTATATTATGAACACACACACTCATACTTGTTATTCTTGTGTTATACCTTACATTAATGTGTGACTACTTGAGTTTCCTTAACCACTTTAAAGACTATGAAATGGTGTTTGATGCTTATTGGGGACATGATGATTATTTGGATGACGTATTACATGTTGGGTCTGTGGTCATACGTACATATAGGCATACATCCTACATAGGGATTATCCCTTGCATACACGCATAATCCTTGAATGGTTATTTCTTTGTCCATTTGTATTATATATGCTTATATTTTATTCATATGCATACATCACTACATATGGTTTTTGGGTATGGACTGAGGTTATGGTACGATATTTCCACCGTGCAGATATTGTGTTATTGTTATCGATTTGGCATGAGGTTTCTACCGTGAGAATATTGTAATATTGTTACTGACATGGCATGAAATATTTGCCGTGCGGACTGTGATATGATACTATTTTGGCATGAGGTCTTTGTTGTGCGATGATTGTGATATTGTTATTGATGTGCCATGATGTCTTTTCAATGTGGATATTGTGATACTGTTATTGATTTGGCACAACTTTTTTGCCATACAGATATTGTGACATTGTTATTGATTGGGTACGACATGAGATTTTATATCGTGCAGCATGTGGATATAGATCCATCCCCCTAAAGTTGCCCTTTTATGTTTCTCTCTTGATGTAATACACGCAGGTTATGAGAAATCGATGAATTTTTGGTCGTGTGTGTGTCATGAGCTATTCAGCATAATGGGGAAAGCTTTCCCGCCCAAGTGATCCTTTGTGCATATTCATGCATTTCTACATGCATATCATCCATATATGCTAGTTGCTGCAATTTACATATGTATGAGACTTGTTAGATAGTTGTTGAACAATTGGAGATAGTTAGGTCCATGTTGGAAAAAAGTTATTATCATACATTGAAATATTGGACTTATGTAAGGTGTCATAACTATGGTATGTTGGAATTGATACGAAATTAGTCATTGCTATGTATGGACACTCTACATTCCTACATGATTATTTGAGAATACACTACTTGGTGCAAGTCTCTTTGTGTGCGGACTTGGTGCAAATTGTACTTGCTTGATTTGATTAGATGGAAAAGCTTGTTTATTTCCTTTACCCCAGTTGTGCACCTTTGTTATTGATATCTGTTTTTTTGTGAGTGTTTCTTTAGATACTCTCTGTATTACATGTATTGAATTGCACATGTTATATAAAAAGAGTATATTTTTGAGTTAGAAGCCTCGTCACTACTTCATCAAGGTTAGTCAAGATACTTTGAGTATATGGTCAGTTTTACTCGTACTACACTTCTGCACATTACGTGCATATTTTAGAGCTGAGCTGTCGTGGATGACAAAGGCTAGCATTAAAGACGTACCTTCTCTCCAGACATAAGCTACTACTTTTTCTTGGTATTTTAGGATTTGTACTTATATTTATGTACATTCAAACATATGTTGTACTTATTCTTCGTACCAGCTTTGTAAATCTAAATCTTAGTGGCTCATTACTTATCATACCAATCCTTAGTATAATTGTATGGATTTTCATCTTATTATTTATTATTATTGATGATCTTTATCTTCAGTTGTATTATTTATTGTTTGGCTTACCTAGCGGGTTGAGTTAGGTGCAATCACGACTTGGAGGGGTTTTGGGATGTGACAAGTTAGTATCAGAGTTCTATGTTTATAGGTTCTACTATTCATGAGCAAATATCTGGTAGAATCTTGCGGATCGGTATGATGACGTCCATACTTATCTTCGAGAGGCTACATGGCATCTAGGAAAAACAACTTCCCTTTCTTTCTTTCATTATCGTGCTACCTTGATTTAGCTTGAAGCCTGTTTCTTTGATTTCTTTTCATTCACTCGTATGTGATGTTGATCACTCATTATAAGTTGTGCACCGATGAATGTGATGTCATGGATGAGGTGCGTGATGTGTTTCTGTGATGTGAAGGTAGGCCAGTCTGGAGGACTCGAAGCTAGGTTTAGACGATAGTTTGGGATCGTATGATTTTGTTGTGTGAGCATGTGCTTTTGACTTATATGTTTGATTGTGTCCCTAGTGGCGGGATTGATGACTTAGTGAGTGGTTGGATGACTATTACATTAGTATTATATGACCGAGGACTACACTTAAATAGTTTGGATGTAATGAGAAGGATTTGCTTGCGATACGAAGATAATATGGATGCTTGATTATCATCTAGATGTGCAATGCGGTCCTGAGTTGTGCATGTGATGATGGATCTTTTAGTTGTTCATTCTGGAATGACATAAATTTTTGTATCTTGTTGACGAGTGTAGACTCAGAAAGATTAATTGATTGTATAAGTGGTTGTGACCATGGTAGGGTCATAGAGATATATTAATTTGGGGCTAGTAGGTGGGTTATATCCTACAAAAAGGTTTGAGGATTATGTGATTTGTATGAGACTTCTATTCAGTGGAATGTACTACTATTTTGGGGCATTTGAGGAAGTTAGCTTGACTATGAAGAGGATGAGTATGCACTCGGTAGAGGATCAAAGTGTGTTTTGACTACTTCTGCATGAGCTTATGAAGAATTCAGTTGAATAATAGTATGAGCTCTAGGTAGCTATGAAGGAAGAGTATTGTGGGTTATCAGATGATATTTTTTATAGCATCGAATCAAGTGGGGGAGTCTACCATCGACGATCAGATCGCATGGTCATGGGTTGTATTAGTTCTAACTTAAAGAGGACGACTTCAAGGATGATGCAAGCAAGGAAATTGCTGGATGCATGATGTACAATACATTATGGGTATATGGAGATCTTGGAATGATTTAGGTTTATACTTGTTGTGGAGGTGGTGTACCAGGAGGAAAGCTTCTCTCAATTATTTCATTTGGAGTATTTATGTTCTAATAGAGCTCTAGTCGTCGGTATGATTGGTTATGTATTCGGGACTAGGACAGAGTGGGTAACTCCAAAGAAGGTTCTACACAATTTAAGATTCATATGTGGTATTTAAGGATTATCAAATTATTGTGTGGCAAAGATTTGAGATTTGCGTTGGATGGTGTCGAGCCTTGAGGTATTTCTATATCATTATTGATTCTACATGGCAGTATTAGAGAGATGAAATAAAAAACTTTTGATTCATAGGAAGTCTCTTTAGAGCAAATATTTTGGTTTGAAGTACTATTTGGTGCATGAGAGGGTATGAAGTGGTTTACAAGTCTTAGGATGACGTGGTTCATATTAGGATCACTTGGGATGAGTTTTGATTGAGGTCTATAGTATGCTAAGAAAGAGAGTGTCATCTTGAAGGTTAGTTAAGAGGATTGAAGAAGTTGGGTCAGCTTAGCAATTTATTAGATCAACATAGTAGTAGAAATGATCGGTTCCTTTACTACGATAGATATATAAAGGTATTGTGGCATTACTTTTGGTTTTGGAAATCTGCATGACTTGGTCGATTTAGTGGGATTCAGTTCTGATGGCTTGATTATGTGAAAATAGCTCCGAAGAGTATGGTGGTCTTGACCACGACTGGGGACTGATGTCTTCTATGGGTATAGAATGTTTGTTACATGTTGCAGTGTTCCCTTGAATAGAGTTAAGTGGAAGGTTCCTCATTTATAGAGTTTTTATCCTACTTGAGATTCAGAGTTGATAATGATATTTTCGTATTTTCATATGTTAGCATGATAGATATGGTGCCCCGTGTGGGATTTTGATTGTAAGGGCATGGTTGTTGTTCATTTTTAAAAGGAAGGATGAGAAATTTTAGATGTTTATGAGGATGCTAGCACTATATTGTATCGCCTGAGGAGGATGTATGTTGCAGTAGCTGGATTGTGTAATGATATGCTGATGCTTGACTGGTACTACAGAAATCACATGGTTGGTGACTGTTATTGTTCAGGTTTTGCTACATAGAGCAGAAGATTTTTGAGAGTACATCTCATAAGGTGATTGTGTGTGAGTGACGTATGAGTTATTTGAGTGGGAGAGTTGGAGATCAGATATGGATATTCCTGTATTCACATGGTTTAGAGATTGGATGTTGTGAGAGGCAGACTATTCCTTGGTTGCGGTGCGTTAAGGGTTAGACAACTGATTTTATGTGTTATGGATAGGTTACTATGGACCTCTGAAAGGGTTTTTACCTATTTTGGGATGACCAAAATTGATTTGGAGGCTATTGGTAGGCCTAATGAGAATATGTATTCTATATCAGATCGGGTTTGTTTACTCAGCACAACAATTGTTGGGGCGTGTCACTGGCTAATGTTGATATTATTCATATTCTGATATGTTCCATGTTATACTCTATTATGCTAAAATGGGTTGTGAGACTACTTGACTATTCACATGCATGATGTGGTTCTAATTAGACCTTGTGGCGAGATTTGAGTGAGATGGCTCTTTGGATGTTGAGTTGCTTATTACACCTTAGTCTTGCTTTTCATGTATGGTATATTGTGTTATCGGTCTCTCCATGGTCATGGTCATGGTCATGCACCTTGCGTGATTGCTATTGGTACACATGTGTTTGTTGATCGTGAATATTATTGCTCGATGTTTATTCCATGTGGATTAGTATGCTGGATCAGGTTATGCGTTGCAATAGAGTTATGTTAGGATATGATCCTTTGTGCTTATTTCATGTATTTTTCTTCTCCCTTGTCGGATGGAATTATAGCATTGTGCCTTGGTAATTGTATCTACCGAGTTTCTTGTACAGTTCTCCTATTTGTTTCTCTTTCCATCTTCTGCTTGTTGGGTGCACAAATTGCGTCGTATGTAGATCTAAGTGGCATTTGGTGTGGCCTGTCAGTTGAGTAGCTTGTACTCGGTAAGATGAGGTTATTGGACTTGGAATTAGTGCAATCAGATTTGGATAAGGTACTTTTGGAAAAAGAATGTCATTAGTTGGCTTAGAATTCGGAAATGTTTCTTGTCAGGCGAGATGACTCCACGACTTGTTGATCTAACAAGTGGTTATGAGTTTCTATAGATTTCTTTCATCATTAGCAGTGTTGTGAAGGTTTTGAATAAGATTTTATATGATATGAGTATATTACTAGTACCAGATTAGGTAATGAGCAGTAATTGTGATCGGAAGATATTACTATGAGTACATGAGTTATGTGGTACATCATGTAATGTAGTTTTTTGAGACATATACAGTGTATGTATGCGAGAATTGTATCTTATTAGGAATTCCAGATGATGGAATTTGGTACTAAGGTTTGTGGACTAAGACTCAAGAAAGAATCTTCAATCGAGATTGTGCTAATGCACTTACATGGATTATGAGGACATGTAATCACCCATTGGTATATGTATGATGAGTTTACACAGTGATTGGATGATTTTGGAATGACTCTTGGCACATTTGAGGACGAATATATGTTTAAGTGAGGGAGAATGTAACGATACGACCAATTGTTTTGAGTTCTAGAATTTTGTTCTATGATTTGAGATTTTGAGTGGCTTCGTATGTTATATTATGACTTGCGTACATGGTTAGTTTTTATTTTTGAATGATTCGAGATAGATTTGATAAAGTGATTCTTAATTGGATGTTTTAAGTTGGAAGATTTAGCCAAGGTTTGACTTTTGGGTAAACGATCTCAGAATCGGGATTTAATGATTTCCATAGGTTTGTATAGTGATTTTGGAATTGAGCGTATGTTCAGATTTGAATCTAAATGTTCGTAGGAGGGATTGGCGCTTTTGTCGGAAGTTGGAAATTTAAAGAATTAGAGAGTTTATATGTTTGACCAGGAATTAACTACAGTGTTATCTGACACCTATTTCGGTTTTGAGACCTTGGATAGGTTTACTTAGTGGATTGGATCTTATATACAAATTTTTGTTGGAATCCAGAATGTCTAAGTGTGGTTCAGAAGCGTTCGATGAATGTTAGAAGGTTTGGAAGTTAAGCGGATGATTTGATCTTTGATTTTGGTTTTGATTTGTTTTGTGGTGTTTCGAGTCTTTACATAGGTTTGGATAATATATTTGGACTTGTTGGTATAATTGGACGAGGTCCAGGGAGCCTCAGGTGTGTTTGGAGTGATTCCGGATCATTTTGGAGGTTTTGGCATTGCTAGGTTTGGAGTGTCGCACTTGCTGTTCTTGGTGCGCTGGTGCGATGTCGCACCTGGGAGGTATCTATTCTCAAATGTGAGGTTAGGCATGTTTAGAGTGGGGGACCACTTATGCGGATAGTAGTCGCAGAAGCGAAGACGCGTCTGCGAGTGTATATATGCACCTACGACACTGCAAATGCAGAGTGCGTATCGCAGATGCGTGGTATGGCCAGTATCGCATATGCGAGATTTGGATCGTAGAATCGACCAAGTGGTCCGCATATGAGAAAATGCTTGGCAGACACTATATTTGAGGTGTTTCCTTATTTTTCATTATTGAGGTTTAGAGCTCGGTAATATGTAATTTGGGAGGAGATCTTTACTACAACTTTGAGAGTAAGTAATTTCTACTTGTATGTGATTATAAATCTTGTTTCCCCATGGATTTATTCACTTTAATCATGTGATTTTGAAGGAAATTTGGTGATTTTGCCTACAATTTAAGTGAGTGTTTTGGGGATTTAGAACTGATTTGGACTCGCCTTTAGAAGCTTTTCACATATTTGGACTCGACAGGTTATGGGTCATCAAATTTTTCCATTGGTTCGGGATTTAGATCACACGTGCACCGATGGACTTTTGTTAACCTTTTTTGGAATTCTTTGAAAGATCGAAGCTTTATTGTTCGAGATTACTTCCTATGGCATTGGTTGACATTCTTGGATGATGTTTGGTTAAATTCAAGCCATTTAGAGGTGATTTCTCAAAGAAATGCGATTTTGGAGCTTTGGACTAGCCCAGATGAGGTAAGTGTCTTTCCCAGGTATCATTTTCGTAATATATACAAGAATCAAATCTTATAAGAAGTTCCGAATATTGCAATTTGGTTCAAGGGCTTATGGACCAAGGTTGAAGGAAGAATCTTCGGTCCGCGTTGTGTTAATAGATTTATATGGCTTGAGGTGGCGTGAGATCACCAACATACTTGTGTATGAAGAGCTTATACAATGATTAGATGACTTTGGAATGCCACTTGCCATGTTCGAGGACAAACATATATTTAATTATGGGAGAGTGTAACGACCCGACATGTCATATTTAGTTCTAGAATTTTATTTTGTGATTTGAGACTTCGAGTGGCTTCATATGATTTATTATGACTTGCGTGCATGGTTGATTTTGATTTTTGGGTGGTTCTGGATGGATTTGATAGAGTAATTCTCAATTTGGAAGCTTTAAGTTGGAAGGGTTGACCAAGGTTTGTCTTTTGAGTAAATAACCTCGGAATTGGGATTTGATGGTTTCAAAAGGATTGTATGGCAATTTTAGACTTGGGCGCATGCTTGTATTTGGATTTGGATACTCCTAGAAGGTTTTGGCGCTATTTATCGAAAGTTGGCAATTTAAAGATTCAAAGAGTTTATAGGTTTAACCCAGAGTTGACTTTGGTATTATTAGACTCCTACTGCTATTTTGAGACATTTATGGGTTCATTTAGTTGATTGGGACTTGTGTGAAAATTTTGGTTGTGATCCAGAATGTTCAAGTGTGACTCAGACGCGTTCAGCGTAGTTTGAAGGTTTGAAAGTTAAGAGAAAGATATTGATCTTCGATTCTTTGCTTTTATTTTAATTATGGTGTTTTGAGACTTTGATATTAGTTTGGAATATGTATTTGGACTTGTTGGTATGATTGGATGGGATCCCGAGGGGCTTTGGGTGAGATTTGGGGTGGTTTTGGATCATTTTCGGATTTTGCATTGCTGATTTTCTAGTGTTTCTGATAAGCTTCGCAATCATTAAAGGTGTTTCGCGATAGTGTAGATTATTTTGGTTGCTGGAATTTTGTTCTTCGCATTCGCGGTTAGTGGACTGCGTTCGCATAGTGTTGGACATGCTGGTTCATCGCGTTCGTGAATGTGTGCATGTAGGCGGGAGTTGTGGCTTATGCGTTCGCGATTGTGGTGCTGCATTCGCGTTGACTTGGGGGTTAGGTCTTTGTGTTCGTGATTGGAGCTTCATGTTTGCAAATATGATATGAGTGGATAGTCGCATTTGTGTATCACGATTGCGGGGGCCTTGTTGCGATTGCGAAGGGTACCCCTGTGCAGACTTTATAAGTGTTATATTTCGAGATTGTTATATAGCACTTATAAGTGTTATAAGTACAAACTTTCATATTTTGAGCCATAGACTTGGAGATGGGCTATTTTGCTTGGAGATTTTCATAGAAGACTAAGGGGTAAGTAATTCTACTCATTTTTGGTATTATTTCAAGAATCTACATAAATTATTAACACACAAAATATGAAATTTTGAGAAGGAATTTGGGGTTTTGTCTGCACTTTAAGAGATGTTTTTGAGGATTTGAGTACCAATTTGGACTCGGTGTTGGAATCTAATCACATATTTGGACCTGACAGATTATGCATCATCAAGATTTGGTATTGGTTTCGGATTGTAGACATGCAGGTTTGGGTTGACTTTTGGGGAATTCATCAAATATCGAAACCTTTTCGATTGAGATCACTTCCTATAGCATTGTTTGCCATTTTCGGATGATGTTTGGCTTGGATGCACGTGGTTTTCGGGGTAGAACATAAGTTTTACGGGGTTTGATATTGAAGATTAGCCCAGATTAAGTAAGTGTGTCGCCTAGTTTTCATTGAGGGATTTTCCCCTTATAATTGGTATTATTTGCTACATATGGGGGTGATGTATATATGTGTTGATCAGCGTATATGCATGTGCTATGGTTATTCATGCTTGGGGTAGATCCTAAATTACTTTATGCCTTGTTTGATTGTGTGTTTTATGTGTTCTATGCTTTACTTAATTGAATGACTGCGTGAACACAATAAGCCATGTTAGAGATAATGTTTAGGTTAATGAAACCTTATTTTGAGCATCATGAAATATACTTGATTTAGACGTAGTCACACGTATATTCTGAACACACATCTGTACTTGTAATTCTTGTGCTATGCCTTAAATTGATGTATGAATACTTGAGTTTCCTTACCAATGTTAAAGACAATGATTTGTATTTTGATGCTAATTTGAGCATGCTGATTATTTGGATGACGTATTGTATGTTGGGTCTATGGTCATACATACACATAGGCATACATCTTACCTAGGGAGCATTCCTTGTACACATGCATACACCTATGCATGGTTATTTCTCAGTCTATGTGCATTATATATGCTTCTCTTATTCATATACATACATACATACTGCATATGGTTCTCGGATATGGACTAAGATTATAGCATGAGGTTTCTCTAGTAAGGATTTTGTGATATTGTTATTGATTTGGCCCGAGGTTTTTGCCATGCAATGATTATGATATTGTTATTGATTTGGTATGAGGTCTTTGCCGTGCGATAACTGTGATATGATAATTATAGTGTGAGGCTTCTGTCACGCCCCGAACCTAGGAGCGAGACAAGCACCCCGTGCCTCACCTAACCTGGCGTACCAATTTGCGACTAAGGGACTCTGAACACATAATGTCATACTTTGGCCATGGGGCCACCTTGCAAGACAATTTGCGAAGCAAAATATAAAACTGAATGGAAACTAGCACTAACTAAATATCAATATAAAGCTAGGCCGACAAGGCCGTCATAGCTACTACAGCTGACAAACCACCAATTTATACAAACCCAACATACTGCACTAACCAACAGGATATGCCTACAAGCCTCTACTGATAGATGTACTGTGATCGGAACAGGGCCCCGACCTACCCATAACATATATACAGATATACATAAGATGTACACAAAACTCTAGTCCTGGCAACTCCGAAAGACGTGGAGCTTACCGATCAGGCGGAACTCGGGAAACACCTACTGAGGAGGTCTACCCGTCTGTCTGTCTGAACCTGCACGCATGAAATGCAGCGCCCCCAAAAAGGGACGTCAGTACGAAATAATGTACCGAGTATGTAAGGCAATAAAATAACTGAAATCTGAAACTGAACTGATAATATGATAACTGAAATTAACTGGGAGTCAAAGATGATCTGGAGATATACTTACCTGCTGATACTGACTCAACTCCTTCAATATAGTAAGTAAAATAATTGTACGGCCTTATAAGGCTCGGTATATATAACTGCTCTGCCATAGTAGGCTCGCTTATAGGCGCTCGGCCATACTAGGCTATGTATCTCGACCATGCTGGGCTCGCTCATAGGCGCTCGGCCACAGTAGGCTCGGTATATAACTTTCCATCTGATCAGAGGTTGCCCAATAGGGGCCTGCCCATCGATTATAGCTCAATGGTAATGAAAATACTGTAATACTGTACATATAGGCTTGCTGCTCTCTTGACTAGAAGAAGACAATACTAAAATTGAATATAGAGTCTCGATAAGGAATAATATTGTAACTTATGAGACTAGAATAGTGTGAATAAATTCATGAATATGAACTTCTCTTTTTGTCTCATTACTAACACATGTAGCTACGAGATCATGCCAAAATGAAGGAAGGCTTAGCCTTAACATACCTTATCACAATCTTTTCAATCACCAAGTTGAACTCACCTCTTCGCACCTTAATCTACAAGAATGATAATAATACTATCGTTAAGTTACGAAAGGTACAACTATCGCACAACGAACGACAAACCTATTTTGTATTAAAACGGGCAGCATCTCCCCTATAATATGCCCTTCCTCCAACTTCAAGATAACACCAACAATACAAGGACAGAACAATAACAACATATAAACATCATTTTCCAGCCCTATATACACCATCAAATACTACAAAACAGCCCAACACACCCCAATCTCTTCGTACACAAAACGACCACCGTAGTAGTGTCAAACGACCCGAAAATGTTATGACGAACGACCAGCCAACCACCCTACATTTATATGGTGTTTATAAACCCCCTTCCTCCTCCAAAACTCCACAAAATAGTAATAAAACACGCAGCCCAACAGCAACACAAAACAGTCCACAAAACAGTCCGCTACAAGTGAATAACTCGAACTCACGGCTTCCGATCACCGTCCCGTGAGTTCTTACAAGTATAGAACGACTTACCATGAATTTACAGAAGAAAAAATGGATGAAAGAGAGCAGTAAACCCACCTTATTTGTTGGATAACTCAGCTCCTATCTTGGTTCTTCAAACTCTAAGTTTTACCTCCAATTGGAACTTGAAAGGGAGAGAAAATCAATTAGGGTTTGTGGGAAATATTTGGGAGGATTCTTTGCAGAGCTTATGTCTGGTTATTATGCTCTATTTTAAGTCTAATATATGAAGAAAATAGGCCCTTAAAAGGCCTCTTTGGACGACCCGAAATGGCCCATTTTTGGGCTTTCATTTAAGCAAGTAGGTGACACACCTACTTGTCACCTAGCAGCTTGCGCAGTATCGCAAAAATGCACATATCTCTCTACTCCGATGTCGTATTGACAAATGGTTTAATGCGTTGGAAAATAGACTCATAGATCTTTAATTTTATGGGTGGAACACACCATAACTCTAAGTATATTGGGAGAAAATTGCAGTTATATTTGACCCAAAGTTTCAGTAAAACTTATGAATGTAACTTGTGATGGCTTTCATCGACTTTTGTTCCACAACTCGCTTGACATCAAAACATAACACACGGATGTCATACAAATAATATAAATCATAACATAATCTCCTTATCATGTTAATCACCCTAGTCTCACCCCAAAGGTACATGTTATAACATTTTCAACTTGTCGACTTTCGATGAAACATTGTTTTATTTAATTGCTTTAGCTTCTGAACTGTCCAACCCTCTTTGTACTTGTTGTTCATGATCTTCAATATTTGTAACCTCAGAGGTAACATGATTAACTTACTTTATATACTTTTAAATATTATCTCATTTTTTGTCCTACATTAGTTTGCTTACGACGCATTTTTACGTACGAAAATATAGGGTGTAACATCACTCCCCCCTTGGGAACATTCGTCCTCGAATGTTTACTCTTGGAGACTTTGGAAACTTTTTCCAGAGTATCCTTCGTACAATAGGTTAAAACCAACCTGCACATAGCCAGAAACATACTATGCATGCCACACATGGCCAATCTTTATAAATAGCAGCAATTTGCCTCACCGACCGTAAATCATAAATATTGAAAGTGAAAAATAAAAGCTTACCTGATGACCTGCTAGCCTACATAGAGCTATGTTGTAGCGTCCCATCTCGAACCATATCTTCATTTTGAAATAGGTGGGGGTATTTAGATTCATTTCTTCCTCCGATTCCCACGTCATCTCTTCTACATTCTTGCTCCTCCATAAAACCTTTACGGAAGCTACCTCCTTATTTCGTAGATTGCGGATTTGTCGGTCTAGGATGGCAACTGGAATTTCCTCGTATGACAAGTCCTCTGTAATCTGTACATCATCCGTGGGCACCACTCGGGTAGGATCGCCAATGCACTTCCGTAGCATAGATACGTGAAAAATTGGATGGACAGACTCCAATTCTGAGGGCAACTCTAACTCATAAGCTAGTTGGCCCACTCTCCGAATGATCCTATAAGGCCCAATATACCGTGGGCTAAGCTTTCCTTTCTTGCCAAACCTCATCACGCCCTTCATAGGTGATACCTTTAAGAATACCCAGTCATTAATCCTGAACTCTAAGTCTCGTCGCCGCACGTCAGAATATGACTTCTGACGACTCTGAGCTATCAACAGTCGCTCCCGGATAACCTTTACTTTCTCTATGGCCTGCTGAACCAGGTCTGGCCCATGTAACCCAGATTCTCCAACATCAAACCACCCTATAGGAGATCTGCACTTACGCCCATACAAAGCCTCGTACGGAGCCATCTGGATACTGGAGTGGTAACTGTTATTATATGCAAACTCGATAAGAGGTAGATGTTCATCCCAACTTCTTTTAAAATCCAACACACATACTCGTAACATATCCTCGAGCGTCTGAATTGTGCGCTCGGCTTGTCCATCAGTCTGTGGATGAAAAGCTGTGCTGAGATTCACCTGAGTCCCTAGACCTCTCTGAAATGACCTCCAAAAATGTGCTGTAAACTGAGCCCCACGGTCAGATATAATAGAAACTGGTACTCCGTGTAGCCGCACTATCTCCTTAATATATAACTTTGCATAATCTTCTGCTGTATATGTAGATCTGACCGATAGGAAGTGAGCTGATTTCGTGAGCCTATCGACTATCACCCATATGGAATCGAACTTACAATTAGAACGAGGTAAACCCATGATAAAGTCCATGTTTATCGCCTCCCATTTCCATGTCGGGATCTCTATAGTCTGCATTAGCCCTCCGGGCTTCTGGTGTTCTACCTTCACTTGCTGGCAACTAGTACATTGGGCGACAAACTCAGCAATGTTCTTCTTCATATCATTCCACCAGTACATATCCTTAATGTCATGATACATCTTCGTCGATCCAGGGTGGATGGAATACCATGAATAATGTGCCTCTGACATAATCCTGTCTCGTAGCCCTGCTACATCTGGAACACACAAACGACCCTTGTATCTGAGAACCCCATCTCCCTTGAGCTCTAACAATGGCTTCTTCTGCTACGGAACTCGCTCTCTCTACTCGACCAACTCTGGGTCCTCGTACTGCCTTTCCTTGACTTCAGCTATGAGGGATGATTTTGCAGTGTTTTGGATTACAACTCCACCATCCTCAGAATCTACTAACCGAACCCCCAACGAAGCCAATTGATGAATCTCTCTAGCTAATTGTCTTTTCTCGGGCTCTACATGTGCTAAGCTACCCATAGATCGGCGACTTAAGGCATCTGCTACAACATTAGCTTTCCCTGGATGGTAGAGAATGTTAACATCGTAATCTTTCAATAACTCAAGCCATCGCCTCTGTCGCAAATTCAACTCTTTCTGCTTGAAAATATATTGTAGGCTTTTATGATCAGTAAATATATCAACATGAACACCATATAAATAATGCCGCCATATCTTAAGTGCATGGACAACTGCAGCTAACTCGAGGTCGTGGGTCGGATAATTCCTCTCGTGCTTCCTCAACTGCCTTGAAGCATATGCAATTACCTTCCCATGTTGCATCAGGACACATCCTAACCCGACACCTGATGCATCACAATACACGGCATAACCCTCTAGACCCTCTGGAAGTGTTAGAACTGGAGCTGAGGTCAACTTGTTCTTAAGCTCTTGGAAACTCCGCTCACAAGCCTCTATCCATTGAAACTTAGTTTCTTTCTGTGTCAACTTCGTCAATGGTGCCGAAAGGGAAGAAAAACCCTCTACGAACCTCCGATAGTATCCTGCTAAGCCTAGAAAGCTACGAACCTCTGTCGGAGTGGTAGGTCTAGGCCAAGATTTCACGGCCTCAATCTTCTGAGTGTCCACCTTTATCCCTTCATCTGATACAATATGCCCCAAGAATGCTACAGACTTCAACCAGAACTCACATTTAGAAAACTTAGCATACAACTTACGATCACGGAGGGTTTGGAGTACCGCTCGCAGGTGGTCCGCATGCTCATCCTCTGAACGGGAATAAACCAGAATATCATCAATAAATACTATCACGAACAGATCTAAAAATGGCCGGAATAGGCTATTCATCAAGTCCATAAATACAGCGGGTGCATTAGTCAACCCGAAGGACATGACAAGGAACTCGAAGTGGCCATATCGGGTCCTGAAGGCTGTCTTCGGAATATCTTTTTCCCGAACTCTGACCTGGTGGTACCCCGACCTCAAATCAATCTTGGAAAAGCATCTAGCTCCCTGCAACTGATCAAACAAGTCATCGATCCTTGGAAGTGGATACTTATTCTTAATAGTTACCTTGTTCAACTGCCTATAATCGATACACATCCTCAGCGAGCCGTCTTTCTTCCGCACAAATAGTACCGGTGCACCCCAAGGTGAGGTACTGGGCCTAATGTAACCTTTCTCCAGCAAATCTTTTAACTGCTCCTTCAACTCCTTCAATTCGGCAGGTGCCATTCTATACGGAGGGACGGATATTGGTTGAGTTCCTGGAAGCAAATCGATGCTAAAATCAATCTCTCGCTCTGGAGGAATACCTGGAAGCTCATCTGGAAACACATCTGCATACTCTTTGACTATGGGAATAGACTGAAGTATAGGTATCTCAGCATCTGCATCTCTAACTCGCACAATATGATAAATGCACCCTTTTGCGATCATTTTCCTCGCCTTCAGATAGGAAATAAACCTACCTCTGGGTGTTGGTGTATTACCTACCCATTCAAGGACTGGCTCACCCGGAAAATGAAATTTGGCTACCTTTGCTCGGCAATCAACTGTGGCATAGCAAGCTGCCAACCAGTCCATGCCCATGATAGCATCAAATTCCATCATCTCTAGCTCAACTAGGTCAGCTGAGGTCTGACGACTACAAATTGTCACCGTACAACCTCGGTAAACCCGTCTAGCAATAATCGATTCTCCGATCGGTGTAGATACCGCAAAAGGATCACTTAGTATTTCAGGCACTATACCAAACTTCCTCGCGACAAATGGGGTAATATACGATAAAGTAGATCCTGGGTCTATCAAAGCATAAGCATCGTGAGAGCAAATGGTTAATATACCTGTCACAACGTCTGGTGAAGACTCCTGGTCTTGTCGACCCGCTAAAGCATAGATACAGTTCTGACTACCACTTGAACTGGAACCTCTACCTCTGCCTCGACCTCTACCAGCCGAAGACTGAGACTCACGCCTTGAAGGATGCACGGACATAGACGATCCTATTGCTGAACTCGCTGGTTGTGCCATTCCCCCAGAATCTCTATTTGGGCAATCTCGCATCATATGCCCCGGACGCCCACATGTATAACAAGCATCAGAACCTGCTCGGCATTGACCCAAGTGTCCTCTACCACAGATGTCACACCGCGGAGGAAATGACCATGTCTGCACAGAACCTCATTGTCGCTGCAAACCCGACGCCCGTGAGCTCTCACCTGGTCCTGACTGAGTATAGCGGTCATACCCGTAACCCTGTAACTGAGGTGGCGGAGGCCTAGGTGGCCGTCCGAAGTACTGGGTCCTATAACTACCCTGAGATTGCTCCTGAGACTTGGGAAATCTCATCCTCTTACGTTGCCCTTGCTCAGCCCTCTCTGTACCCTGCTGCCGACGCCTACCCCTTTCTATATTCTGGGCGAATGCCTGAATCCGGGAGATATCCATACTATCCTGCAATGCAGCGGTGGCACATGCCTCGATTAACTCTGGGGCTAACCCTGCTATAAACCTGTGAATCCTGTCCCGCATAGTAGAAACTATGGATGGTGCATATCTGGCCAATGAGTCAAAACGGAGACTATACTCTCGAACACTCATATTACCCTGCTTGAGGGCTAGAAACTGATCGACTCGAGCCTGTCGGATCTCCCGCGGTAAGTACTGGTCAAGGAAAGCATCTGAAAAATTCTCCCAAATAGCTGGAGGTGTATCATGTCCCCTGGACCTCTCCCATCCCTCATACCAAAGGATGGCTATATCTCGGAGTCGAAAAGCTGCTAGCTCAACTGCCTCTTTCTCCGTGGCATGCATAACACGAAAGATCCTGTGAAGCTGATCTATGAAATCCTGCGGGTCCTCCCTCTGATCTGTCCCCGTGAACTCTGGGGGACTCAAAGCAATAAACTCTCGGACCCTTGAACTCCCAGACCCCTCAGAAGTTCCTGCACTAGCTGATGCCCTAGCATGTTGCTGGGTAGCTACCAACTGTGTCAACAAATGCACCGCACTCCTTAAGTCCTGATCTGATGGAAGTGGAGGGGGAACTGGATGTGCGGTTTCCCTAGGAATCTCCGTAGTTGGTGGAGGAGCCGGTAATGGCTGAGTAGGGGTCTCCCCTTGAGCCTCAGACTGGGCCCCATCTACTGGGGGTACCCTGTTGGTCCCCTCACCTACTACTGTATCTCTCCTCTGGCTAGCCGTAGTCTTCCTAGTCACCGTCATCTGTGCATGCAAACACCAACACATAAGTTTAATTCAAATTTCCTATAACTCAGTTCTATAGCACGATTTAGATTTCAAAGAAGTGTAACCAACTCCTAAATGCCCTGTAGTTCCTTGCTTATATAATGTGGTGCACAACACATCTATAAACAAGACCCTACTAGACACGGCTTGTAGACTCCCTAGGACAGAACTGCTCTGATACCAAGTTTGTCACGCCCCGAACCTAGGAGCGAGACAAGCACCCCGTGCCTCACCTAACCTGGCGTACCAATTTGCGACTAAGGGACTCTGAACACATAATGTCATACTTTGGCCATGGGGCCACCTTGCAAGACAATTTGCGAAGCAAAATATAAAAGTGAATGGAAACTAGCACTAACTAAATATCAATATAAAGCTAGGCCGACAAGGCCGTCATAGCTACTACAGCTGACAAACCACCAATTTATACAAACCCAACATACTGCACTAACCAATAGGATATGCCTACAAGCCTCTACTGATAGATGTACTGTGATCGGAACAGGGCCCCGACCTACCCATAACATATATACAGATATACATAAGATGTACACAAAACTCTAGTCCTGGCAACTCCGAAAGACGTGGAGCTTACCGATCAGGCGGAACTCGGGAAACACCTACTGAGGAGGTCTACCCGTCTGTCTGTCTGAACCTGCACGCATGAAATGCAGCGCCCCCAAAAAAGGGACGTCAGTACGAAATAATGTACCGAGTATGTAAGGCAATAAAATAACTGAAATCTAAAACTGAACTGATAATATGATAACTGAAATTAACTGGGAGTCAAAGATGATCTGGAGATATACTTACCTGCTGATACTGACTCAACTCCTTCAATATAGTAAGTAAAATAATTGTACGGCCTTATAAGGCTCGGTATATATAACTGCTCTGCCATAGTAGGCTCGCTTATAGGCGCTCGGCCATACTAGGCTATGTATCTCGACCATGCTGGGCTCGCTCATAGGCGCTCGACCATAGTAGGCTCGGTATATAACTTTCCATCTGATCAGAGGTTGCCCAATAGGGGCCTGCCCATCGATTATAGCTCGATGGTAATGAAAATACTGTAATACTGTATATATAGGCTTGCTGCTCTCTTGACTGGAAGAAGACAATACTAAAATTGAATATAGAGTCTCGATAAGGAATAATATTGTAACTTATGAGACTAGAATAGTGTGAATAAATTCATGAATATGAACTTCTCTTTTGTCTCATTACTAACACATGTAGCTACGAGATCATGCCAAAATGAAGGAAGGCTTAGCCTTAACATACCTTATCACAATCTTTTCAATCACCAAGTTGAACTCACCTCTTCGCACCTTAATCTACAAGAATGATAATAATACTATCGTTAAGTTACGAAAGGTACAACTATCGCACAACGAACGACAAACCTATTTTGTATTAAAACGGGCAGCATCTCCCCTATAATATGCCCTTCCTCCAACTTCAAGATAACACCAACAATACAAGGACAGAACAATAACAACATATATACATCATTTTCTAGCCCTATATACACCATCAAATACTACAAAATAGCCCAACACACCCCAATCTCTTCGTACACAAAACGACCACCGTAGTAGTGTCAAACGACCCGAAAATGTTATGACGAACGACCAGCCAACCACCCTACATTTATATGGTGTTTATAAACCCCCTTCCTCCTCCAAAACTCCACAAAATAGTAATAAAACACGCAGCCCAACAGCAACACAGTCCACAAAACAGTCCGTTACAAGTGAATAACTCGAACTCACGGCTTCCGATCACCGTCCCGTGAGTTCTTACAAGTATAGAACGACTTACCATGAATTTACAGCAGAAAAAATGGATGAAAGAGAGCAGTAAACTCACCTTATTTGTTGGATAACTCAGCTCCTATCTTGGTTCTTCAAACTCTAAGTTTTACCTCCAATTGGAACTTGAAAGGGAGAGAAAATCAATTAGGGTTTGTGGGAAATTTTTGGGAGGATTCTTTGCAGAGCTTATGTCTGGTTATTATGCTCTATTTTAAGTCTAATATATGAAGAAAATAGGCCCTTAAAAGGCCTCTTTGGACGACCCGAAATGGCCCATTTTTGGGCTTTCATTTAAGCAAGTAGGTGACACACCTACTTGTCACCTAGCAGCTTGCGCAGTATCGCAAAAATACACATATCTCTCTACTCCGATGTCGTATTGACAAATGGTTTAATGCGTTGGAAAATAGACTCATAGATCTTTAATTTGATGGGTGGAACACAGCATAACTCTAAGTATATTGGGAGAAAATTGCAGTTACATTTGACCCAAAGTTTCAGTAAAACTTATGAATGTAACTTGTGATGGCTTTCATCGACTTTTGTTCCACAACTCGCTTGACATCAAAACATAACACACGGATGTCATACAAATAATATAAATCATAACATAATCTCCTTATCATGTTAATCACCCTAGTCTCACCCCAAAGGTACATGTTATAACATTTCCAACTTGTCGACTTTCGATGAAACATTGTTTTATTTAATTGCTTTAGCTTCTGAACTGTCCAACCCTCTTTGTACTTGTTGTTCATGATCTTCAATATTTGTAACCTCAGAGGTAACATGATTAACTTACTTTATATACTTTTAAATATTATCTCATTTTTTTGTCCTACATTAGTTTGCTTACGACGCATTTTTACGTACGAAAATATAGGGTGTAACAGCTTCGACCCTGTAGCATGTGGATATGGATCCATCCTCTACGGTCGCCCTCTCATGTTTCTATCTTGATGTGGCGTACACGCAAGTTATGAGAAACTGATGAGTTTCTTGTTGATTGTGATGTGTGACCCAATGAGATGAGTTATTGAGCATAAATGAGGAAGCTTTGACCATTCAAGTGAATCCTTTGTGCATATTCATGAATTTGTATGCTTTAATCATGCATATCTTCTCTATATGATAGTTGATGCATTTTTATATATGCATTGGACATGTTAGTGAGTTGTTGGACACTTGGAGAGTGTCAAATTGATGTTAAGAGTATCACGCTCCAAACTCGGGGAGCGTGCCCGACGCTTAACTGAGTGAACCCGGCGGAGCAAGCCTGTTAGATTTCCTTCTACCCAAACTTATCCATAAATAACGAGGAGATGCACTCCATTAATCAAACACTGAAAAAATTTCATTAACAACTCCCATTTCATTTCCATTAGCAACTTCATTCATAATTTTCAAAGCATTACAAGTTTATAGAATTAATCGAAAAATATCTTTGCATACTAGCAACATTTCTAGTTTAATTCCCAACATCATACACCACCCACAACCTATCTACGGAGCCTCTAAGTATTACATAAGGATAGTATGGAAGTGCCGGCAACAAGTCCCCGTCTATACCTCAAGACACAAAGTGTAACATCAAGTAACATCGGGCCTGGAATAGAGTAGGGCTCACCAAAACCTATTGAATAGGGAGTAACTGCTAACGAGGACCAAAGTTGCCCGCTGCTGAATCACCTATATCCATTGAAGATGCATCGCCCCCGACAAAAGGGACGTTACTACATATGGAATAGTACTAGTATGTAAGGCTAACTGTCCTCTTTCAAAAAAGAATGCCAATGTAAGAAATGGAAAACCGTGGAAACAATAATCAACAATCAATAATATTCAAATGCTAAATTAAAACATAATAATTTCCAAAATATGAAGATAACATTGTGAAGTGATAATCAAAATATGATGATAATATTATTTTTGGTTGGGAGATATTTAGCACCGATATATCACTATTCATAATTTCACCTTTTACAATACCAATATTCACAATACCAATACTACCTTCACAGTACCAATATTCACAATAACAATATCACCGTACTTTTAGCACGAAGTCCGATCACGACCCGATGGGATAGGATATCTCATTAGAGATATCAACCACAATCACTATCAATACCAATACCAACGTACTTTTAGCACAGAGTCCGATCACGACCCGATCGGCTAGGCCATCCTATTTGAAGGCATCAACCACAATCACAATCTCAATCACAATTTTTGTGCAAATATACCACCGTGAATCTAGCACGTAGTCCGATCACGACCCGATCGGTTAGGCTTTCTTATGTGATGACATCAACCAAAATCACAATTTCAATTACAATTTCCATCACAATCACCACCATGTGTGCAACATGGTGTCCAATCACGACCCAATCGACTAGGCTGTCTTATTAGAGACATCAACCCTTTTATATCAATCAATCTCATCCCAATTAAGAAGAATACTTTTATCACATCAATCTCATCCCAAATAAAGGGAATAATTCACAAAAATAACATAGGTGGAAATGTATTAACCTCATCATCTTTCACATTGTATAAATCTCCACTAGTATTTTCAACCAATAACAACAACAATATTTCCTTGGCTCTTTTGGCCATTCACAAGATTCTTTATTCCAGGCACGGTATCCATATTTGATATTCCACACTTTCATTTCTTCCCTCTCATGTATCATCATCATAAATATCAGCATACATCTAATATTCCGAAAATCACAACTTTAAGTTCATTAGAAATGAACAATTTAAGCACAATAGATTTCTTTTCGAGAAATGGAGTAAAATAATTGGAAATTGATGCACAAGAGAAAATCATCAACAAATAACACATAATTTATTCTTGAAATATTTTTCCCCACAAATGGCAATACACAATTTTCATTCACGAATATGTAAGAATGCAAAACACACTGAAAATACTCAGAAATGATAGCATCTGTTAAAATAGCCACATATGAGCATGACTTGAGTTTATAAGCTTTTAGGCAATTCTATTTTCGATACCAATTTTGGAAAAGTTGAATCAAAGCTCATTTCATAATCTTTATCACATCATCTTATTTCATTGGCACCATTGGCCACAAGTATAACTTTCATTCTTGGCACATTGACCACACTTAATATTCCCAATTCATTTATTTCACTTCCAACCATCTTTATATATTATCAATAATAAGACATTTCCAATCAAGACTTTAGGTACACATATAAGAAATTAAGAGTCTTAAGCATATTGAGATTCTCTTACATAATTTGGCATCATAGCCTTCATTTGAAACATGTCTCAAAGACATAACATTTTAATACACATATCATTCTTGAACACATTCTCAAAGGATAATATAATGTGATAGGAATATTCGTAGCATGTTTTGAATACATAATTCTCGACAGTTTTCTTATTCGGGACAATCAGATTTATTGGGAACATCTCGGAACATAGAATAAGGAACTTAAGAGAACCATATTCGAAACTTATGGGAACATCATGGAATATAATTCTAAGAGAGTAGTTTAGCTAACATACCTTGCTTTGAGCTTTTCGTAATTTACTACAATGTTTCGGAAATTCTAACAATCCCAATCTATTTTGAGACATAACAAAATTGAACCATTATTAGGTAGATATTCATGGTCTCAGCTCATTTGAGCGTTTTATCAAACACTAGGTATGCAAATTTAACGACAAGGTTCTTCTACAAGTTTTCCTTCACTCCACAATCCAATATTTACTTATTTGTGCTCAACAATATTCCCACAATCTTATTAGTACAAACATGTATAAATAATACTTTTATACCCAAGAATCGTACTCCATATCAACTATCTTTTACCCAAATTCAAAATTGAAAACTATGGTATGGAACCTTACCTCTTAGATGAAGATCATGTGAGATTTCCTTGTTGGATTTCAATGCTTGGGCAAGATCTTGATGAACAAAATATTTCATCTACTTTTTCTCTCTATAACACTCTCACTTCTCTATAAAAAACCTAAGATAATTGCCCCAAAATAAGCCCCAAAGGCTATTTATCAAAATGGGGTCGGGTTATGAAAATAAAAAAAATTAACCCTCCGAAATCAGGTCTGCGGTCGCATAATGGACCACAGAATGGCTATGCGGGTCGTAAAATGCACCGCAAAATTGGTGCCAGAAACTGGGATGTACTAGTCCATTCTCCGACCAGTTTTGCGGTTGTAGAAGCATTTTCGCGATCGCATAATGATTCTGCGGCCGCACATTTGACCACAGAATCACATTTTTCCAGCCTTTGGTAATTTGGTTATAACTTCTTGTAGGTCTGTCCAAATGCTGAACGGTTTGAAGAATTAGACACTAGATACATAAACCTTTCTTTTTATAGGTAATAAACCATTTAGATCTTCATATCAAGAGATTTATGCTTGTTTGAAGTTAGGTTTTGTGCGAACTCACTTGAAACTTTATCCCATCATAAAATTTTCAACTTGACTTAGCCTTGTGGATCTTCTTAGACCATAAACCATTATTAATGAAACTCATACATATATTATCATGATCAATTAATATCATTCATAAATAAGTCCTTTTCTACACACAAAATAATATAATTTGTGCACATAAACTTTCTTAATAGCGCTTAAGTACTTCAAAATTGTTCGGGATGTTACATTCTCCCCCACTTAAGAAAATTTATCCTCGAATGTTTTACATGTCCCTTCTAAGAATAGAGTTACCATCATTTTACCTCCAAGCATTATACATAGGCACTTATGAAAACATCAGTTTTATACATCCTTTCAAAAATTTCAACTTACTTATGGACCTTAAGATTTGGCTATCTTTACAAATTATTAAAACTTTCGACAGAGTTTCTCCTGTAACTGGGACTATCGACCTATGAGAGAATCCCAGAAATCAATCCTAACAATATATCATTTACTCAACAACGCATCACAATATATATCAACAATATCGATCTTAATATTAGGGCATTACATTAACAAAAGTGGTATCTTGACATGAACTGCACATTTTTAAATCATAACACCTAGAAATTACCTTTCAAATCAAAGCCAATTGCTATACAATCAAGCAAAAATATTTTCTTTCCACAACACTTTTGGCCTTCAAGGTGAGCTTTTCGACTTACAGACTTCGCCATAACACATTAACATAGGCAATACCAACCTCCGGGCTTATCTAACACGGATGACAATTAGGTACCTCTCATAAGCTAACTATCTATTAACTTCACCTCCAATAACCTCCACCTGAACGATATACAAAGGATTTCCAATTACCTCCTTAGACATAGACACGCGAAACATCAGGTACACGGAGAACAATAACAAGGAAACATCATACTCATAGTTTGGCCTATTCCCTTCAAGATTTCATAAGTCCTAATGTGACTACACAAAATTTACCTTTATTAACAATTCACATACCACCCTCATGGAGAAAATATTGAGAATAACCCGTTCACTTTTTTCAACTCTAAATTTCTATGCCGAACACCCATACTAAACCTTTGGTGACCTTCAACAATTAGTCTAAGATGTGCTAGCTTGAATATGACCATAAAACTTCCTATCCAATATATTTGATCACATGATGATGCTTCTTCTTTAACATATTTGAACTTTCAACCCCCATAGGTTACTATAAATATGAACAACAAGGTTTGGGATTAGCTAGAATTATTCAAGAATCCATCAATGTGCTAAGCACAGCATTTCAGGAGGTTATATCCTAAGAGACATGAAGGTTACTACCAATAGCGCTGGCATGATTAATCATTGTGATGACATCATTGATTTGACAAATGAGGCATAGAGTTGCCTAGTAGGCATTGATAATGTAGGGACCATGTTCTTGATTATGAGATTTAAAAGAAATGAGTCATGAAAAGGACAAAAACAATAGTTTCATTTCATAAGTGCCTTGTTCGGAAAAAGTAGGCTTCAAAGAGAGATAGCCAAGTATGTGACACTAGTCGCCTCTTGGAATGTAGGAAAAAAAGTCAGTTTAACTCGAAAAGAGAATATTATAACACTTTGAATTTGATATGGGTTTCAAGATACACGAAGTTGCATTACACTCTTAACAATATTTGGCACAAGAAATCTATACCACAAACCCATAAGGTTGAAAAAGAAGTTGAACACTTGTGAGACTATTATCATTTTGACAGCTTAACCCTTGCCAATAGTTGATCCTATCCTATATGAGAGGACTAGAGATATGACGAATTTGTCTTTCAAATCAATATGCTCTCATATTACTAGACGGTGAAAAGGATTTATGATAATATACACGAAGGAACAAAGTGATTGTTCAAACCATAGGAGCCATATACACCGGAGAGAAAAATAGTGGCTCAAGAAGAATCTCAACACTAGGATTCTTTACATTAGATTTAATACCACATAGGTAAATATTATGGTGATACATGTATAGGCACAAATGAGAAAATGTTATCCATTTGAATCAAAAGGTTCTGTACGAAATTCCTCAGGTATCGTCCCTTGTTGAGAAGTTAGGAAATCAAGTGGGAAGTATTAATCCTAGAGTTATAACTCATTCCAAGGACATAATTATAGAGCTCAATTCCACAATAGGTTGTAAATAAGAGAATTTGTGATATAGTGGATTCGCGAATAATGCGTCTCGTTCAAAGAGTAGGTATATGCAATATTTTGTGATTCAACGTTTTGGTTAAGACCATATTTATGTAAGCCCTTTCAATATTGATGTACATATACAAAAAGGAAAATAGCGTGGTGTTCATAAGGATGTACTAAGGAGTGACTTAATTGATGACTTTAGATTGACAGGGCAGTACCTTAATTGTTGCCCTATACGCCACATCCAAAACATACGTTAGTACCATACTGACACACCCCTGAATGACATCTCATACATTTCACACAACGAGGATGGGGTCCGCTAAACTGACTCCCCCACTTACTTGATATTTACCCTTTTTGCATACATCATAAGCATTCCCCTCAGTCTTCCTCCAAGCCTTCATGGCGAGAGTAACAATATCTGTAACAACTCGTTGTATGGACTTTTGCACCCCTAAAATGCTTCTGAGTATACTCACAACATGATGCAAAATATATTTGACCGCATATCGGGCAGACCTGGATGGGTGTATCCAACCTAAGGGCATTTGTTCTTCTTGTGCCCCCTCTGGATGGGTGTATTTCAAGAATCATCTAACATAAACCCGAGTGGCTATTATTTCATATCAGACATTCCAGCTTATTGGTACAAACAACCCTCTTTCGTTCCTTACATTCTCTCACCACATGATCTAGCGGCGTGGTGACATTAATAGGAATAGGGACATTTTCCCTAGCAGCTGGTTCTTTCATTTCATTCTCGCTACCTTGAACCCGTGGGTTACTCATATGAAAAATGAGACATAACCACGAAATTAGCTTCCTATCTTGAGTTCTATCGCATTATCTGGAGTAACAAAGAAGTGTGAATTTCTTAAATGTCCAAGTAGCCTCCTCATTATAGATGTGGTCGACAACACACCGATAAGAAGAACTCTACTAGACATGGCTCCGAGACATCCTAGGACAGTTTAAAACCTTAGGCTCTGATACCAAGTTTGTCACGCACCAAACTCGAGGAGCGTGATCGGCGCTCAACCGAGTGAACCCGGCCGAGCAAGCCTATTAGATTTCCTTCTACCCAAACTTATCCATGAATAAAGAGGAGATGCACTCCATTAATCAAACACTGAAAATATTTCATTAACAACTCCCATTTCATTTCCATTAGCAACTTCATTCATAATTTTCAAAGTATTACAAGTTTATAGAATTAATCGAAAAATATGTTTGCCAACTAGCAGCATTTCTAGTTCGATTTCCAACATCATACACCACCGACAACCTGCCTACGGAGCCTTTAAGTATGACCGAAGAATAGTATGGAAGTGCCGGAAATAAGGCCTCGGCTATACCTCAAGACATAAAGTGTAACATCGAGTGACATCGGTCCTGGAATAGAGTAGGGCTCACCAAAACCTGCTGAATAGGGAGTAACTGCTAACGAGGACCAAAGTTGCCCGCTGCTGAATCACCTGCATCCATTGAAGATGCAGTGCCCCCGACAAAAGGGACGTTAGTACATATGGAATAGTACTAGTATGTAAGACTAACTGTCCTCTTTCAAAATAGAATGCTAATGTAAGAAAGGGAAAACCATGGAAACAACAATCAACAATCAATGATATTCAAATGCCAAGTTAAAACATAATAATTTCCAAAATATGAAGATAATATTTTGAAGTGATAATCAAAATATGATGATAATATTATTTTTGGTTGGGAGATCTTTAGCACCGATATATCACTGTTCACAATTTCACCTTTTACAATACCAATATTTACAATACCAATACCACCGTTCACAGTACCAATATTCGCAATAGCAATACCACCGTACTTTTAGCACGGAGTCCGATCACGACCCGATCGGCTAGGCTATCTCATTAGGGACATCAACCACAATCACTATCAATACCAATACCACCATACTTTTACCACGGAGTATGATCATGACCCGATCGGCTAGGCTATCGTATTTGAAGACATCAACCACAATCACAATCTCAATCATAATTTCTGTGTAAATATACCACCGTGAATCTAGCACGGAGTCCGATCACGACCCGATCAGTTAGGCTGTCTTATGTGATGACATGAACCAAAATCACAATTTCAATTACAATTTCCAGTACAATCACCACTATGTGTGCGCCATGGTGTTCGATCGCGACCCGATCTGTTAGGCTGTCTTATTCGAGACATCAACCCTTTTATATCAATCAATCTTATCCCAATTAAGAAGAATAATTTTATTACAACAATCTCATCCCAAATAAGGAGAATAATTCACAAAATTAACGTAGGTGCAAATGTATTTACAATCATCTTTCACATTGTATAAATCTCCACTAGTATTTTCAACCAATAACAACAACAATATTTCCTTGGCTCTTTTGTCCATTCACAAGATTCTTTATTCAAGGCACGGTGGCCATATTTGATATTCCACACTTTTTATTTCTCCCCTGTCATGTATCATCATCATAAATATCAACATACATATAATATTCCAGAAATCACAACTTTAAGTTAATTAGAAATGAACAATTTAAGCACAATATATTTCTTTTCGAGAAATGGAGTAAAATAATTGGCAATTCATGCGCAAGTGAAAATCATCAACAAATAACACACTATTTATTCTTGACCTATTTTCCCCCACAAAGGGCAATACACAATTTTCACTCACGAATATGTAAGAACGCAATACACATTGAAAATACTCACAAATCATAGCGTCTGTCAAAACAGCCACATATGAGCATGACTTGAGTTCATAAGCTTTTAGGCAATTCTATTTTCGATATCAATTTTGAAACAGTTGAATCAAAGCTCATTTCATAATCTTTCTCACATCATCTTATTTCATTGGCACCATTGGCCACAAGTATAACTTTCACTCTTGGCACATTGGTCAAACTTTATATTCCCAATTCACTTATTTCACTTTCAACCATCTTTATAGATTATCATCAATAATACATTTTCAATCAAAACTTTTGGTGCACATATGAGCAATTAAGAGTCTTAAGCATATTGAGATTTTCTCACAGAATTTGGCATCATAGCTTTCATTTGAAACATGTCTCAAAGACATAATATTTTAATACACATATCATTCTTGAACACATTCCCAAAGGATAACATAATGTGATAGGAACATTCATAACACCTTTTGAATACATAATTCTCGACACTTTTCTTACTCGGGACAATCGAATTTATTGGGAACATCTCGGAACATAGAAGAAGGAACTTGAGATAACCATATTTGAAACATACGGGAAGCCAACATACCTTTCTTTGAGCTTTCCGTAAAATACTACAACATTATGGAAATTCTAGCAATCTCAATATATTTTGAGACATAACAAAATTGAATCATTATTAGGAAGATATTCATGGTCTCATCGCATTTGAGCAATTTATCAAACACTAGGCATCCAATTTAACTACAAGGTTCTTCTACAAGATTTCTTTCACTCCACAACCCAATATTTACTTATTTGAGCTCAACCATGTTCCCACAAACCTTATTAGTACAAGCATGTATAAATAATACTCTTAAACCTAAGAATCATAATCCACATCAATATCTTTTACCCAAATTCGAAATTAAAAACTAGGGTATGGAACCTTACCTCTTAGATGAAGATCTTGTGAGATTTCTTTGTTGGATTTCAAAGCATGGGCAAGATCTTGATGAACAAAACACTTCATCTACTTTCTATTTCTATAACACTCTCACTTATCTCTAAAAAATCTCAGATAATTGCCCTAAAACAAGCCCCAAAGGCTATTTATCAAAATGGGGTTGGGTTATGAAAATAAAAAAATTAATCCACCGAAATCAGGTTTGCGGTCGCATAATGGACCGCAGAATGGCTATGCGGGTCGCAAAATGCACTGCAAAATCTATGCCAAAAGATGGGCTGTACTAGTCCATTCTATGACAATTTTTGCGGTTGCAGTAGCACTTTCGCGATCGCATAATGACTCTGCGGTCGCACATCTGACCGCAAAATTACATTTTCTAGCCTTTGGTAATTTGGTAATAACATGTTGTAGGAGTGTCCAAATAATTAACGGTTTGAAATATTAAAAACTACACACATAGACCTTTCTTTTGATAGGCAATACACCATATAACTCTTTATATCAAGAGAGGTATGCTCGTTTGAAGTTAGATATTGTGCGAATTCTTTTGAAACTTTATCTCATCATAAAATTTTCAACTTGACTTGGCCTTGGGGATCTTCTTAGACAATAAACCATTCTTAATGCACCTCATACATAAACGTTCTTAATAGCGCTTACGTACTTCATACATATCATATGTTTTCATGTTGGACTCATGTAAAGGTATCATATACCTGCCATTTGGAAATTTATATGAAATTGGCTCATGTAATGCATAGACCCTTACATCTATGTAGAAGTATTTGAGTACATGTTACTTGCTGTATGTCTCCTTTGTATACAGAGTTGGTGAAAGCTGTATTTGTTTTAACTTTTTAAATTGGAAAACATGCTTATCATCTCTGTCACACCTCAAAATTCATGATTGCGACCGGCGCTCAACCGAGTGAACCCGACCGAGCAAGCCTGTTAGACATCCTTCTACCCAAGCTCATCCATGAATGAAGGTAATACCTATTTTCAATAATTAGCCAAAAAGGTGTTCATGTCTACAATACCAATTCATTACCGATATTTTCATCATTTTTGGAGTCTCAAATAGAACAAGTAATACAACTACAACATGATATAGTTTTACTTTCCCAGCACCATTACACAACCCACACCATGACTACGGAGTCCGATCACAACCCGATCGGCTAGGCTATCCATTAGGGACATCGACCACAATCACCATTTCAATTACAATTTCCAGCACAATCACCACCATGTGTGCGGCATGGTGTCCGATCACGACCCGATCGGCCAGGATGTCTTATTCGAGACAACATTCTTCTTATATCAAGCATCGCATTTTATACTTCTTTCACATCTTTTCATTTCATTGGCACTAATGGTCATAATTATAAATCATTCTTGGCACGTTAGACGTATTTAGTATTTCATGCTCACCTTTTCAATTTCCAACATCAACATCATCATCACCACCAACAACAATTCAAATCAAGGTGTGTAGTACACCTGTGAGTAATTAAGAGTCTAAGGCACATAGAGATTCTTCACAAAATTTGGCATAATAGGCTTCGTTTGAATTTGACTTGAACTCGAACATTTTTAATGCACATCCCATATTTTTAACAGATCCTCAATCGATAACATAACATAAATAAAGCATTTGGGATACTTGTTGAACATTTATCTTTCAACCCAATCTTACTCGGAATATAAATTTTATAATGAACCACTCGAGACTTACATAATTTATATGAATATCGTAGGATTCAATTCCAAGAGAAGGGTTTAGCCAACATACCTCAATTGAGCTTCCTTAAACTCTAAAATGTTCCGGAATTCTTAACAACTTCAATCTATTTTAGAAATATAACAAATTGAACCCAAATTAGGAAGATGATCATAGTTCTAGCTCATTTGAGCATTTTATCAAACACTAGGTGTGCATTAAGGTTTCAAGGTCCTTTTGTGGAGGATTCCATCATCCCACAACCCATTCTTTACCATTCTTAGTTCAACAATCTTCCTACACCCCTTGATATTACATGCATGTAAAATAAAACATTGTCATGCCCAAAAATTATCTTGCTAATTACCCATTTTCAGATAATTTCGAAATTAGGGGTTAGGGTGTAGAATCTTTCCTCTAGGATGAACACCTTGTGGGTTATCCTTGTTAATCTTCCAAGATTCGAGCAAGAATTGAAGAACAATTATTGAGGAACACCTTCTCCCTCTAGGGCACTCTCTCTCACTCTAAAATGTCAGATTTTAACGAAGTAGGGTCGGGTTTTAAAAACCCAAAAATGAAACTCCGGAACAAGGTCTGCGATCGCATATCGGGCGCATAATTGGTGTCTAAAACTGGCAAACATCTGCCTAGGTCTGCGTTCAGTATGCGGCCCGTAGGCTTATTTTGCGAGCGCATAATGAACTAAAGAATAGTTTTGCGGTCGCAAAGTCGACCGAAGAATGGCATCCAAACTGCCCCTCTCCTGCCTCACTCTGCGGCCATTATGCGGTCCGCAGAGTGATTTTACGGTTGCATAATGGACCGCAAAAACGCATTTCTCTGCCAAAAATTTTCCTTTATCCCTTAGTGCATTGTTCAATTCTCAAACACGTAAGCCCAATTCGGCACCACGAAACATTATTTTCTTTTGCAAAATTTTATGGAGCCTTACATTATCCCCCACTTAGCATCATTCATCCTCGGATGAGGGTCAAAATCTGTTATTAGCATCAAATGTGGCCCAACTGTTGATTCACACTCACTAGTAGTTTCAAAATTTGGTTAACTCCCTAAATTTTCAAAAATTTCGCGAAAGTTTCCCTTGTAACTGGGCCTATCTACCTGTTAGAGAATTCCAGAAACACATCCTAACAACATATACATAATCCAATGACATAACATAACACAAAACAACACCAACTGAGGCCTCACAAGCAATATATTTCCAGAAAGGAACACCCTTAACGTCAATTTGTACAAATGATACATAATTCATAGAAGGTAACCCTTAAAATTGTTATAGAACACAACTTTATAAATACATGGCTATTCTAAAAAATAAGGATACTTTTTCTTTATTTCTTTCTCGGCCTCCCAAGTACCCTCTTCAACCTGTTGGTTTCGCCATAACACTTTCACGGATGCAATTTCTTTATTTCTCAACCTTCGGACTTGCCAATCAATATTAGAAACTGGAATCTCTTTGTAAGTCAATATCTCATTAACCTCAATAGTCTCGACCGGAACATTGAGTGTTAGATCTCCAACTACTTGCTTCAATATAGACACATGAAACACCCGATGTACTAATGACATCTCAGGTGGTAGCTCAAGCTTGTACGCCACTTCACTGATCCTCTGAATGATTTTGTACGGTCCGACATACCTCGGATTCAATTTCCTTTTCTTACCAAATCGCATTACACCCTTTACGGGGGAAGCTTTCAAGAATACCCAATCAACTTCTTTGAACTCCAAATCTCTACGACGAACATCCGAATAGGATTTATGATGACTCTGAAAAGTTTTCAACTGCTCCTTAATGGTTTTAACTTTTCCATTGCCTGATGCCCGAGGTCTAGCCCTATCAACTCTACTTCCCCAATTTCGAACCACCCAATGGGAGATCTACATATCCTACCATATAAAGCCTCGAACGGTGCCATATGAATGCTAGCATGATAGCTATTATTATATGCAAATTCTATGAGTGATAAATGATCATCCCAGCTATATTGAAGTCTATAACGCAAGCACGCAACATATCTTTAAGCATCAGAATAGTCCACTATGCCTGCCCGTCAGTCTGCAGGTAAAAGCCTGTACTAAGATTCACCTGAGTACCGAGACCTTGCTGAAATATCTTCCAAAAATTAGTAGTGCATTGTGCTCCCAGATCAGAAATGATGGAAACTGGAGTGCCATGCAACCTGACTATTTCTTTGATATACAACAGAGCATACTGTTATGCTGTGTCAGTAGACCTAACCGGCAAAACTTGCGTTGAGTGCGTGGTAATCTTACCACAAAGTTCATATTAATCATTTCCCACTTCCACATTGGAATTTCTATGTTTTGTGCCAACCCATTGGGCCGTTGGTGTTCGGCCTTCACTTGCTGACAATATGGACACTTCACCACAAATTCCACTACATTCCTCCTCATATCATTCCACCAATAGACTTCCTTAAGATCATGATACATTTTTGTAGAGTCCGGATGCATGTAATACCTAGAAGTGTGAGCTTCAATCATAATTCTTTTATGGAGACCATCCATGTTTGGAACACATAGTCGCCCTTGGTAACTCAGTGTACCATCATCCATTCCAAGAGAGAAGGCCATGATCTTATGTTTATGAATCCCCTCTTTTAGTTGTGCCAACAATGGATCATTGTACTATTTCTCCTTGACTTCCACAACAAGTGATGATTTAGCCCTATTTTGTATAATCACCCCTCCTTCACCAGAGTCTGCAAGACGAACTCCTAAACTAGCCAATCGATGAACTTCCTTGGCCAATGACCTTTGATCTGCCTCCAAGTGAGCTAAACTACCCATATATTTCGGGCTAAGAGCATCTGCCACAACATTAACCTTCCCCAGATGATGTAGAATATCAATATCGTAGTCCTTGAGTAACTCAAGCCATCTTCTCTGCCTCAGATTCAATTCCTTCTGCTTGAAAGTATATTGAAGGCTCTAATGGTCCGTGAATAAATCCTCATGTACTACATATAAATAATGATGCCATATTTTTAATGCAAATATTACCGCCGCTAGTTCTAAATCATGTGTTGGATAGTTCTTTTCGTGATTCTTGTGTTGCCTAGAAGCATAAGCTATAACCTTGTCATGTTGCATTAATACACATCAGAGGCCAATTATTGAAGCATCACAATATTCCACAAATCCATCTGCACCCTCTAGAAAGTTCAACACCGCTGTCATAGTCAATCTTGCTTTCAATTCCTAGAAACTCCTTTCACATGCATCTGACCATTGGAACTTAACTTCCTTCTGTGTCAATTTAGTCAACAGAGAGGCAATGGTTGAGAACCCTTCCACAAACTTTCTGTAATTCCCCGCTAAGCCTAAGAAACTGCGAATCTCTGTTGGAGTTGTAGGCCTTGGGCAATTCTTCATAGCTACAATTTTCTGAGGATCAACCTCAATTCCTTCTCTGGAAACGACATGACCCAAGAATGTAATAGATTCAAGCCAAAATTCACATTTTGAAAATTTCGCATATAACTCGTGCTGATATAGGGTATGCAGAACTACCCTGAGATGACTAGCAAGGTCCTCTCGACTTCGTGAATATACAAGAATATCATCAATGAACACTATCACAAGATAATTGAGGAACGACTTGAAAACTCGGTTCATAAGATCCATGAAAGCTGCTCGTGCATTTGTTAGCCGAAAAGACATTACCAAAAATTCAATGTGCCCATATCGGGTTCTAAAAGCTATTTTCGAAATATCCTTCTCCCTGATCATCCATTGGTGATATCCGGATCTTAAATCGATCTTGGAGAAGTACCTAGCATGCTACAATTGGTAAAACAAGTAATCTATCCTTGGAAGTGGGTACTTATTCTTGATTGTGACCTTGTTAAGCTGCCGATAGTCAATACACACCCCAAGGCGACACACTCAGCCGGATAAAACCCTTTTCTAACAAGTCTCTCAATTGTTCCCTTAGCTCCTTTAATTTAGCCGGTGTCATTATGTAGGGTGGAATAGATATAGGATGCGTGTTTGGTATCGCATCAATCCCAAAATTAATCTCCTTATCAGGTGGGATCCCAGGGAGTTCATCCGGAAAGACTCCCGAAAATTCATTCACAATAGGCATATACTCAAGTGTAGGTGCCTTAGCATCGGTGTCCGTTACCCGGACCAAATTGTAAATACACTCCTTGTTAATCATTTTCGTGGACTTAAGGTAAGAAGTAAACATACCCTTTGGCACTACATCATCACCCTTCCACTCAATAACCGGCTCATTTGGAAAATCGAACCTAACAGTCCTGGTTCGGCAATCAAGCTTGGCAAAACAAGAATAAATCCAATCCATCCCCATTATTACATCAAAATCAATCATTCCCAATTCAATAAGATCGTCCATGGTACCCCGACCATGCAACGTGACAACACAATCCTTATAAATCCGCATGGCCAAAATAGACTCACCAACTGAAGTAGATACATAGAATGGCTCATAAAGCTGTTCTCGTTCTATCCCAAATTTCATAGGAACATAAGGTGTGGCATATGACAAAGTAGAACCTGGATCAATAAGAGCATTACATATCATGAGATTGGACAGTCAATATACCTGTGACAACATCTGGAGAAGCCTCTGAATTATGGAGACCCCTCATAGCATAAAAACGGCCGGATCCTCCCGAACTCTGTGCTCCATCCCTAGCTGCACCACGCCCTGCGGGTGTTGGAGTGCCTCAAGCTGGAGGAAGTGCTACAGATGTAGTAGCTTTAGAACTGTCTGGTTGTACCATGCCCCTACCCGCACCCTGGCGGGATGAACAACAATCCCCCTAAATGTGACCCCTAATCCGCATCCGTAGCATATGTGTTAGTCCATATACCATATTCCTAAGTTCATCTTTCCACACCTAGGGCATGGGGGCCTCCTCTACTACTAGAATCTACCACCATGACGACCCTGCTGATAGGAGCCCATGTTGCCCTGACTGGGCCTGAAACGGCTCCACTGCTGCTACTGACTAGGCCCTGATGGTGGTGCACTAGCCGAAGACTGGGCAAAGGATTGGGATGGACCTGACGACCCTCCCTTGAATGTTGACTTGCCACCACCAGAAGAACAACCAAAGTTACCCGTAGACCGGGCATTATTGCTACCCTCTCACTCCATTCTGTTCCTCAATTTGTGAGTCTCTGTTGCTTGAGCGAATGCCACCATCTTTCCATAGTTCATATCAAAATTCAAGGCTGCTGTAGTGGCCTCATTAATTACTAAGGGGCTAAGGTCATGTACAAACCGGCAGACTCTACCCTCCATAGTAGGGAACATGTAAATAACATACTTGGACAGGTACGCGAATCTCATGTGGTAATCCCACACACTCAGGCTACCTTGCCTCCGGTTCCCAAATTCAACAGCACGGGCTGCCTTAGTCTCTGCAGGCAAGAAATGATCAATGAAGGCATCAGTAACTCACCCCACCTCGCCGGAGGGCTCCCTTCTTCACGGGACTCCTCCCACAGTTAAAACCAAGAATATGCCACCTCTTTCAGGAGGTAGGAGGCTAATTCCACTTCCTCCGTCTCAGTAGCACGCATAACTCGGAGAGTCTTGTGCATTTCATCAATGAAGTCCTGGGGATTCTCCTCTGGGTTAGTACCCGTGAACACCGGAGGATCCAACTAGAGAAACCTGTTCACCCTGGAACTAGTAGAATCCCCTAGCTGACTTGAAGAAGTGGGTGCAACATTTGATCTCTGGGACTGGGAAGCCACTTTCTGAGCCAACATCTATATGGCTCCCCTAAGATCAACATCAAAAACACTAGAATCGGTAGTTGTAACTAGAGGTGGAGCTGGTATATCAGTTGGAGGGACCGTTGCACCCTTAGTAGGTGTAGGGATAGGTGCGGTCTAATCAGTTGTAGTAGAATCAGGCAGCGTATTAACCAGAGGAATATTCTCAGTCCTTGGGTTCTCACCCGCATCACCAAATATAGGATCAACTATCACTCTTGGGGTAACATTGGCTCTTTGGGCAGTTCTTGCCTTCTTCTTAGGTGCCATATACTGAAAGTTAAAGTAAAGCATGAGTTAAAGGAGGAATAATCTTACATCCAGCTTTATCGCACGATCAAGAACATGAAAGAAGGGTATTATTCCTAAATGCCCAAGTAGCATCCTAATTATAGACGTGGTCGACAACACACCAATAAGAAGGACTCTACTAGACACGGCTCCCGAGACATCCTAGGACACTTTCAAACCTTAGGCTCTGATACCAAGTTTGTCACACTCCAAAATCGGGGAGCGCGACCGGCGCTCAACCGAGTGAACCCGACCGAGAAAGCCTGTTAGATTTCCTTCTACCCAAGATCATCCATGAATGGAGGTAATACCCATTTTCAATTATTAGCCAAAAGGTGTTCATGTCTACAATACCAATTAATTACCAATAGTTTCATCATATTTGGAGTCTCAAATGGAACAAGTAATACAACCATAATATGATATAGTTTGACTTTCCTAGAACCAATACACAACCCACACCATGTCTAGGGAGCCTCTAATTGATACAAAAGAGTACTATGATAATGCCGGCAACAAGGCCCCGGCTATACCTCAAACACAATACATGAGGAACAAAAGATATAGGACCCCGATATGAAGTGGGGCTCACCAAGTCAACTGGGAAGAGGATCCCGACAAAAGGGATGTTAGTACATATGGAATAGTACTAGTATGAATGACAAAACACCTTCTAAATAGAATGATAAATAATACAAACAAGAATATCATAATATCAATGGAAGCCTTAATCAACATTAAACCTCAATTTAGGATCAAGACAGTGTTCAAATTAATTTCCATATCTCATATTGGGAAAATTTTAGCATCGATATACCATTGTTCACAATGCCATTATTCACAATACCAATACCACCGTACTCTCGGCACGGAGTCCTATCATGATTCGATTGGCTAGGCTATCTCATTAGAGACATCAACCACAATTAGTTTCAATATCAATACCATTGTCTTTAACATGGAGTCCGATCATGACCCGATCAACTAGGCTATCCATTAGGGACATCGACCACAATCACAATTTTAATTACAATTTCTAGCAAAATTACCACCATTTGTGAGGCATGGTGTCCGATCACGACCTGATCGGCTAGGCTGTGTTATTCGAGATATCAACCTTCTTATATCAACTATTGCATTTCATACTTCTTTCACATCTTTTCATTTCATTGGCACTAATGGCCAGAATTATAAATCATTCTTGGTACGTTGGCCATATTTAGTATTTCATGCTCACCTTTTCACTTTACAACATCAACATCATCATCACCAACAACAACAATTCAAATCAAGGTGTGTAGTACACCTGTGAGCAATTAAGAGTCTAAGGCAGATAGAGATTCTTCAAAAAATTTGGCATAATAGCCTTCGTTTGAATTTGACTTGAAGTCGAACATTTTTAATGCACAACCCATATTTTTAACACATCCTCAATTGATAACATAACATGAATAAAGCATTTGGGATACTTGTTGAACATATATCTTTCAACCCAATTTTACTCGGAATAGCCAATTTTATAATGAACCACTCGGGACTTAAATAATTTACATGAATATCGTGAGATTCAATTCCAAGAGAAGGGTTTAGCCAACATACCTAAATTGATCTTCCTTAAACTCTAAAATGTTCCGGAATTCTTAGCAACTTCAATCTATTTTAGAAATATAACAAATTGAAATGCGAAGAATTTATACAATCCTCAAACGCGTAAGCCCAGTTCGACACCACGAAACATTATTTTCTTTTGCAAAAATGTACAGGGCCTTACATTCTACCCCACTTAGGATCATTCGTCCTCGAATGAGGGTCAAAATCTTTTATTAGCATCAAATGTGACCCAACTGCTAATTTAGACTCACCAGTAGTTTCAAAATTTGGCTAACTCCCTAAATTTCCAACAAACCAGAGTCTCCCTTGTAACTGGGCCTATCGACCTGTTAGAGAATCCCAGAAACACATCCTAACAGCATATACATAATCTAATGACGTAACATAACACAAAATAACACCAACGGAGGCCTCATAAGCAATATATTACCAGAAAGGAACACCCTTAACGTCAATTTGTACAACACCAAGGCAACCCTTAGAATTTTTATAGAACACAACTTTATAAATACATGGCTATTCAAACAAATAAGGATACTTTTTCTTCATTTCTTTCTCGACCCTCCAAGTAACCTCTTCAACCTGTTGGTTTTGCCATAGCACTTTCACAGATGCAATTTCTTTATTTCTCAACCTTCGGACTTGCCGATCAATAATAGAAACTAGAATCTCTTCATAAGTCAATTTCTCATTAACCTCAATAGTCTCAACGGAAACAATGAGTGTCGGATCTCCAACTACTTTCTTCAACATAGACACATGAAACTCTGGGTGTCTTAATGACATATCAGGTGGTAGCTCAAGCTTGTACGCCACCTCACTGATCATCTGAATGATTTTGTACGGTCTGACATACCTCGGACTAAATTTTCATTTTTTACCAAATCGCATTACACCCTTCATGGGGGAAACTTTCAAGAATACCCAATCATTTTATTTGAACTCCAAATACCTACGACGAACATCCGAATAGGATTTCTGACGACTCTGAGCAGTCTTCAACTTCTCCTTAATTATTTTCACTTTTTCCATAGCCTGATGCACGAGGTCTAGCCCTATCAACTCTACTTCTCTAATTTTGAACCACCCAATGGGAGATCTACATCTCCTACCATATAAAGCCTCGAACGGTGCCATTTGAATGCTAGCATGATGGCTATTGTTGTATGCAAATTCTATGAGTGGTAAAAATCATCCTAGCTACATTTGAAGTCTAGAACGCAAGCACACAACATATCCTCAAGCGTCTGAATAGTCCTCTTTACTTTCCCTTTAGTCTGCGGTTGATAGGCTGTACTAAGATTCACCTGAGTACCCATACCTTGCTGACATTTCTTCCAAATATTAGCAGTGGATTGTGCTCCCCGATCAGAAATGATGGAAACTGAAGTGACATGCAACCTGACTATTTCTTTGATATACAACTGAGTATACTGTTCCGCTGTGTCGGTAGACTTAACTGGCAAAAAATGTACTGATTTCGTGAGTCGATCCATAATCACCCAAATTGAGTCAAACTTGCCGGAGTGCACTATAATCCTACCACAAAGTTTATATTAATCATTTTCCACTTCCGCGATGGAATTTCTAAGTTTTGTGCCAACCCACCGGGCCGTTGGTGTTCGACCTTCACTTGCTGACAATTTGGATACTTCGCCACAAATTTCACTACATTTCTCCTCATATCATTCCACCAATAGACTTCCTTAGATCATGAGATATTTTGGTATAACCCGGGTGCACGTAATACCTAGAAGTGTGAGTTTCAGTCATAATTCTTTCACGAAGACCATCCACGTTTGGAGCACATAGTCGCCCTTGGTACCTTAGTGTACTGTCATCCATTCAAATAGAGAAGGCCATGGTCTTATGTTTATGAATCCGCTCTTTTATTTCTGCCAATAATGGATCGTTGTACTGTTTCTCCTTGACTTCCACAACAAGTGATCATTCAGCCCTATTTTATAAAATCACCCCTCCGTCTCCAGAGTCTGCAAGACGAACTCCTAAACTAGCCAATCGATGAACTTTCTTGGCCAATGATCTTTGATCTGCCTCCAAGTAAGCCAAACTACCCATAGAGATCCGGCTAAGAGAATCCGCCATAATATTAGCCTTCCCCAGATGGTATAAAATATCAATATTGTAATCCTTGAGTAACTCTAGCCATCTTCTCTGCCTCAGGTTCAATTCCTTCTGTTTGAAAATATATTGAAGGTTCTTATGGTCCGTGAATATATCCACATGGACTCCATATAAATAATGATGCCAAAGTTTCAATGCAAATACTATCGCCGCAAGTTCTAAATCATGTGTTAGATAGTTCTTTTCATAATTCTTGAGTTGCCTAGAAGCATAAGCTATAACCTTGCCAGACTTATTCTACGGTCGCATAGTCGACCGCAGAATGCCATCCAAACTGCCACTCTTCTTCCTCACTCTGCGGATATTATGCGGTCCGCAGAGTGATTCTGTGGTCGCATAATGGACCGCAAAAATGCATTTCTCTGCTAAAAATTTTCCTTTATCCATCAGTGCATTGTTCAACCCAAAAAGTCCGAGACGCGGCGAGCTTGCGAGTCTTGCGTAGCCTTTAATTCTGATACATGTTGTTCTATGATAGTTTTCTTTGGAATTTTCTTTGTATTATACATATTATTGAGCTGCAAAGTTAATATAAAGTGAGAATCTTTTGACTAAAAACCTCGTCACTATGTGAGTCTTGCGTAGCCTACGCAACATAACAGCATAGCCTACGCATAATTGCGTAGGCAAATCCAGCAGCTTCCAACTGAAGAGGGATAGAAGTCTACCCTGCGTAGCCTATGCAGGGAGCCTATGCAGCTTTAAGGGCCATTTTAAAGGGGCTGAAACAAAGGGTTTAGAGAGAGAAAATATTAGTTCTTCAACGTCGAATTGATTTCTAGAGAGATGGAGGAGCCTTCCACCATGGTTACACTTCAAGGTAAGTTTTTTTGGCACAAGGATGATTATATAACATCAATTAGTGATAACACTAATATTAGTATGGATCAAATTCATAGGAAATGGGTTGAATCTTCAGTAACACCAAAAAGAGGAAAAGTGAGATTCTTCCACCAGAGGTACTCCCTTCACTTGAGCCTCATATATATATATATATATATATATATATATATATATATATATATATATATATTGGAGTATGGGTAGCATGTTTATGAGTTTTATTTGACGTTATAATGGGATATTGTATGAACTCTAAGGGTGGGTCTGGAGAATGCCATTTTTGGGTAAAGAAGAAGATGAATAGTGATGAATTGATATAAATCCATATGTCTTGAGTTTCTAAATTCCAATAGACTTGATAACTTAATTGATGAACGAATTTAATTGGGAATCACCATTTGGATACACCACTAGTTCTTGAAATGGATATTCTTGAACCTAGAGTTTTGTTGGAGAAGGCAATGAATAGTGACTTGATCATGTTGGATAATTAGAATAGTATTATTAATGACTCCAAATGAGTATTAAATGATAAGAATTAAATTAAATAGGCTAGTGGATGAGCCTATTGGATAATTTGGGATGGTTAAAGGCTTATTGCCGAATTGTGAAGCCTAAATGGATATTTATGAATCTTTTCGTATTTATTTTGATGCAGTTGGGATATCTAATGGTAGATATTGAATTGTGGGTGATATTTTAATATTTTAATCAATTGGAGCATTGTAGTATTTCCAGAGCTTAAAGGTTGAGGTAAATTGAATACTTACTCTTCTTGATGGATTTTCTCTATAATCAAATTTGAGTTATTTCGTGAGTTGGTTTGTAAATGTACATCCATACTTGTGGGGACAAGTGGTAAATGGGTTGCATAAAGAAATTTTTGTTATTTTACAATTTAAAATTCTTGTTTCAAAAGATTTGATGTCAAATGATGCTTTGGGAAAATGTTATAAGTTTTATTCAAACTTGAGCAATGGAAATAATATAAAATATTTGAGGGCTAAAGATGTATTTTTATAAAGAGTAATATTTATACATGCATGTACCAATTTTGTGGGAACATTGTTGAGCTAAAATAAGTAAATATTGGGTTGTGAAATGAAGAAAATCTTGTAGAAGAATCTTGTAGTCAAATTTGCACACCTAGTGTTTGATAAATTGCTCAAATGAGCTGAAACCATGAATATCTTTCCAATTATGGTTCAATTTTTGTTATGATTCTAAATAAATTGGGATTGCTAGGATTTTTGGAACATTGTAGTAATTTAAGGAATGCTCAAAGTGAGGTATGTTGGCTAAACTACTCTCTTAGAATTGAATTTCATGATGTTCCTGTAAGTCTCAAGTATGGTTGTCTCAAGTTCCTTATTCTATATTCCGAGTTGTTCCCAATAAATTCGATTGTACCTAATAAGCAAAGTATCGAGAATTATGTATTCAAAACATGTTCCGAATGTTCCTATCACATTATGTTATCCTTTGGGAATGTGTTCAAGAATGATATGTGTATTAAAATGTTATGTCTTTGAGAAATGTTTCAAATGAAGGCTATGATGCCAAATTGTGTGAGAGAATCTCAATATGCTTAAGACTCTTAATTTCTCATATGTGTACCTAAAGTCTTGATTGGAAATATCTTATTGTTGATAATCTATAAAGATGGTTGGAAGTGAAATAAGTGAATATCATGCCTATAGGATTTTAACTAATTAATTCGCCATTGCAATCTCATCGTCCATCTAGAAAGCATGCCTATAGAAGCTAATTGTATGATAATCAGTTCCAATCACCAAGCTTTAGAAATCATGCTTATAGGACATCACTACTCACCTTTCAAACAATGTTTTATTGTTTATCCACAGGATTATTTGGAATCGTAATAATTTTGAACATTTCCAGTAAGTTCTGCTATTCCTTATGGTATAAATCACCTAGAAATCATACCTATAGATGTGTCAACTGATAATCTGTAATAAGCCACTTAGCAGCATCTCTCATTTACTAATTGGTAATTTGGAAATCATTAGGTCTAAAAATGGATTGCATATCTGAATCAGATCATCTAGAAACCATGCTTATAGAGTTTAAAAACTGCAAACCCTTCAATTCTGAAAACTGCCTAATATGTAAAATCTGTTTGCGTGCATTTGTTTGCCTAATTGCGGAGGCTAATGTGAGCCTTTAATTGGATCTAATTGCAGTCCTATTTGTTTTGAATTGTCGCATAGTTTTAACATTTTTGAGCAGCCTAAGTCAAGTCTAGAACCACCCAATAATAGAGGTCTAAATGCCTCCTGGACCACAAGCATAGGGCGGGTAGTGCACGCATAAGGCACGATTTAGAATCAACTAGTGCGCTTTAGGTAATAACTTAAAGATAGTAATCGGGTAGCAGGAAATGATAGTCTGTGCCCGCTAAATAATATGAGTAACACCCCATCTTGTTCCACGGTGTGATCCTTTAGGCTAAAAAACTTAGGACCCCCCTCCTCTTTATATGTTGTTATTAGATCTAAATAGTTGTATCCCTATATACGCACTAAGATATATATTAATCATGTTGTAATAAAGTTCTGTGACTTCTGAACTCTTTTATTTATTTGATCACCTAGCTTAATCGTAATTCACACAATCTTAAGTGCAGCCGGGACCCACAATTATGGACCTCGAGGAGTGCCTAACACCTTTTCTTTGAGGTAACTTGAGCCCTTACCCGATCTTTGGTGACATAGACTAGTCAAACATAGTTATCTGCATAATAGGTTCCCTAACGCACCTTAAACACCTTTAGGTGGCGACTCTCCTCTTTTAATACCTCCTTTAAAAGAGTTGTTGTCACACGTCAAAGCCCGCATTTCCCGAGAGAAACGGGGCACGACAGCAGAAGAGGGGCAATTTTAGATGCCATTTTGTGGTCGACTATGCGACCGCAGAACTGTTCTGCATTTCATTATGCGACTGCAGAATCGGTCTGTGGGCCGCATAGTGACTGCAGACCCAGGCAGATTTTTGCTAGTTTTGGTCACCAATTATGCGGCTGATATGCAGTCCACATATCGATTATGCGATCGTAGACCTTGTTCTAGAGCTTTATTTTTGGGTTTTTAAAACCTGATCCTACTTCGTTAAATACAAGCTTCGGGCCATTTTTGGGCTTTGTGACAATTTAGAGTGAGAGAGAGTTCCCTAGAGTGAGAAGGTATTCCTCAATAATTGTTCTTCAATTCTTGCTCGAATCTTAGAAGATTAATAAGGATAACCCACAAGGTCTTCATCCTAGAGATAAGATTCAACACCCCAACCCCTAACTTCGAACTTATCTGAAAATGGGTAATTAGCAAGATATCTTTTAGGCATGAGAGTTGTTTATGTTACATTAATGTAATATCAAGGGGTGTAGGAAGATTGTTGAACTAAACATGGTAAAGAATGGGTTGTGGGATGACGGAATCCTCCATAAAAGGACCTTGAAACCTTAATGCACACCTAGTGTTTGATAAAAGGATCAAATGAGCTAGAACCGTGATCATCTTCCTAATGTTGGTTCAATTTGTTATATTTCTACAATAGATTGAAGTTTCTAAGAATTCCGGAACATTTTAGAGTTTAAGGAAGCTCAAATGAGGTATGTTGGCTAAACGCCTCTCTTAGAATTGAACCCCACGATATTCATGTAAATTATGTATGTCCCGAGTGGTTCATTATAAAAATTGGCTATTCCGAGTAAGATTGGGCTGAAAGATATATGTTCAACAAGTATCCCAAATGGTATATCGATACTAAAAATCTTCCAATGCGAGATATGTAAATTAATTTGAACACTGTCTTGATCCTAAGTTGAGGTTTGATGTTGTTTAAGGCTTCCATTGATATTATGATATTCTTATTTATATTATTTATCATTCTATTGAGAGGGTGTTTTGTCATTCATAGTGGCACTATTCCATATGTACTAACATCCCTTTTTCGGGGGCACTGCATGTTCAATGGATGCAGGTGGTTCCATAGGAGGAGGCATTGATCAGTGATAGCGGTACATCCTCTTCCCAGCTAACTTGGTGAGCCCCACTTCATTTCAGGGTCATGTATATTTCGTTCCCCGTGCATTGTGTTTGAGGTATAGCCGGGGCCTTGTTGCCGGTATTATCATAGTACTCTTTTGTATCTATTAGAGGCTCCGTAGACATAGTGTGGGTTGTGTATTGGTGCTGGGAAAGTCAAATTTTGTTATGTTGTGGTTGTATTACTTGTCCATTTGAGACATTAAAAATGATGAAAATATTGGTAATGACTTATTATTGTAGACATGAGCACATTTTTGTCTAATTATTGGAAATATAAATTATCTCCATTCATGGATGAGTTTGGGTAGAAGGAAGTCTAATAGGCTTGCTCGGCCGGGTTCACTCGGTTGAGCACCGGTCGCGCTACCCGATTTTGGGGCGTGATAAACTTGGTATCAGAGCCTAAGGTTTTAAAGTGTCCTAGGATGTCTCGTAGCCGTGTCTAGTAGAGTCCTTCTTATCGGTGTATTGTCGACCACATCTATAATTAGGATTCTACTTGGGCATTTAGGAATAATACCCTTCCTTCATGTTCTTGATTGTGCGATAAAGCTGGAAGTAAGATTGTTCCTCCTTTAACTCGTGCTTTGGTTTAACTTTCAGTATACGACACCTAAGAAAAAGGCAAGAACTGGTATCAAAACCCCAAGGAGTGAGAATATACCTTCGGTTACTACACTGCCTGATTCTACTACAACCGATTAGACCACACCTGTCCCTACGCCTACTGAGGGTGCAATGGTCCCTCCAGTAGTCAGATGCATATGAAAGGAGTTTCCAGGAATTGAAAGCAACATTGACTACGGCACCGGTGTTGATCTTACCAGAGGGTGCAAATGGATTTGTGGTATATTGTGATGCTTCAAGAATTGGGCTTTGGTGTGTATTAATGCACATGGCAAGGTGATAGCTTATGCTTCTAGGCAACTCAAGAATCATGAAAAAAACAATCCAACACATGACTTAGAACTTGCGGCGGTGGTATTTGCATTGAAAATTTGGCGTCATTATTTATATGGGGTCCATGTGGATATATTCACGGACCATAAGAGACTTCAATATATTTTCAAGCAGAAGGAATTGAATCTGAGGCTGAGAAGATGGCTTGAGTTACTCAAGGATTACGATATTAATATTCTATATCATCTGGGGAAGGCTAATGTTGTGGCAGATACTGTTAGCCAGAAATCTATCGGTAGTTTGGCTCAGATAGAGGCATATCAAAGGTCATTGGCCAAGCAAGTTCACCGATTGGTTAGTTTGGGAGTTCGTCTTGCGTACTCTAGTGAAGGAGGGGTAATTGTACAAAATAGGGCTAAATCATCGCTTGTGGTGGAAGTTAAGGAGAAGTAATACAACGATCCATTGTTAGCACAATTGAAAGAGGTGATTCATTAACATAAGGCCATGGCCTTTTCTCATGGCATGGATGATGGTACACTAAGGTACCAAGGGCGACTATGTGTTCCAAACGTGGATGGTCTCCGTGAAAGAATTATGACAGAAGCTCACACTTCTAGGTATTCCATGCACCCAGGTTCTACGAAAATGTATCATAATCTTAAGGAAGTCTATTGGTGGAATGATATGAAGAAGAATGTAGCGGAATTTGGGGCGAAGTGTATACATTGTCAGCAAGTGAAGGCCGAACACCAACGGCACGGTGGGTTGGCGCAGAACATAGAAATTCCAATGTGAAAGTGGGAAATGATTAATATGGACTTTTTGGTAGGATTACCTCGCACTCCACACAAGTTTGACTCAATTTGGGTGATTGTGGATCGACTCATGAAATCAGCACACTTTTTGCCGGTTAAGTCTACCGACACAACGAAACAGTATGCTAAGTTGTATATCAAAGAAATAGTCAGGTTGCATGGCATCCCAATTTCCATCATTTCTGATCGGGGAGCACAATTCACTGCTAATTTTTGGAAACTATTTCAGCAAGGTTTGGGTACTCATGTGAATATTAATACAGCCATTAACCCGCAGACTGACGGGCAGGCATTCCAGTAATACTTATCATGCTAGCATTCAGATGGCACTGTTCGAGGCTTTATATGTAAGGAGATGTAGATCTCCCATTGGGTGGTTCGAAATTGGGGAAGCAGAGTTGATATGGCCAGACCTCGTACATTAGGCTATGGAAAAAGTTAAAATCATTACGGAGCAGTTGAAGACTGCCCAGAGTTGTCAAAAGTCCTATTCAGATATTAGGATTTAGAGTTTGAAGAAGATGATTGTGTATTCTTGAAGGTTTCCCCCATGAAGGGTGTAATGCGATTTGGTAAGAAAGGTAAATTGAGTCCGAGGTATGTCGGACCGTACAGAATCATTTAGAGGATCGGTGAGGTAGCGTACATGCTTGAGTTACCACCTGATATGTCATTAGTGAATCCGGTGTTTCATGTGTCTATGTTGAAGAAAGTAGTTGGAGATCCAACACTTAATGATCCGGTTGGGACTATTAAGTTTAATGAGAAATTGACGTATGAAGAAATTCCAGTTTCTATTATTGATTGGCAAGTCCGAATGTTGAGCAATAAATAAATTGCATCTGTGAAAGTGCTATGGCAAAACTAACAGGTTAAAGAGGCTACTTGGGAGGCCGAGAAAGATATGAGGAAAAAGTATCCTTATTTGTTTGAATAACCATGTATTTATAAAGTTGTGTTCTATAAAAATTCTAAGGGTTACCTTCTATGAATTATATATCATTTGTACAAATTGACATTAAGGGTGTTCCTTTCCAGTAATATATTGCTTGCGAGGCCTTAGTTGGTATTTTTTTGTGTTATGTTACGTCGTTGGATTATGTATATGTTGTTAGGATGTGTTTCTGGGATTCTCTGACAGGTGGATAGGCCTAGTTACAAGGGAGACTCTTACGAAGCTTTTGGAAATTTAGGGAGTTAGCCAAATTTTGAAACTACTGGTGAGAGTGAATTAACAGTTGGGCCATATTTGATGCTTATAACAGATTTTAACCCTCATTCGGGGACGGATAATCCTAAGTGGGGGAGTATGTAAGGCCCCGTAAAATTTTGCAAAAGAAAATAATGTTTCGTGGTGCCAAATTGGGCTTAAGTGTTTGAGGATTTAACTTTTTGGGTTGAACAATTCACTGAGGGATAAATGAAAATTTTTGGCAGAAAAATGCATTTCTGCGGTCCATTATGTGGCCGCAGAGTGAGGCATGAGAGAGGTAGTTCTGAATACCATTCTGCGGTCGACTATGCGACCGCATAACTGTTCTATGTTTCATTATGGGACCGCAGGACAGGTATGTGGGCCACATAGTGACCACGGACCAAGGCAGATTTTTGCTAGTTTTGGACACCAATTATGTGGCCGATATACGGTCCGCATATCACATATACGATCGCATACCTTGTTCTAGAGCATCATTTTTGAGTTTTTAAAACCCGACCCTACTTCGTTAAATACACGCTTTGGGCCATTGTGAGATAAAATGTGATATTTTAGAGTCAGAGAGAGTGCCCTAGAGTGAGAAGGTATTCCACAATAATTGTTCTTCAATTCTTGCTCGAATCTTGGAAGATTAACAAGGATAACCCTCAAGATCTTCATCCTAGAGGTAAGATTCTACACTCTAACCCCTAACTTCGAAATTATCTAAAAATGGGTAATTAGCAATATAATTTTTGGGCTTGAGAGTTGTTTATTTTACATTTATGTGATATCAAGGGGTGTAGGAAGATTGTTGAACTAAGCATAGTAAAGAATGGGTTGTGGGATGATGGAATCATCCATAAAAGGACCTTGAAACCTTAATGCACACCTAGTATTTGATAAAATGCTCAAATGAGTTAGAACCATGATCATCTTCTTAATTTTGGTTCAATTTGTTATATTTTTACAATAGATTGAAGTTGCTAAGAATTCCGAAAAATTTTAGAGTAAAAGGAAGCTCAATTGAGGAATGTAGGCCAAACGCCTCTCTTAGAATTGAACCCCAACAATATTTTTGTAAATTATGTAAGTCCCGAGTGGTTCATTATAAAAATTGGTTATTCCGATTAAGATTGGGCTGAAAGATATATATTCAACAAGTATCTCAAATGCTTTATTTATTATATGTTATCAATTGAGGATGTGTTAAAAATATGGGTTGTGCATTAAAAATGTTCGACTTTAAGTCAAGTTCAAACGAACGCTATTATGCCAAATTTTGTGAAGAATCTCTATGTGCCTTAGATCCTTAATTGCTCGCATATGTACTACATGCCTTGATTTGAATTGTTGTTGTTGATGATGATGATGATGTTGATGTTGGAAAGTGAAAAGGTGTGCATGACATACTAAATACGGCCAACGTGCCAAGAATGATTTTATAATTATGGCCATTAGTGCCAATGAAATGAAAAGATGTGAAAGAAGTATAAAATGCGATGATTGATATAAACAAATTGATGTCTCGAATAAGACAGTCTAGCTGATCGGGTCCTGATTGGACACCATGAAGCTTACAAGGGTGGTGATTCATCTGGAAATTGTAATTGGAATGGTGATTAGGGTCGATGTCCCTAATGGATAGCCTAGCCGATCGGGTCGTGATCGGACTCCGTGTTAAAGACGGTGGCATTAATATTGATAGTAATCGTGGGTGATGTCTCTAATGAGATAGTCTAGACGATCGGGTCGTGATTGGACTTCATGCTGAGAGTACGGTGGTATTGGTATTGTGAATAATGGTATTATGAACAATGGTATATCGATACTAAAAATCTCCCAATGCGAGATATAGAAATTAATTTGAATACTGTCTTGATCCTAGGTTGAGGTTTGATGTTGTTTAAGGCTTCCATTAATATTATGATATTCTTGTTTGTATTATTTATCATTCTGTTGAGAGGGTGTTTTGTCATTCATACTATTACTATTCCATATGTACTAACGTCCCTTTTGCCGGGGGCGTTGCATCTTCAATGGATGTAGGTGGTTCCACAACAGGAGGCATTGATCAGTGATAGCGGTACATCCTCTTCCCAGTTGACTTGGTGAGCCCCACTTTATTTTGGGGTCATGTATCTTTTGTTCCTCGTGTATTATTTTTGAGGTATAGCTGGGGCCTTGTTGCCGGCATTATCATAGTACTATTTTGTATCTATTAGAGGGTCGATAGACATAGTGTGGGTTGTGTATTGGTGCTGGGAAAGTCAAACTATGTTATTTTGATGTTATATTACTTGTCCATTCGAGACTTTAAAAATTATGAAACTACAGGTAATTACTTTGTATTGTAGACATGAACACCTTTTTCTCTAATTATTGGAAATATATATTATCTCCATTCATGGATGAGTTTGGGTAGAAGGAAGTCTAATAGGCTTTCTTGACCGGGTTCACTCGAGTGAGCGTCGGTCGCGCTCCCCTGTTTTAGGGCGTGATAGTATCACGACTCTAGGTTCATAGGTTCTACGAGTCATGAGCAAGTCTAGTAGATTCTTGAGGATCGGTACGGGAACGTCTGTACTTATATTCGAGAGTCTTCTAGGCCATTAGGATACTTCACTTTCTTTTTTATTAGCAAATATACTACTAGGTTATTCACCTAGTTGCTGTTATATATAATAAATCCCAAATTAGGTAAAAGTTACAAAATGTTCAAGTGCACTAGAAACAAATAATACGACAAAGAAATCCAAAGAGTATCGCTACCAAATACAATGTAGCAATAGTGTAATGAAAAATTAAAAGTGAAAAGCTATAATTTTGAACCGTCCAATTGTTGTCGACGACCATAAATTCACACACCATTTGGTAGCTTTTACCCAATTTAGGTTTCTTTCTTTCATTCTTTATCGTCTGGGTTTTTTAATTCCAAATTTTGAATATTTACTCTTCTATTCTCTCATAGATGGCGAGGACACGTTCTGTTGGATCAGCCGAGCAAGCACCAAAGTCTCATGCTAGAGCTTGTAAGAGGTAGGGCACGCACTACAACAGAGCTTGCTAGAGAAGCAGTTGTGGAGCCAATAGTAGCTCTAGTTGAGGAGTAGGAGCCTAATCATGTTAAGCAGGTGGGACACGCTCGGGGTACTAGAGAGGCTTATTGCTACCCCAGAACATTAGGAAACTGTGGATCACTTCTTGAGCATTTTTTAGGGTTTGGCCCAGGTAGCGCTGATTCCGGTTGCACCACCTACTTCACAGTCTGGGGAGGAGCCCAAACTCCCACCACACGTACACCAGAGAAGCTAGCTCATGTTTACCAGACACAGCATGTCATACTGATACAACCATTAGTTACTCTCTTCTTGGGGGAGTTTATCACACAAAACCACATAGACAAGTTATGCAGTGATTTTGAGCATCTACGCCACGAGGGTATGAATATGACCTAGTATGCTATGAGGTTTATAACGTTATCATGCTATGCAGCTCCTTTGGTTTCCACTAAGAGAGAGAGAGAGAGAGAGAGAGTATGTACAATTGTTAACGGACTCACCTACAACCTAAGATTTGGGATGCCACAGGAGATGGAGGCTGTATTTTATCTAGCTGTGGAGATTGCTATAATATTAGAGTGTATCCACAGGTAAGATAATGAGGATAGGGAGGCTAAGAAGCCTCATGGTTTTAGAGGATTTAGTGGCTCCTACTTTAGGACAAGGTTTGATTTGGTATAGGTCATTTCAGCCGGCCAATTCAGTAAGAACTTCAGGTCTCACGTAGCGCTCCAACTAGCCATGGATTTTAGAGCACTCATACCGGACAGTCATCCTTTACTGCACCTCCTGCACAGGGGTCTTACAGTAATTATTCCAGTCATCAATGGCAGACTCAGTTCCAACAGTCACATCCGTAAATAGGTTATTTTGAGTGTGGTGATACGAGGCATGTTATGAGAGATTATCCCCGACTTTGGACGAGTGTACCTCAGCAGGGTACCTAGGCTATGACTGTAATTCCAAATGCTACACCACATGCATAGCCCGCTAGAGGTAAGGGATAAGTAGGTAGAGGTCATATTAAAGGGGGAGGTCAGGCTTGTTGTTCTGCTTTCCCTAGCAGGACTAAGTTAGTCGACTCAGATGCAGTCATTACAGGTATTGTTCTGGTCAGTTATAGAGATTCTTTAATTTTATTTGATTCGAGTTCTACTTATTTGTATGTGTAATCATACTTTTCTTCGTATTTTGATATGTCTCGTGATTCTTTGGCTACTCATGTTTAAGCATTTACACCCATTGGGGATTCTATTATGGTAGATCGGTTATATTGTTCTTTTATCGTGACTATTGGGGGTTGTGAGATGAGGGTTGATCTTTTACTCCTTAATATGGTAGGCTTTGATTTGATTTTGGGTATGGATTGATTATCTCCATACCATGTTATTCTTGATTGTCACGCTAATACTGTGATGTTCGATATGCTGGGGTTGCCGAGGTTAAAATAGAGGGGTTCACTTGGTCTTACTCCTAGTAGGATGGTTTCTTTTCTGAAGGCTAAAAGGATGGTTGAGAATGGATTCTTAGCGTACTTAGATTTTGTTAGAGATGTCACTGTTGATAAACATATGGTTGATTCAGTTCCTATGGTGAGAGAGTTTCTAGATGTGTTCCTTGTAGACCTAGTGGGCATGCCACCTGATATGGACATTGATTTTGCATTGGGCACTTAGACCTCCACCGTATTGCATGGCTCCATCAGAATTGAAGGAATTAAAGGAAGATTTGCAAGAATCATTTGATAAAGGTTTCACCAGGCTGATTGTTTCACCTTGGGGGTACTAGTACTGTTTGTGAAGATGAAAGATAGTTTTAGGAGAATGTGCATTGACTACAGGAAATTGAACAAGGCTACCATCAAGAATAAGTATACACTATCGCGCATTGATGATTTGCTTGATTAGCTTCAGGGTGCTAGGGTGTTCTGAATGATTGACTTGAGATCGAGGTACCATCAATTGAAGGCCAAGGCTTAGGACATTCCTAAGATGGCTTTCAGGGATCGTTATGGACATTATGAGCTCTTGGTGATATCTTTTGGCTTGACTAATGCCCCAACATCATTTATGTATTTGATGAACAATGTATTCCAGCCTTATTTGTACTCTTTTGTCATTGTGTTCATTGATGATATCATGGTGTATTCCTGTAATATGAAGGAGCACAAGCAACCTTTTAGGACGGTGCTCCAGGTTCTGAGGGAGAAGAAGTTGTATGCCAAGTTCTCTAAGTGTGAGTTATGGTTAGATTTGGTGGCATTCTTGGGCCACGTGGTGTTCAGTGAGGGGATTAAGGTGGATATGAAGAAGATTGAAGTAGTTAAAAATTTTCCCAGACCTTCTACAACGATGAAGATCAGGAAATCTCTAGGATTGGCTAGTTACTACCATCGCTTTTTTGAGGGTTTCTCATTTATTGCAACTCTATTGATGAAGTTGACTTAGAAGGGTGCGACGAAGTTGACTTAGAAGGGTGCTCCATTCATGTGGTCTGACAAGTGTGAGGAGAGCATTTAGAAGCTCAAGACTACGTTGACTGCAACTCCAATTTTGGTATTGCCTTCGAGATCTGGGTTGTATACGATTTGTTGTGATGCTTCGCGTATTAGTCTTGGGTGTGTGCTGATGCAGGATGGTAGGGTGATGGCCTATGCTTCGTGTCAGTTGAGGTCCCATGAGAAGAACTATCTGAATCATGATTTGGAGTTAGCAGCTATTGTACACACGCTTAAGATTTAGAGGCATTACTTATATAGCGTGTCTTGTGAGGTGTATATCGACCATCAAAGTTTTCAACATTTGTTTAAACAAAAAAATTGAATTTGAGGCAGCAGAGGTGGTTGGAGATATTAAAGATTATGATATCATTATTCTCTATCATCCGAGTAAGGTTTATGTGGTTACGGATGCCTTAAGTATGAAGGTAGGGAGCATGGGGAGTTTAGCATTCATTCTAGCTGTGAAGAGACCTTTAGTTATGGATGTTCAAGCATTGGCCAATAGATTGGTGAGATTGGATATTTCTGAGCTGAGTAGAGTCCTTGCTTGTGTTGTATCTCGGTCGTCCTTGTTTGAGCGCACTAAGGCTCGCCAATATGATAATTCCCACTTTCTTTTCCTTAGGGACACGGTGTAGCACGGTGGTGCTAAGGAGGTGACTATTGGTGATAATAGTGTGTTGAAACCTCAAGGTCGAGTTTATGTATCGAATGTTGATGTTTTGAGGAAGCTGATTCTTGAGAAGGCTCACAGTTCTTGGTGCTTTATTCATCCAGGTTCTACGAATATGTATCGTGAATTGAAGCAGCATTATTAGTGGAGGAGCATGAAGAAGGATACTATTGGGCATATCTCTAGGTGTTTGAATTGCCAACATATCAAGTATAAGCATCAGAAACCAGTTGGTTTGCTTCAAAAGATTGATATACCAGAGTGAAAGTCGGAGCGCATTAGTATGGACTTTGCAGTGAGGTTTCCATGACCTTGAGAAAATTTTCTGCTATTTGGGTCATTGTGGGTCAGTTGACCAAGTAGGTGCATTTCATTCCGGTCGTGACTTCCTACACATCGTAGCAGTTGGCTAGGATCTACATCATGGATATTGTTCGGCTAGATGGTCTACCTGTTTCTATCATCTTAGACCACGACACTTAGTTTACTTCACACATTTGGAGGGCAGTCCAGTGGGAGTTGGGCACGTAGGGAGTTGAGTACTACATTCCACCGTTAGACGGACCGGGACTTGGAGGATATGTTGAGGGCATGCACTATTTATTTTGGAGGTCAGTGGGACCAGTTTCTACCTCTAGTAGAGTTTGCCTAAATTAACAACTACATGTCGAGTATCTAGATGGCTTCATATGAGGCCTTATATGGGAGGCGGTGATGTTCTCTGGTTTGTTGGTTCGAGCCCAATGAGGCTCGGTTATTGGGCACATACTTGGTTCATGATGCCTTAGAGTAGGTGAAGTTGATTCAGTAGAGGCTTCGCACAGCACAATCTAGGCAGTAGAGTTATGCTAATAGGAGAGTTCATGATATGGCATTCGAGTTTTGCTATGAAATGCGTGATAAGGTTTGGGAGGAAGGGCAAGCGGAGCCCGAGGTTCATTGGTTCTTTTGCGGTGTTGGAAAAGGTTGGCGAGATTGCTTACAAACATTCCTTGCCTCCTAGTCTTTCTGGATTTCATCTGGTATTTCATGGTTCTATGATTTGGAAGTACCATGAATATAAGTTGCATGTTTTGGATTTTACCACAGTGCAGTTGGATGAGATTTTGGCTTATGATGAAGAGCCGGTTGCAATTTTGGATAGACAAGTTCAGAAGCTGAGGTCGAAAGATATTGCATTGCTGAAGGTCCAGTGGAGAGGTCGGCCAGTCAAGGAGGCAACTTAGGAGACCATGGATGATATTCATAGTAGATATCCTCATCTTTTTGGCACTCCAAGTATGGTTCTAAACTCGTTCAAGGATAAATATTTGCTTAAGAGGGGATAATGTAATGACCTGGCCAGTCGTTTTATGTATTTGAGATTTGTTTCCCCATTTGATGCTTCTTGTGTGCTTGGTTAATGTTTTGTGACGTGGGTATGGTTAGTTTGGTTCTGGGAAGGTTTTTGAGTGAATTGGAACACTTAATTTCTTAGTTGGAAGCTTAAGTTATAAAAGTTGACCAAGGTTTAACTTTTGTGTTAGCAACCACGGATTAGTGATTTGATAATTCAAACAGATTTGTATGGTGATTCTGGACTTGGTTGTATGTTTGGATTTGGATTTGGAGGTTCTTAGAGTATTATGGTGCTATTTGCCGAAAGTTCGCAATTTGAAAATTTGGAGAGTTACTATGTTTGACCAAGGGACGACTTTGGAGATATCAGATTCAAATTTTAGTTTCGGAAGTTGGAATAGGTTCGTTTTGTAATTTGGGACTTGTGTTCCTGTCAAGCCCCGACCTCAGGAGTGCGACCGGCACTCAATCGAGATAACCCGGCCGAGCACGCTTGTTAGATGCCTTCTACCCAACCTTACCCATTAACAATATAAGAATCAATACAAGTGATAGACATAAGAAGAGTCAAGGGTTCCACAATCGTTTCCATTACTAAAGGATATTCATTTATAATTACCAAAATATTACAAGTTTATATATATGATGAAAAACATGTTTGCCACATAGTAACATTTCTAGTTCATTACCCAACATCAAACACCACCCACAACCTGTCTACGGAGCCTCTAAGTACAACAGAAGTGAAGGATGGAAGTGCTGGCGACAAGGCCCTGACTATACCTCTAAGCACAAAATACAACGTCAAATGACATAAAGCCCGGAATAGAGTAAGGCTCACAAAATACTGCTAAACAGGGAGTAACTGCTAGCGAGGATCAAGACCGCCCGTCAATGAACCACATGCATCCATTGAAGATATAGGGCCCCGACAAAAAGGACATTAGTACATATGGAATAGTACTAGTATGAAAACCAAAACACCTATTCAAGTACTTGGAAATACAATATGGGTATGATGAATCATGGTAAAAAATAAAGGGCTTAGATAGTCATTGAAGTCAAAGCAAATTTATTAATACCTTCCAATAACATTTATAAATTTTAAGTCGGGGATCTTCTGTAACCACCTTTACACAAATCGGCCCTACCGCCTCACCCCCAATGTATGCGGGTGGAAGTGCAACCACAATACCATAAGCTCTACACAAAGCGGCCCTGCCGCCTCATCCCAATGTATGAGGGTGGAGGTGTAATCACAATACCATAACTCTACATAAAGCAGCCCTGCTGCCTCACCCCAATGTATGCGGGTGGAGGGGTAATCACAATGCCACAACTCTCCACAGAGCGGCCCTGCCACCTCACCCCCAATGTATGCGGGTGGAGGTGTAATCACAATACCATAACTCTACACAAAGTAGCCCCTACCGCCTCACCCCAATGTATGCGGGTGGAGGTGTAATCACAATGCCAAACATCGGATTCCCAAAACGATAATAGTTGGTACATAAGAGTTCCCTTTCAAATCAACCACTTGGTACCTTTGTCCTTAGTAAGAGTTGGTTCATAAGGTTTCATCATATGAGAAATAAGTGTTTGATTACATTGATTTCATACAAGGTTTGCTTCCCAAAAAGGGGTATAACATAATTAAGTCACAATAGAAAATCTTTAGCACATCATTCATTCTTGAAACACTTTTTCCCAAAAGGGCAATATACAATTTCAACTCATGAATATATAAGAGCTCAAAACACTTTGGAAATACTTAGAAAGCATAGCATTAGTTAAAACAGCCACATTTGGGCATGACTTTAGTACATAAGCTTTTAGGCACATCTATTTTCGAAGTCAATTTGGAACAGTTGAATCAAGGCTCATTTCATAACCTTTATCACATCATTTCATTTCCTTGGCACCATTGGCCACAAGTATAATTTTCGTTCTTGGAACTTTGGCCACACTTTATATCTCCAACCCACTTCTTTTACTCTCAAGCATCCTAATAGGTTATCAATGACAAGGCATTTCAAATCAAGACTTTAGGTACATATATAGGCAATTGGAGTTTTAGACACGTGGAGTATTCTTTCCAAGTTAAGCATAATGGACTTACATTTGAAACACGACTCAAGCCATAACATTTTAGTACACATATCATTCTTGAACACATTCCCGAAGGACAACATAATATGATAGGAACATTCGGAACACATTTTGAATACATAATTCTCGACACTTGCTCACTTGGGACAATCGCTTTTATTGGGAATAACTCTGAACATGGGAATAAGTAACATGAGCTAACCATACTTAAAACTTATGGGAACATCATGGAATTCAATTCTAAGAGAGTAGTATAGCTAACATACCTTGTTTTAGGTTTCCTTAAGTTACTACAACATTCCAAAAATCCTAGCAATCCCAATCTATTTTAAGACATAACAGAATTGTACACAAATTAGGAAGATATTCATGGTTTCACCTCATTTGAGCATTTTATCAAACACTATGTGTGCAAATTTGACCATAAGGTTCTTCTATAAGATATTCTTCACTCCACAACCCATTCAATATCATGAGTTTACTCATATTAGCTCCATCACCTTTCCACCATCCTTATATTTACATGCATGCATAAATAACAACTCTCATACCCAAGAATCACACTCCCGATTTCCCATCTTCTGCCCAAACTTGAAATTGAAAACTAGGCTTATAATCTTGCCTCTTTGGTGAAGATCTTGTGAGATTTCCTTGTTAAATTTACATTGGACAAGGATTGATGAAAACACACTTGGGGCTTCCTCCTCTCTCTTTCTAGAATACTCTCACTTCTCTTTAAAAATATCAGATTTGTGCTCCAAAACAAGCTTCAAGGGCTTTTAATCAAATTGGGGTCGGGTTATAAAATCAAAAAATGGAGACTCCGATCTCAACTATACGGTCATAGAATGCACCGCAGATCACATCTAAGGTCCGCAAAATGGTCCTCTAAATCTGGGCTGGTCTGGACAGGTTGACTGCAGATCTGCGACCGCAGAGTGGACCGCAAAATCACTCTCCAATGGACCGCAGAATCACTCTCCAATGGACCGCAGAATCACTCTCCAATGGACCGCAGAATCACCCTCCAAATCATGATGTGCAGACCGCGAAACAACTATATCATATAATGGACCATAGAACAACGTTCAAAATTTAACAAATTCTCTGCTCAACTATGCGATGATTATGAGGCCTGCGAAATGGTTCTGCGGTCGCGAAACTGACCGCAGAATTGCCTTCTCTAGGAAAATATTTTCATTACTTCTCAGTGCATTCTTCAACCCAAAAAGTACGCCTACCTCAGCACCACGAAACGTTAAATCCCTTGGCGAAATTTTACGGGGCCTTACCGTTTCAACTTAGTTGTAATCCGGATTAATTAGGCTTGAATCGGACGCTTGGTTTGAAGTTTGGAGGTTCTTGAACTTAAGAGAAGTTCAATTTGCATTTTTGGCCTTTGATATTTCATTGTGATGTTATCGTATGTGTTTGAAGGCTTTGTATAGGTCTGGGTAGTCTTTATGGACTTGTTGGTATGACTGGACGGAGTCTTAGATAGCTCGATTCAGTTCTGGACAACCTGGAGCATTCTTGGAAGCTACAAATTTTGCTGGTGTGAGGTTCTTATTCACGATCACGGAGGATGGATCATGATCGTGGAGGATGGATCACAATTGAGGAGGGAAGTTTCGGTGCTGGCGAAGCTTGAGCTTCATATTCGTGAATAGGGTTGTCATGTTCGAGTTGGGTTGTGGCTGAGTGTCCTTCGTGTTTGCGACAAAAGGATTGCGTTCACAACGAGGTAAGGCAGCTGGGGGATTGTCCAGAGCTTGGGCTTCGCGTGTGCGTGAGTAGTCACTCGTTCGCATAGTCTGGTGGAACTTGTGCATCACGTTCGCAGGGTGAAGGCTGTGTTTGCAAAGGGTTATTTGAGGCAGTGCATTTTTGTGCTTCGCAAACGCGAGGCAATTGTCGCGTTCGCAAAGTGTATCACTGGGCAGACCTATAAGTGATGTAATTTTGATTTTACCCTTTCTCTCGTATTTTAAATCCTAGATTTGGATTGGTGGAGATTTTCAAGATCATTTTCACTACTATATTGGAGGTAAGCAACACTTAGATTTGGGATTATATCTTGAATCCCCATGGATTTCTACAGCTAAAACTTGGTGTTTTAAAGAAATATTTGGGGGGTTTTTGTCAATAACTTAAGAGAGTAAAAATTGGGATTAAGGAGTCGATTTGGACTTGGTTTTGGACCATAATCATATAGTTGGATTCATGGGGTTATGGGTTGTCGGGATCTACCCCTTGACTTGGGTTTTGACTGTGTAGGCCTGCATTAACTTTTGTTGACTTTTGGATATTTGATTAAATATTGAAGGTTTATTGTTATGGGTTGTTTCCTACGGCTTTGTTTGACGTTATTGAGTTGTTTTTAGATAGATTTGAGCTGGTCGGAGGTGGTTTCTAAAGGAAAGGCGATTTTAGAGGGTTGATTTGGCCCGTTTGAGGTAAGTATGTTTCCTAATCTTGTACAACAAAATAACCATTAGGTTTAGACCTTATTTGTCTAATTATAATGCACGTGATGCGACGTATATGCGGACACTATGTATGAAAAATAACCGGATTAGACTCTAGGTTTCTTCTATGCTTTAATTTGATTGTTTGCTCTTTATGATACATGTGAAAACCTTTGTATGACTGTGTGAGCTTATCCTTTCATGCTAGAGATCATGTTTTAGGACCTTTAGCTCCAAATTAGCCAAGACTGGCGTTTGTGAATTTTTGCTAAATTGATTTAGTCATGGTCATATCTTTTATCTTGAGCAGAAATCCGCACCTTACTATTTTCATGCCCTTGTGTCCCTTATTTATGAGTTGTGATATTATTTCTCTTGATGATATCTTGTTAATTTGAGTTGTCATGATTATGGAACATATGGACATTTTAGGTTGGATATTGTTATTATGATGATGTGTGAGAATAAGGGTGGCATTCATATTGATGAGATGTGGAGTATAAGGGTGACATTCTTGTTAATGAAATGTGGCATATAATGGTGGCATTCATATCGATGATATATTTTGTATTATGATGGAATTCTTGTTGTTAATACATGGTGTATAAGGTTGGCATTCTTGTTATTGATATGATGAGTATAAGGGTGGTATTCATGTTGATGAAATATAGAGTATAGGGGTGCCATTCCAAATTATGCTTTGGTATGCACTTTACATGATTTCACGTTGCTTTTAAGATGCTACTCTATTCATCTGTTATTGACTGTTAATTTGTTTGCCAAACATGATTTAGCTATGATGAGTTGATAACTCTTGTTTCGTTATATTAATACAACTACACCTTGTTATATTCACGTTGCCAGTTATTTGAGATATTGCACAGGTTCTTTGATTAGTGAGTAGTTCCATACTGTTGTATTACTTTAAAATAGTATTGTACTTATTTCCATACTGTTCTCTGATTAGTGAGATTTAGCCCATTCGCTTATTTCCATACTGTTGTATTACTTTAAAATAGTATTGTACTTATTGAGACTCGTTATGTATTTTGTTTATAGCTCATGACCAGTATTTCCTGATTTTCGGAGGTCGTCATATATGCTATCGTTTGGCTTTGCCGGGGCTTTATTTATCTGTTTATGTTAAATTTAGACTATTATATCTTATTTCAATATTTTGTATCATTGTGTGATTGGCTTACCTAGTCATAGAGGTTAGGTGTCATCATGAACATTGGTGGAATTTTGGATCGTGACGTGCAGCAACGAAACAGATAAATATGTAGAACATGTTATTCAATAAAAGGATAAATTCGACATCGTCCAATACCAATTACTATCTCGAACGAAATATATGTGGCCAATATCCGGGGCAAATGCCAAATCCTATACAAGACGATCATATATGCTCAGACCCCCTATAGAAATATTCTACATGATTCTGTCGAGGCGAGCGACCGGATCCCATAAGAGTGGTTTTACTCATCCGTGACGAATGGCCCGATCCCATAAGAGTTGTGTTATATAATCATGTCTAGATGAACGACTTGATCTTATAAGAGTTATGATACATAATTCTCTTGAGGCGAATGGCCCGATCCCATAAAGAGTAGTGCTGAGGCAATCAGCCTGATGCCATAATAATATTTAATTTTTTTACCGGTCACCAGCCCAACTCATGAATATGCTTACGAGTTGAAGAATCATGAAACTTCAAAACAAATGAGTACGTCACTAGAGTAAATTGGTAAGATAAGTTATAATTTTGGCTAATCAAGTAGTGCGCCATGTCTCTAGAATAGCAAAGCTTGGAAATCTACACAAGTAAAGTTTCAAACGAAAACATGAATTAAAGAATTTAAATAGGCAAGATTAACCCAAGTAGTACAATTAAAGCATGGTATAAGCCTATGTCTACCCAGATGTATCAAAAACCTATAATACGCACGGACGCTCGTCAGCTCATATGTACGTAGCTTCCATAACACATATCATATAGTAAACAGAATACCTACGGGGATAAGCTCTCTCTTACAAAATTAGACACGAAACTGACCTTGCTCCGAAATTCGATGTCTGCTCCTATACCGCTCTAACACCTCAAATCAACGCCGAATAACCCGAAACTAGCCAAAAAAATGTTCAACCAATCAAAACATATACAAGAACCCATAAATCATCAATTAGAAATAATTCCCAATCCTGCACGAAAAGTCAACCTCAGGCCCACGCGCTCATATTCTGAAAATTCTTGAAAATAAACATTACTCATAGCACCACGAACTCAAATATTTAATTTTTTTCTCTAACCCATGACCCATTTCGTGGTCAATTTCTCTTTTTATCAAATTTTAAGTTTCCGACAAAAATCCCAAAATAGCCAACAAATTCTACTAACTTCCATGTTAAATTCCACATATAATCCATATTAGCTCCCAAATTGGAATCATTTACCTTACGTAAGATGAAGAAAATGTCTCTTCAAAATCAGCCCAAAAGTTTGTTGTCCCAAATAAGCCTCTGCGATCATGTTCTGTCCTTCGCGAATGCAAAGGTATCCAAATCTGCCTGCATCTCGAACGCAATATCTCAACTACAAATGAATAGAATATCCCCTAACGTCCACTTCCTCTATGCAAACACGTACCACTTCACGCAAATGCGTAGACCAGCACATAAAGCTCGCGAATGCGATGACCAAAAATCAACTACTCTGAGATCCTACTCCGCGATAGTGTGCAATATATCGTGACCGCAATGAACAAATGTCCCTCAGCTCCACAACTTTTCAAGATAGCGTATGTACCACGTGATCACGATGCAGACCCGAACACCAGAAAACCAGTAACCGCAAAATGGTTCAAAATGATCCATAATCATGCCAAAACTTACCCGAACCCCTTAGGACCCCGTCCAAATATGCTAACAAATACATATACCTAATTCAAACTTATCCAAGGGCTCAAAACGTCACAAATAACATCAAAATCAAGAATCAGTGATCAACTCCATCTCTTAAGTTTCACATCTTCAAACTTTGCCAAACGCGTCTGAATAACACTTGAACATTCTGGATTACGACCAAACTTCACGCACAAGTTACAATCAACTAAATTGACGTATCCAAGGTCTCAAGACTGCAATGGGAGTCTGATAACACAAAATCCACTCCAAGTCAAACTTAGAAAATATTAAAACCTTCAAAATACTTACCTCTGACAATAAGCATCGATTTACTCTCGAAACATGATCCAAACACACGCCTAAGTCAAAAATCACCATATGAACCTATTGGAATCTTCAAATCCCGATTTCGAGGTTGTTTACTAAAAAGTAAAACCTTGACCAACTCTTCCAAATTAAAGCTTCCAAATTGAGAATCCCTTTTCCATATCAATCCCGAACCTCTCGAACATCGAAACAAACAATACACGAAAATCAAAATGAATCATAAGAAGCTACTCAAACTTTTAAACCCGAACGTAATGCTAAAGCCCAAAATAATCGGTCGAGTTTTTACATTCTCCCCGAATAAAACATATGTTCATTCTTGAACGTGCCAAGACTCATTCCAAAGCCGTCAAATAATTATATAAGCTCCTCATACACACACCCATGCCACCTCAATCCATATAGATCCATTAACACACACCCAACTAGACATATTTCCATCGACCTTTCCCCACAACCCTTAAAACCAAATTCCAACATCGAGAATTCTCTATAAGTTTCTATTGTGGTATGTATGCATTGTATCAATCCCCGCAAGGTGCATCAAGTCATAAATGTACACCAAGGAGGTAGCCGCATGTTGTGCCCCATAACTCATATCCCCATAAAATAGCTTCAACCTGCAAAAACTGCTCATTACTGAACCCGGTACCGATAACATGCCTCATATTTCATATTTCTTCACTATACTACTAATGATGAATGAAACGTGTAGTAACTCATAACCACCCCTCAGAACTACAAGTGATCGAGTTCTCTCACCCGACAAGAATCATTACCAAATTCTTAGCTATCTAATGGTAGCCTTATTCCAAACATACCTTATCCAAATTCGATGGCATTAATTATAGGTTTAATAGCCTCGTCTCACCAAGTATATGCTGCTCGACTGATAGGGCACATTACATACCATCTAGAATCTCATACAATGCGATTCGTGCACCAAACAAGTAGCAACTCGAATATGACAAATGATGGAAAGGGAACTCGAGTACGATAACTATCTTGCTCGTGTAACAAGTATAACAACAAAACAAAATTCGATGAATCCATCCCATAAAGAAGAATCAAAACACATGAAATATATACAAGGAATCGTATCCAACATATCATTGTTGCAGCGTGCAACCCAATCCTATAAAATTCTCGTGAGAATTCCCATCGATCCATAAACCTCATATTCATCAAATATAAGTGTATCAACAACAAGCATTCAAAGTGCATAAATATAAACCTTGGGAGACAGATAGCATAATGCACTACGAAAATAAAAGACAAGCACAACTACAGTGCAATGACCAAATCAATATCTTAAGAACCATCTTGCCACAAGGCCTAAACAGTGCCACAACATGCGTGTGAATAATCAAGTAGTCTTTAAACCTCATGAATACAGGAATTTCCATATCGGACCTCTACTTCTCCCACTTAAATGACTGATACATCACGAAACAATCACCGCAGGAGAAATGCTCCCTTAAAATCTTTCGCATCAAGTAGCAAAACCCAAACACAAAGTTGGGGAGAGCGACCGGCGTTCAACCGAGTGAACCCGGCCAAGCAAGTCTGTTAGATTTTCTTCTACCCAAACTCATCCATGAATAAAGAGGAGATGTACCCCATTAATCAAACACTGAAAAGATTTCATTAACAACTCCAATTTCATTTCCATTAGCATCGTCATTTATAATTTCCAAAATATTACAAGTTTATACATATAATGAAAAATATATTTGCCAAATACCAACATTTCTAATTCAATTCCCCACATCAAACACCACCTACAACCTCTCTACAGAGCCTCTAAGTATAATAGAAGAGTAGTATGGAAGTGTCGTCAACAAGGCCCCGGCTATACCTTAAAACACAATGTACAACTCGAATGACATCAGGCCCGGAATAAAGTAAGGATCACCAAAATCTGTTGAATAGAGAGTGATTGCTAGCGAGGACCAAAGTTGTCCATTGATGAACCACCTGCATCCATTAAAGATGCAGCGCCCCCGACAAAAGGGACGTTACATATGGAATAGTACTAGTATGTAAAGCTAACTGTCCTCTTTCAAAATAGAATACCAATGTAAGAAAGGGAAAACCATGGAAACTGTTACAACCCAAATTCGCATACCATAGATCACGCCATAAGTTAGTCGACGTAAATGCAAGAAGAGATTATCTTTGAGATGATAAGAAGTTAATCCTATTGGTCTTAAACGATACAAGGGTGTATAAGAGTGGTTAACAAGTATTTGAAGTTAAACGAATCAAGGATGTTGTAACCCGTATTTTCGGGTAATACTAGAGGTGATCAATTGTCCCAAGAGGTCTTGTTTTAATGTATTTGAATCATATAATATCCGCATCATAAGTCTTGAAGTCAAGAGAGTTATGAAACAAAAGTCGATAAAAGTTGTCGCAACATAGGTTTATAATTTTACTTAAACTTTAGGTCAAATATTACTACATTTTTCTCCAAATGTGCTTAGAATTATGGGATGATCTACCTATCAAATTGAATATCTATGAGTCTAGTTTCCAATGCATTAAACCGTTCATTGATACGATCTTGGAATAGAGAGATATTCACGTTTTCGCGAGAGTGCGCCAAGCTGCTCTCTATGGGGCCCACAAAGGCGGTTTAAGACATATGGACATATATAAGATACCTCAACCCCGTTTTAAGTCATTATGTTTCAGTATATTCAGACCTTATAACCCTAAAAATAGTCTCTCAAGGTTCTCTCATGATCCAAGACCCAAACAAAGGGCAAACAACACAAATCAAATGTCGGGAATCCCGTGGCACTAGTAAGTTTCTTGTTCTTCTTGTTGTTGCTGATTTTTGTGTTGTTCCAGCTCGTGTGGGAGGTTGTTTTAAGTGTTTTATGTCCTGTAAATACACCTTCAAGTTTTTAATATCAACCCTAGGTGATTTCAAGTCTTCTAAAGTAATTCTAGTGCCGAAAAACCCGAATTAATTGCTAGTTTCACTTCCTTGTTCTTGTGCCCGAATTGAAGGGATATTTCGTGGAAAATTAAGGTCAAATTGGAGTTGTTCTTTCTGTTTAAAGGTAAGGAACCTCTTACTCTATATATATTTAAGATTATCCAAGTTGCAGCTAAGTCGTTGAAGCTAGAACTTGTGAAATATATATCGAAAGGCTTGGTAGTAATGTTGTTGGTTGGTGGACTCTTTTGGAGGCTCAATATGATTATTAATGATGTTGTTTGGGCTGTTTGGTGATTGTATTGACTTGTGGGAAGCCATATAAATAGGGGAGGTGCTGTCCGTTTCATCATAAAATAGGTTATGGTCGATACATAATAGTTACGACGCTTAAACGATAATGATAGTGTCATTTGTCTTATTGTAGACTAAGGAGTCGTGAAATTTGCATAGCTTGAGGTTGGGCAGTATATACAAGGTATGTGAGGCTATCCCCTTCATTCTTTTGCACGACTCCGATTGTACATAATGTAATGAACGAGCTCCCAAAGATACTCTACTCTTAGAAGCTAGCAGTACTTACATTGCTGCCCTTCTTATGAAATGATTGATATTGATGTTACATCTCTTATTATTATATTATCAATGTTGTTGGTAGTTCCTGATTCTTATAAGATTCTTGATGAAGAGTTAATCCTAATAACGTGTACGAAGGATACCAACCTTATGTCACTCCGAAAGGTTCAAAATGTGATTCCAATGAGTCCAGCATGCATCATATATATGTATCTATTTTACTCTACCGAGCCGCGCTATAGTCGGCCGGGTATGGCACCTATTGTGCAACCACTGATCAGTTGGGTTTTACCGAGCTCCACGTGGCCGGGTACGATTCTACCGAGCCCTATGATGGTCGGGTACGTTTTACCGAGCCTATTATGGCCGGGTACGATATGATGATGATGATGCCCACAAAGGCATATGTTTTAAACGTTTATGTATATATATATATGTATGTATCATGTATTTCATGTCAGTAGCCCTCAGAGGTACCAAGATGTCACAGGTTGTATATACTCAGTACTTTATTCGTACTGACGTCCTTTTTATTTGTGGATGCTGCATGTCGTGCTGCAGGTCCTGATAGACAGGTAGACATAGCTCCCCCACCACAGTAGGCTGTCCAGTTCAGCGGTTATTGGCGAGATCCCTTCTCCGGACTTGCCGTGGTCTTGGTATGCATTTTTGTTATAGACATTATGGGTATGTCGGGGCCCTGTTCCGGTAATGTTGTAGCACTTATGTTCCTTTAGAGGCTCATAGACATGTGTCGACTTATGTATGGTTTAGAATGCCTTGTCGGCTGATTTTTGTTGTATAGTCTTTCATGGCATCATGGTAGCTCGTACCTTATATATAGTTTCTTGACAGTCTTGTCGTCCCATGTTATGTATGTTCATGACATTATCTTTCATTGTTGGATGTTCATGATCCATGTCTACTATTTATGTTGATCTTGTCGGCCCTTAAAGATAATAAGGAAGGTTAGATAAAATGTACGTTGGTGCTCGGCAAGTATGGCCCGGGTACTAGTCATGACCCTCCAGTTGGGTCGTGACAAACTTGGTATCAGAGCAAGTCTGTCCTAGGGGTTGTCTATGAGCCGTGTCTAGTAGAGTTTTGATTATTGATGTGTAGCGTGCCACATTTATAATCAGGAGGCTACGTGACATCTAGGGTTGTTACCTTCTTCCTGAATCTAGATCGTGCGTAGAGTTGAGTCGTAAGTGTTCATATCTAATATTCACCTTGTTTTCTTTTAGCGATGCCTTCGACTAGGAAGCAAGCGATTAGTAAACGGCTTGATACAGCTGTGGGAGAGGGTAACATTCAGGTGCCTCCAGCCATAGCAGGCCAAAGTGAGCCTCAGAGTGAGATGCCGTCTCATACCTCTCTGTCTCCTCCAGAGGATATTAGGAGGCACCCAGTACATCCAGTTCCTCCGTCTGGCACTACAGACCACGATATGCGCAGTGCAGTGCAGTTGTTGAGTAGCTTAGTAGCTGCTCAGGCTCAGAGGCAGAATACCGGTGCTGCTGATAAACCAGTTAGTGCGAGAGTTTGTGATTTAATTAATCTAGACCCTCTAATGTTACCGGATCAGACCCCAAGGAGGACCCGCAAACATTTATTAATTAGGTTCATTGTACATTGCGGGTTATGCATGCTAGTGATACGGAGGTAGTAGAGTTGGCTTCTTATCGGTTAGGGGATTTAGCGATTTTATGGTATGATAGTTGGGAGAGATCTAGGGGTCCTAACGCTCCTCCAGCCGTGTGGAAGGAATTTTCTGAGCCCTTTCTTTGTCACTACTTGCCAGTTGAGATACGACGAGCTAGAGCTGATAAGTTCTTGAACCTTCGACATGGTAATATGAGTGTACGAGAGTATAGTATACAGTTTGATTCTTTAGCAAGGTATGCTCCCCATATGGTGGCCGAGATGAGTGATAGGGTGCATCTGTTCGTGAATGGGTTGGGACCACATCTGATAAATGAGTGCACAACAACCTCCTTGGTAGAGGGCATGGATATTTCCCGTATTCAGGCTTATGCCCAGACCCTAGAGGATCGTAAGCGCCAGCAAAGGGCAGATAGGGAGCAGGATAGGGGCTAGCATAAGAGGGCGAGATTTGCAGGGTATTCTGATGAGTTCAGAGGCAGTATCAGGCCCCAATCTTCGAGGAGTTCGGCGCCACCTGTAGCTAGTGCTCCTCCAAAGTTTCAGAGGCCTCGGTATGATCGATTTACCTATTCTGGTTCAGGTCAGAGTTTGAGGGCATCAGGCTCACAATTTCATAGAGATACTAGTCAGACGAGACCCCCAACACCTCGTTGTGATCAGTGCGGCAAGGCCCACTTTGGACTGTACCGTCGAGGTTCCGATGCGTGCTATTCTTGCGGACAGCGTGACCATATGATGCGGGATTGTCCTAACAGAGGAGGTGGTGGTATGGCTCAACCGACTGGATCTGTGTCTGGTTCTTCCTTATCAGTTCGACCTCCAGCACAAGGTTTTCAACAGTCGACAGGTCGTGGTAGAGGTAGAGGTTCAGTGCCGAGTTCGAGTGGTGCTCAAAATCGAACCTATGCTCTAATAGGTCGACAAGATCTCGAGTCATCTCCGGATGTTGTTACAGGTATATTGTCTGTGTTTTCTTATGATGTATATGCGCTAATTGATCCAGGATCTACCTTATCATATGTTACACCCTTTGTGGCTAATAAGTTTGGCATTGAACCTGAATTGATAAGTAAACCACTTGCGGTATCCACTCCGATAAGAGATTCTGTGATTGCTAGAAGGGTATATAAAGGTTGCACTGTGATGATTTGTAGTCGTCAAACCTCGGCAAATTTATTTGAGTTAGAAATGGTTGATTTTGATGTGATAATGGGAATGGACTGGTTGGCCTCATGCTATGCAAATGTTGACTGTCGTACGAAGATGGTTAGGTTTCAGTTTCCTTGTGAACCCACCATTGAATGGAAGGGGAACATTGCTACGCCGAAAGGTAGGTTTATTTCCTATCTTAAGGCAAGGAAGATGATCTCAAAAGGTTACATTTATCATCTTGTTCGCGTTAGGGATGCGGAGGCGAAGCCGCCTACTCTACAATTAATCCCCGTGGTCAATGAATTTCCAGATGTTTTCCCAGATGAACTCCCAGGCCTTCCTCCTGAAAGGGAGATTGAGTTTAGCATTGATGCATTGCCTGACACTCAACCGATCTCTATCCCTCTATACAGGATGGCCCCGGTAGAGTTGCGAGAGTTGAAGGCACAGTTGAAGGACTTGCTGGATAAGGGTTTCATTAGGCCTAGCACTTCATCTTGGGGTGCGCCAGTCTTGGTTGTGCGGAAGAAAGATGGGTCGTTAAGGATGTGTATCGATTATCGACAGTTAAATAAGTTTACAATAAAGAACAAGTATCCACTTCCAAGAATTGATGACCTGTTTGACCAACTCCAGGGTGCCAAGTATTTCTCCAAGATTGACTTGCGTTCAGGGTATCATCAGGTGAGGGTTAAGGAGAAGGATATTCCAAAGACGGCCTTCCGGACAAGATATGGGCATTTTGAGTTCATGGTGATGTCGTTCGGGCTAACAAATGCCCCAGCAGCTTTTATGGATCTCATGAATAGTCTATTCAGGACCTATCTTGATGTGTTCGTGATCGTATTCATTGATGACATTCTGGTGTATTCTCGTTCGGAGGCGGAACATGCGGGCCACTTGCGGATAGTATTACAGACCCTTCAGGATCATAAGTTATATGCTAAGCTCTCTAAATGTGAATTCTGGCTGAACTCAGTAGCATTCCTTGGCCATGTGATATCTGATGAGGGTATTAGTGTCGACATTCAGAAGATCGATGCAGTGAAGAATTGGCCGAGACCTACAACACCGTCAGAAGTCCGCAGCTTCCTGGGGCTAGCAGGATATTATAGGCGGTTTGTAGAAGGGTTTTCCTCTATATCAGCACCATTGACTAAGTTAACATAGAAAGCTACCAAGTTCCAGTGGTCTGATGCTTGTGAACATAGTTTTCAGGAGCTAAAGAATCGATTGACATCCGCGCCAGTGCTCACTCTCCCAGAAGGAACAGAAGGTTATGTGGTATATTGTGATGCCTCAGGTATAGGTTTGGGGTGCGTATTGATGCAACGTGGGAAGGTGATTGCTTATGCATCAAGACAATTGAAGAAGCATGAAAAGAATTACCCGACTCATGATTTGGAATTGGCTGCAGCAATATATGCTTTGAAGATATGGCGGCACTACTTATACGGCATCCATGTTGACATCTACACAGATCACAAGAGTTTACAATACATCTTCAAGCAGAAGGAGTTGAATTTGAGGCAGCGTAGGTGGCTTGAATTACTGAAAGACTACGATGTCGAGATATTGTACCATCCCGGTAAAGCTAATGTTGTGGCAGACGCTCTCAGCCGTAAGTCAATGGGAAGCTTAATACATATTGAGGCAGGTAGACAAGGGTTGACCAAAGAGCTTCACCAGCTGGCCAATATGAAAATCAGATTGTTGGACTCTGATGACGGAGGTGTTACTGTACAGAATACAGCAGAATCATCTTTGGTAGCCGAGGTAAAAGCACGGCAATATGAAGATCCTACCTTAGTAAGATTGAGAGAGGGAATTCAGCAGTGTAAGATTATAGCTTTCAAGATCGGAGGAGATGGGACACTGAGATACCAGGGCCGATTATGTGTACCTAGTGTGGCAGGGTTGCGAGAGAAGATTATGATTGAGATTCACCAGTCCCGATATTCTATCCATCCTGGCTCGACAAAGATGTATCATGACGTTAAGGAGCAGTATTGGTGGGATAACATGAAGAAGTCTATTGCAGAATTTGTAGCCCAGTGTCCTAATTGTCAACAAGTAAAGATCGAGCATCAGAAACCTAGTGGATTGATTCAGAATATAGAGATTCCGACCTGGAAATGGGAGGTGATTAATATGGACTTCATTATTGGATTACCTCGCTCTTATCATAAGTTTGACTCCATCTGGGTGATAGTTGATCGACTTACAAAATCTGCCCATTTTCTGCCAGTTAAGACAACTTACACGGCTGAAGATTATGCGAAGTTGTATATCAAGGAGATTGTTAGGCTTCATGGTGTGCCGGTATCTATTATATCAGACCGAGGAGCTCAATTTACGGCTAACTTTTGGAGGTCTTTTCAGAAGGGTTTAAGCACACAAGTAAATCTCAGCACTGCATTCCATCCGCAGACTGACGGACAGGCTGAACGTACCATCAAGACGCTTGAAGATATGCTACGAGCATGTGTTCTAGATTTCAAGGGGAATTGGGATGACCATCTGGCACTTATAGAATTTGCCTACAATAATAGCTACCATTCTAGTATTAAAATGGCCCCGTATGCGGCACTGTACGGGAGGAGATGTAGATCACCAGTTGGATGGTTCGAAGTCGGTGAGACAGAATTATATGGGCCAGATTTGATTCACCAAGCCATTGAGAAGGTGAAAGTGATACAAGAGCGACTGAGGACGGCATAAAGCAGGCAAAAGTCTTATTCCGACGTCCGACGTCGTGATCTGGAATTTGAGGTTGGTGATTGGGTTTTCCTGAAGATCTCGCCGATGAAGGGTGTTATGCGTTTTGGGAAGAAGGGTAAGTTGAGTCCGTGGTATATTGGGCCGTACAAAATTCTTCGACGAATTGGACAGGTTGCTTACGAGTTAGAATTGCCATCTGAATTGGAATTTGTCCACCCGGTATTCCATGTATCTATGTTGAGGAAATGTATTGGAGACCCTTCTCGGGTCGTCCCTATCAAAGATGTACAAGTTACAAAGGATCTATCATATGATGAAGTGCTAGTGGCTATATTAGATCGACAAGTCCGCAAGCTGAGAACAAAGGATGTAGCTTCCGTGAAAGTATTATGGAGGAACAAGAATATAGAAGAAATGACATGGGAAGCAGAAGAGGAGATGAAGTCTAAATACCCTTACCTATTCCAGAGTGAAGATAACGAGGATGCCGGGGGAAAGAAGGACGCATTATAAGGTGAAACGGCTCTATGAGGTAAGCAATAGCTTGTGAATACTCTTTTTTTAAATACAAAATGGTAATATGCAGATAATGTACATATCCATAATGCTTTGTATAGTCTTGTAAGGCCATAGGTTAGGTTTAACTGCTTGCAAGTTTGGCTAGTGTCCATTTTATAGGGGAAACTCAGCCGGAAATCTCCGTCGGAATCCACAATGAGTTAGACACCCCATAAACCCTTACATTCGAGGACAAATGTTCCTAAGGGGGATAGGATGTTACAACCCAAATTCGCATACCATAGATCATGCCATAAGTTAGTCGACGTAAATCCAAGAAGAGATTATCTTTGAGATGATAAGAAGTTAATCCTATTGGTCTTAAACGATACAAGGGTGTATAAGAGTGGTTAACAAGTATTTGAAGTTAAACGAATCAAGGATGTTGTAACCCATATTTTTGGGTAACACTAGAGGTGATTAATTGTCCCAAGAGGTATTGTTTTAATGTATTTGAATCATATAATATCCGCATCATAAGTCTTGAAGTCAAGCGAGTTATGAAACAAAAGTCGATAAAAGTTGTCGCAACTTAGGTTTATAATTTTACTTAAACTTTAGGTCAAATGTTACTGCATTTTTCTCCCAATATGCTTGAAATTATGGGGTGATCTACCTATCAAATTGAAGATCTATGAGTCTAGTTTCCAACGCATTAAACCGTTCGTCGATACGATCTCGGAATAGAGAGATATTCGCATTTTCGCGAGAGTACGCCAAGCTGCTCTCTATGGGGCCCACAAAGGCGGTTTAAGACATATGGACATATATAAGATACCTCAACCCCGTTTTAAGTCATTATGTTTCAGTATATTCAGACCTTATAACCCTAAAAACAGTCTCTCAAGGTTCTCTCATGATCCAAGACCCAAACAAAGGGCAAACAACACAAATCAAATGTCGGGAATCCCGTGGCGCTAGTAAGTTTCTTGTTCTTTTTGTTGTTGCTGATTTTTGTGTTGTTCCAGCTCGTGTGGGAGTTTGTTTTAAGTGTTTTATGTCCTTTAAATACACCTTCAAGTTTTTAATATCAACCCTAGGTGATTTCAAGTCTACTAAAGTAATTCTAGTGCCGAAAAACCCGAATTAATTGCTAGTTTCACTTCCTTGTTCTTGTGGCAGAATTGAAGGGATATTTCGTGGAAAATTAAGGTCAAATTGGAGTTGTTCTTTCTGTTTAAAGGTAATGAGCCTCTTACTCTATATATATTTAAGATTATCCAAGTTGCAACTAAGTCGTTGAAGCTAGAACTTGTGAAATATATATCGAAAGGCTTGGTAGTAATGTTGTTGGTTGGTGGACTCTTTTGGAGGCTCAATATGATTATTAATGATGTTGTTTGGGCTGTTTGGTGATTGTATTGACTTGTGGTAAGCCATATAAATAGGGGAGGTGCTGTCCGTTTCATCATAAAATAGGTTATGGTCGATACATAATAGTTACGACGCTTAAACGATAATGATAGTGTCATTTGTCTTATTGTAGACTAAGGAGTCATGACATTTGCATAGCTTGAGGTTGGGCAGTATATACAAGGTATGTGAGGCTATCCCCTTCATTCTTTTGCACGACTCCGATTGTACATAATGTAATGAACGAGCTCCTAAAGATACTCTACTATTAGAAGCTAGCAGTACTTACATTGCTGCCCTTCTTATGAAACGATTGATATTGATGTTACTTCTCTTATTCTTATATTATCAATGTTGTTGGTAGTTCCTGATTCTTATAAGATTCTTGATGAAGAGTTAATCTTAATAACGTGTACGAAGGATACCAACCTTATGCCACTCCGAAAGGTTCAAAATGTGATTCCAATGAGTCCAGCATGCATCATATATATATGTATCTATTTTACTCTACTGAGCCGCGCTATAGTCGGCCGGGTACGACACCTATTGTGCAACCACTGATCAGTTGGGTTTTACTGAGCTCCACGTGGCCGGGTACGATTCTACCGAGCCCTATGATGGCCGGGTACGTTTTACCGAGCCTATTATGGCCGGGTACGATATGATGATGGTGATGCCCACAAAGGCGTATGTTTTAAAAGTTTATGTATATATATGTATGTATCATGTATTTCATGTCAGTAGCCCTCAGAGGTACCCAGATGTCACAGGTTGTATATTCTCTATCCCTGTTTACATTACTGTTCTTACTTATGCTTTCTTGCCTTACATACTCAGTACTTTATTCGTACTGACGTCCTTTTTATTTGTGGACGCTGCATGTCGTGCTGCAGGTCCTGATAGACAGGTAGACGTAGCTCCCCCACCACAGTAGGCTGTCCAGTTCAGCGGTTATTGGCGAGATCCCTTCTCCGGACTTGCCGTGGTCTTGGTATGCATTTTTGTTATAGACATTATGGATATGTCGGGGCCCTGTTCCGGCAATGTTGTAGCACTTATGTTCCTTTAGAGGCTCATAGACAGGTGTCGACTTATGTATGGTTTAGAATGCCTTGTCGGCTGATTTTTGTTGTATAGTCTTTCATGGCATCATGGTAGCTCGTACCTTATATATAGTTTCTTGGCAGTCTTGTCGTCCCATGTTATGTATGTTCATGACATTATCTTTCATTGTTGGATGTTCATGATCCATGTCTACTATTTATATTGATCTTGTCGGCCCTTAAAGATAATAAGGAAGGTTAGATAAAATGTACATTGGTGCTCGGCAAGTATGGCCCGGGTGCTAGTCATGACCCTCCAGTTGGGTCGTGACAGAAACAATAATCAACAATAAATGATATTCAAATGCCAAGTTAAAACATAGAAATTTTCAAGAGATGAAGATAATATTATTTTATGTTGGGAGATCTTTAGCACTGATATACCACTACTCACAATATCACCGTTCACAATACCAATGTTCACAATACCAATGCCACCGTACTTTTAGCATGGAGTCTGATCACAACCTAATCGGCTAGGCTATCTCATACGAGACATCAACCACAATCACAATTTTAATCACAATAACCACCATGTGTGCGGTATGGTGTCCGATCATGACCCAATCGGCTAGGCCATCTCACCACAATACCATGTGTATCGACAACATCCATTTCTATCACTCATCTCATCCCAATTAAGGGGAATAATTTTATCACATTCATTTCATCCCAAATAAGGGTAATAATCACAATTCACTCCTACACCGGCACATGTAATTTCGGGGTTAGGTTATTTCAACCTACCCTTCCTCGGTGACTATCGATACTCCCCAAAATATTTTTGATTTGCATACAAAGGAAACAACAATACAAACGCATTTACCTCATAACCTTTCATAACATATATAGCCTCATTGGCATTTTCAACAACTTTCAAGATCATTATTTCATTGGCTCTCTTGGCCATACATATGATTCTTCATTCATGGCACAACGGTCGTATTACATATTCCACACTTTCATTTCTTCCCTTTCATGGATCATCATCTGAAATATCAACAAATAGAATATTCTAGAAAACACAACTTTAGGTTCATTAGTAACAAATACTTTAAACACAATGGATTTCTTTCCAAGAAATGGAGTACATTTATTGGCAATTGATGCGCAAGTTAAAATAATAAACAAGTAACACATAATTTATTCTTGAAATACTTTTCCTCAAAAAGGACAATACATAACTTACGAATATGTAAGAACGCAAAACACATCGAAACTACTTACAAATCATATTATTAGATAAAACGGCCATATATGGGCATCACTTGAGTTCATAAGCTTTTAGGCAATTCTATTTTCGAAGTCAATTTTTGGAACATTTGAATCAAAGTTCATTTTATAATATTTCTCACATCTTCTCATTTCATTAGCACCATTGGCCATAAGTACAACTTTCACTCTTGGCACGTTAGCCATACACAGCACTGACAAGCCTTCAACTAACCTTTTTCTCCACATAGATCTCAACATAGCCTAAAACCATAGGGGAACTCGAACCAAACCCAACAACTATGGTTTGATCATAGGATCCAGGAAACAATCACTTACACAAGTCAATTTGCACATTCAACAGGCAGAAAGAAAGACATAACTGAGTAGTAAGGAAAATGGCCAAAGAACCTCAGGCCCTAGTGTGTCATAGTTCACAAGGGTCTCAAAATGGACCCCGAGCAGTGCTCATACTAGGGAGGTTAATAGAGAAAGCTTTAGCGTCCTTGTCTTTCAGTCTGCCAAGAATTATAGGTTCAGAATAGGGTAAACAACCAATGAGAATAAAAATAGTAGTCAAATAGCAGAGTTTGAAGAAGTGCATTTGCATTTTAGGAACATGCATTGCAAAAGTGATCACACAATGAACATATCAACACAGATAATAAGCGAACAACATAGTGAAGATATTTAGCTTTTTAGTGGAAATTTTGTGACTAAAGGTTTCTCCAAAAGGGAATGGGGGAGAGGTTTAAATAGCAGTCAAAATCGAGCAAATATATAAGGAAATAGAATAATTTAAGCAACAAACAAGGAAAAGAAATATGCAAATCGATTTGAAATCAACTTAAGAGAGAAAATCTATAAACCCTAGTTTTTTTAGGGAAAGTGCAAATCAGAAGAATCCAAACAAAATCGAACTCACACAGTATGGTATAGAACGTATATGGACGAAATATTGCTCAAAATCAAAGATTCGAACCACTTTGGTTTGATTTCGGAAGATATTGCTTGCCATGTTTAGGCAAGCACCTAGGTAACACCACAAATGGACAACCAGTACCAAAATGATTCGAATATGGCAAGAGAATGGTAGTCGAATCCCATTATCAGTGGGATTAGGAGAGGGGATTAAGGGGGAGGCGGCTAGGGTTCTCCAGAAGAGAGAATAGGAGAGTTGAGCATTTAGGGGCGGCAGATTAAGGGGAAATGGATAGGGTTCTGGGTTAGGTTAATTTAATAGGGGAAAGTGGACGATGGCCGTTGATCTTGAGAGATCAACGACTGAGATTAACAAATTGGACAGGCGGGTCTTTTAGAAGCGGGTCATGATCGGGTAATAGACATGGGTCATTTGGCTTTGGGCTGGGGTAATTGGGCTAGGTATTTGAGTGTTTGGGCCATTCATTTGGTCCAAAATTAGTTTAATAATTGGGTTGTTGTTAAAATACCCAAAAGTTATCAAAAATAATTTATAAAAGTAATTATTAAATAACAAAAAATATTATTTGTGCACTAAAATGATTGAAAGTAATAACGTAATATTATAAAAATATAAAAATATATTTTGGCACAAATAATATAATTATACATGAATATAGGCTATTATTGCAAAATTGTGCAATTACCCTAAAAATGCAAATGCAATTATAGAAAAAATGAAGTAAAATACTATAAAACATACATGTTGGTGTTCATAATAAGTTTGGATGATTAAGTCATCACAAAATAATTTAAATGATAATTATTTGATATTTATATAATAAAAATGTAGAAAGAAATTGATTTAGAGCTTTAAACATTATGGACAATTATAGAAAATGCTTGTATAGGTTTGTAAACTAAATGATGATGCAAATATGTCATTTGGAAAGTATATATGCATTTTTAGAAAATATGAGGGAAAAATTGGATATCAATAGTTGCCCCTCTTTACCTGGGAATGATGAAAGAATTGTCGGGTAAAGAAATGATGACCGATTTTGACCGAATAGGATGTTGAAAAATGTAGGCCACACCCTTGTCTCTGAGCTTGCCTATACATCTCTAGTGTTACGGGAATCAGGCCGTGTGTAGTTCTGGATCCAACGGTAAACTGAACCGATAGAGTTCATATAGGAGTAGTCGTATGCTTCGGAAAGGCTCTTTTAGATAAGACAATATCAAATGAGTTTATACAAAATCGTGAACGGATGTATCTCAGAACGGGTATCTGAATAGTTATCAAGTAAAAGTGGTAACTCATGGTGGTTGACTGTGTTTGAAATAATTACAGGATGTGAGCATTGAACGGAAACCAGAGCAAAGATTGCTCCTATTAAGAGAAAGGTTACTTCCTGATTTCGTGCAAAACTTAAACACAATGCATGCAAGTATATATGGGATTATTGCAAGAATTTAAACATGATGCAAATTATCTTTGGACCATGAAAGTCGTCTTTGGACGATGAGGATGATGTCCTTAGACCATGATGTCCTGGGCTATGAATCGCGTGATAAAGGATTCGCATGCCATGTAATGATGTTCTCGGGCCATAAGAATGGTGCCTCTTAACCATGACGCCTTTGAATAATGATGTGTAATATTTAGAGGTTCTCAGGCCATGGCATGGTGTCTTCCGGCTATGTTTCAGTCCATGAGATGCAAAGACATGATGCTTGGTCATATGCGAAGCAAAACAAGATAGAGCTTAGTCTTGTGTAAGATTGGGGCAGAGCTTAGCCCCGGGAAAGTAGAAAATAGTGATAGATTTCAAGTAGCATAACGGAGGTAGCATTTGGTATTATGTAGGGATAAGGCGATGCTTAGCCTTATGCAATTAGGGAGGCAGTGCTTAGCCTCATGCAAGGAAAAGGAGACAGTTCTTAGTCTCATGTAATTAGGAGACAATTGCTTAGTCTTATGCAAGGAAAGGCAGAGCTTAGCCTTATGCAATTAGGGAGGCGGTGCTTAGCCTCATGCAAAGAAAGGCAATACTTAGCCTTATGCAATTAGGGAGGCAATTCTTAGCCTCATGCAAGGAAAAAGAGACAGTTCTTAGTCTTATGTAAGGAAATGAGACAGTGCTTAGTCTCATGCAAGGGAATGAGACAATTCTTAGTCTCATGCAAGGGAAGGCAATTCTTAGCCTTATGCAATTAGGGAGGCAGTTCTTAGCCTCATGCAAAGAAAAGGAGACAGTGCTTAGTCTCATGCAAATAAAGGCAATGCTTAGCCTTATGCAATTAGGGAGGCAGTGCTTAGCCTCATGCAAGGAAAAAGAGACAACGCTTAGTCTCATGTAAGGAAAGGAAGAGCTTAGACTTATGCAATTAGGGAGGCAATGCTTAGCCTCATGCAAAAAGAGGGCGATGAGTGATAGTAGAGTATTTCTTAGCTGGAGATATGTTTGCGTTTGGCAACTTTGTCGTTATGAAAATAGTGATTTTTGTGAATATTCCTATTATGTTCATTGTGCCTGTCTCCAAAGAAACATCGTGAGCTTTGAGGGGAAGGTTGGAATGTGCTTTCACCTTCTTGCTTTGCTTTTGCTCTTGTTTCAAGATCATGTTCGAGTTGTCCTGGGTAGCATCTGGCTATTTATAAAATAACGTTTTTGAGCAAAATATGTGTGTATTTGATGAATATAGCTAATTAAAAACATAGTAGTATGCAATATCAAGTAAGTTAGATGAACCAATGACTGTGAAACTTTTAGAGACATTGCGACTTCTTTGCATTAGAATTTTGAGGGTCCTCCTCAAAATTCTGCCCCAGTTCAATAAGCGATTCTTTGACCGTTCTGCATATGACGAAGTTGGTTGGACTTCCTCCAAAATTTTAAGGATCCTCCTCAAAATTCTGACCCAGTTTCTGACCATGGTAAAAATGAATATTTTATTGAGTTGTGACCGAACCCACAGGGATGCCTACGTATCCCCTCTTAAACGGGAATCAAGTCAAGCATAGTTCAGTTACATCAGAAGAAATACGAACAATCTAAACATAGTATCTCTTGACTGCGTCTTAGTTGATGGGCTTTGGCCAAATTTCTCTGTCCATTTCCACAAGTATAAGCGCTCCTCCTATTAGTACTCTATGAACCATGTAGGGCCCTTGCAATTGGGTGAAAATTTCCCGTTGGCTTCATATTGATGCGGGAAGATCCGTTTCAGCACCAGTTGCCTCGGTGTGAACTATCTAGGTCTGACCCTTTTGTTGAAAGCTCTGGACATTCTGTTCTGGTAAAGTTGACCATGGCATATCACATTCATTATTTTCCCGTCAATACGAGCTAATTGTTCATAACGACTTCGTATCCATTTTGCATCACTGAGTTCAGCCTCTTGCATAATTCTTAAAGATGGAATTTCGACTTCAGCGGGAATGACAGCTTCATTACCGTAGACCAGCAAGTAGGGTGTTTCTTCGGTTGATGTGCGGACTATGTTACGATACCCCAATAAGGCAAATGGTAATTTCTCGATTGCTTGTGGTTGTCTACAATCATTCTCAATATTTTCTTGATGTTCTTGTTTGCGGCCTCCACGGCTCCATTCATTTGAGGCCTGTATGTTGTGGTATTGTTATGCTTGATCTTGTAGGTTTCACACATAGATTTCATTAAGTCACTATTGAGGTTGGCGGCGTTGTCGGTGATGATGGATTCTGGCACCCCGAATCGGCAAACAATGCGATCCCTGACAAATTCTGCGATGACTTTCTTGGTTACAGCTTTGTAAGATGCAGCCTCAACCATTTTGTGAAGTAGTCTATGGCCACTAAAATGAAATTGTGCCCATTTGAAGCGGCGGGTTCGATCGGACCGATGACATCCATTCCCCAAGCGGCAAAAGTCCAAGGTGCACTTATTGCATTGAGTTCACTTGGTGGCACCCGTATCATATCTGCATGTATTTGACACTGATGACACTTTTGAACATACCTGATGTAGTCTGTTTCCATAGTCATCAAAAAATATCCGGCTCTTATTATCTTCTTGGCTAAAACGAAACCGTTCATGTGTGGTCCGCAAGTTCCGGCATGTATCTCTTCGAGCAGTTTGGAAGCTTCCTTGGTGTCAACACACCGTAATAATCCTAGGTCTGGAGTCCTTTTGTACAAAATTCCTTCACTTTGGAAGAAGTGGTTGGATAATCTTCGGAGTGTGCATTTCTGAGTATGATTTGCATGCTCCGAGTAGTCTTCTTTTTTCTAGGTATTCTTCAATGTCATGAAACCACAGATTCCCATCCGTTTCTTCTTCAACATGAGCACAATAAGCTGGCCGATTATGGATCCTTACTAGAATAGGGTCGATGAAATTTTTATCCAGGTGTTGTATCATGGAAGACAGGGTGGCCAATGTGTCTGTGAACTCATTTTGGATTTTCAGAACATGTTTGAACTCTATCTTTGTGAATCTCTTCATCAACTCTTGTACATAGTACATATATGGTAATATTTTGGTGAACTTGATGTACCAAATGGTCTGAATCACCAATTACCAGCAATTCCTGAATGTTTATGTCAATGGACAAATTGAGCCCCAAGATGCAAACCTTATATTCTACCATATTGTTGGTGCACAGAAATCTGAGTTTTGTAGATACCGGGTAATGTTAACTTGTCTATGATACCAAAACAGCTTCGATACCCACTCCTTTGAAATTTCCAGCCCCATCGAAGAACATTCTCCAACTGTCGTAGGTTTCGGTGATCTCTTCTCCTACAAATGATATCTCTTCATCGGGAAAATACATTTTCAACGGTTCGTATTCTCATCCTACAAGATTTTCTACCAGATGATCTGCTAATGCATGTCCCTTGACCACCTTCTGAGTTACGTAGACCATGTAAAATTCACTCAATAGGATCTTCCATTTTTCCAGCTTCCCTGTAAGCATGGTTTTCTGGAAAATGTATTTCAGAGGATCCATCCTTGATATGAGATACGTGGTATAGGCACAGAAGTAGTGCCTCAACTTTTGAGCTATACACGTCAGGGAACAACAGGTGCATTCCAATAAAGAATATCGTGCCTCGTAGGGTGTGAAATTCTTACTCAGATAGTATATAGCCTACTCCTTTCTCCCCGTCTCATCGTGTTGTCCCAAGACACAATCGAAAGCCCCATCTAGTATGGACAAATAGAGTAGAAGGGGTCTACCAGGTTTTGCAGGGACTAGGACTGGTGGTGTGGACAAATATTCATTTATTTTGTCAAAAGCTTTCTGGCATTCTTCAGTCCAACTTGTTGCAACGTCTTTCTTTAACATTTTGAAAATCGGTTCACAGATCATAGTTGATTGTGCTATGAAACGGCTGATGTAATTGAGACACCCCAAGAAACTAATCACATTTTTCTTGTTCTTCGGAGGTGGAAAATCTTGGATAGCCTTGACCTTTGACGGGTGTAGCTCAATTCCTCGACGGCTGACGATGAACCCTAATAACTTTCCGGCAGGGACTCCGAAGACACATTTTGCGGGATTTAGTTTCAGCTTGTATCTTTGAAGTCGATCGAAGAATTTTCTCAAATCTGCTGTATCATTTGTGCTTCTCTTGGATTTGATGATGACCTCATCCATGTATATCTCTATCTCTTTGTGTATCATGTCGTGAAAAATGGTTGTCATGGACCTCATATAGTGGCTCCAGCATTCTTTAGGCCAAACAACATCATTTTGTAGCAATGCACCCCCCATGGTATAATAAAGGTTGTCTTTTCGGCATCCTCTTCATCCATCCAGATCTGATGATATTCCACGAAGCAATCCACAAAAGATTGGAGTTCATGCTTGGCACACTTGTCGATCAGTATGTGTATATTGGGCAATAGGAAATCATCTTTAGGACTTGCTCTGTTTAAGTCCCGATAGTCGACACACACTCTGAATTTCCCATCTTTCTTTGGAACTGGCACAATGTTAGCCAACCAGGTCAGATATTCAACCACTCTGATAACCTTGGCTTTGATCTGCTTGGTGACTTCCTCCTTTGGTTTCAGATTCATATCCGGCTTGAACTTTCTGAGCTTCTTCTTTACAAGCGGACACATAGGGTTTGTAGGTAGTTTATGAACCACTATGGACGTGCTCAAACCGGTCATATCATCATAGGACCATGTAAAAATATCCTCATATTCCTTCAAGAACCGGATGTACTATTCCTTCCCTGACGGCGATAGGTGAATCCTTACACGCGTTTCCTTGACTGTTTCGGAGTGTCCCAAATTAACTGTTTAGGTCTCATCCAAATTGGACTTAGGCTTGTTTTCAAAGTTTTCTACCTCTCTGACAATTTCCTCGAGTATTATATCCTCTTCCAGATCATATGAATCATTATCCTTATGTTACGTTGTCTCATTACATGTCACAGTCATAAGTTCACCGGGATAGGTAATAATAATTCTGTAGAGAAAATGTAAAGAATAATAATAAATACTAAAATAACAATGCATTAGATAAATTTTGGAAACGTCAAACAAGTACGGCTCGATGACTCGAGCAATTATTTCAAAACAAAATATGCTTAAAACAAAATACTGAAAATGTCTTAGATGCTCATAAAATTGCTTTCAAATAAATGATGCTAATTTCCAGGCTAAACAGGAAATCGACAAGTCCTTGATGGTGCAGTAGTCCAATTCTTTAGAATAGCTCCCTTCTCCACGGTCTGAATAATAAGGCCTTCCTCCTCCTCCTCCTCCTCAACTATCGCACCGCGATCCATGTCTTCATCATCCAGAAACAGATTTCTTATGCCAGCTAGAACGTCATCTTCTTCGGACTCCTACATCATGTCAGCTTGATGAAATGACTGGCTCAAATGTGGTACTGGTCGCTCTAGAGGGTAATAAGGACCACACCATGTTGGCGACCAATTCTGATACTCGTGCCAGATGTATTCATACCCAAGCCCAAAAGTTGCATCGTGACACTTTAGCTGTATCGGTTCGGTGATCCCCTAGAGATTCTTACCGAGACCCTTGCCAGGATCATACCCTGTCCATGCCAATATGCATTCTATCTTACTGCTCCACCATTTGTCCTTTTCAATTGCGTTGACGCGCTCGACGCGATGGTATGTTTCTCCACCCAACTTCATTCTATTCTCAACAATCGGAACAGTCTGATTGGTGTAAATGGGGTTACTCCCGTCCTCGTGGATGATTACTTCCTGATGATTCCATTTGAACTTTACGGTCTCGTGTAGAGTAGAGGCCACAGCCCAAGCAACATATATCCAAGTTCATCCCAACAACAGATTGTATGACGGATATGTCTAACACTTGAAACTCAATATCAAACCAGGTCATGCCCATCTGTAAATCGAGGTTGGTCTCCCCAATTGTGGCCCTTTGGGACTCATCGAATGCCTTCACGTTCATACTCCCTGCTTGTATCTCATGCAAACATTTACCCAACCTCTTCAAAGTGGTTAACGGACATATGGTGAGATTTGAACCCCCATCTATCAAGTCCCTGACAATGAATTTGTCCTTAGACAACATTGTGATATGTAGTGCCCAGTTGTGACTCTATCCTTCGGGTGGCAGTTTGTCTTTGTGAAAAGTGATCTTATGGCTTTCCAATACCTGTCATACCATATTGGTCATATCCCTACTGGTAATGTTATTGGGTACATAGGCTTCGTTCAACACTTTCATCAATGCATTTCTATGCTCCTTGGAGTTTTGCAGTAGTGATAGAATGGATATCTGAGCAGGAGTTTTATTCAGATGATCAACCACAGAATACTCTCTTGCTTTCACCTTTCTCCAAAGATCATCCAGGCCAGTTTCAATGATAAGCGGCTTAGAAGTGGCTTCTTTACTTGTCCCTCCCAAATGTTCGGGCGTATAAACCCTACCAGTTCTAATCATGCCTTGTGTTGCACCCCTTTCCTCAGTTTATGCCTTTCCTTTCCTTCTCGCTTCTGCAGCATAGTCCCAAGGTATAACATTGGACTTAAAGGAAGGTGCATGTGCTACCGTTACGGTGAAGGGTATGGTCACTTCCACTTCGAACGGAGTTGGTGTCGCTGAAGGCGTTGTTGCTTCAACCTTAAACGGAGTTGGTGTGGCTACTTCAACGTCAATTGGTGACTGAATATGTACCACGATGGGTGTGAGAGTGACTGGAGGTATTTTAGGACTACCCCTTCATGAATGAGTCCAATTGACCCTTTCAGATCCTATTTTTCATCAGTTTCTATCATATTTACCCCCTCGCCCATATGATTCGGGAGAGGATTATTGCAGACATTAGGTGCAAACTCTTTTGCTTGTATAACCTTGGTGTCAATCAACGTTTGGATAGTATCCTTCAAAGTGCGACAATCATCAATAGTATGACCTTTCATGCCTGAGTGATAGGCATATTTCTTGTTTGGGTTAATCCATTAGGAGGAATTTTCCATAGCAACAGCGAGAACGGGAGTGACATAAATGGCAGCCTTCAGTCTCTCATACAACTGGTTGATGGGTTCAGCAATTGGGGTGTATTGTCCGCGTGGTCTGCGGTCGAAATTTGGTCTAGGTTTTTGGTAGTTTTGGCGGGCTCGTGGTGAGTGGTAGTATGCTGGTTGGGTGTTACAAGTATGGTAAGTGGCGGAGGGTTATTGGTATCTGGGAGGTGAAGGCTGATATGTGGGTGGGGGTGTTTCGTATGTGAGATGAGACTTTGGACCTTGGGCCACCATCACTGCCCCTACTTCCTTCTTTTTAGAAATACCGCTTGACTATAAGGCTTTGTTTGTAGCATGGAGTGCTTCAAAATTTATCACCATTCCGCTCTTAATTCCCTCTTTTATTCTTTCTCCCAATTTGATGATGTCGGAAAATTTATGGTTTTCAATAACCATCAGTCTCTAATAATACTGCGGATCCTGAGTTCAGACAAAGAACTTATTCATCTTTTCGTCTACAAGAGCTGGCCTTAGTTTTGCAGCTTCTGACATTCACCGATTAGCATATTCGCGGAAAGTTTCTGTCGACATCTTATTAAGATTCTGAATGTAGAAGACGTTTGGTGCATTTTATGTGTTAAACCTGAACCGATCCATAAAATCTGACACCATGCTCACTCAATTAACCCATTTCTTTGGGTTTTGACTGATGTATGATGATAGGGCGTCTCCAGTGAGGCTCCTCATTAACAACTTCATGCGGATTCTTTCATCTTTGCTAACCCCTACGAGCTTGTCACAATATGTTCTCAAATGTACTTTTGGATCACATGTCCCGTCAAACATTTCAAACTTAGGAGGTTTGTAACCCTCTCGCAGTTTTACGTCCGGCTAAATACACAGTTTTACGTCCGGCTAAATACACAAATCTTCATAATTCAAACCCTCGACTCCTTTAGCCCCTTCGACACCTTGGACTCGGCTAGTAAGCATCTTGAGTTCCTCTGCTATGTTCTTGATGAGTAGGTCCTTCTTGACGGACTCCGGTGTGTACATGGTCTGTTGTGGGGTGTGAGGTAAGACTTCTATGTATATGGGGTTGCTTTGATGGACTCCAGGACTTTGGGCGTAGTAGTGGTCGTTGGTTGAGTTTTGGGGATCGGGTGTAGGTTGTGGTGCATTTTGAGGAGTGTGGTAGGTGGTGGTTTGTGGATACTGGGTCAGATGATGATGATGTTGTGGAGTGGTCGGTACTGGAGGAGGGTTGGGATTTTGAGGAGGTGTGTCATATTGATGAGGTGCGAGAGGATTCTACGGGTGTTGGCTTTGTGTGTTCTGGGGAGGTGCTGGGTTTTGGGTGTTTTGTTGGTTGATGTTGGGGACGTTCACGGTAAGGGAAAGGTTTGCCAAGTTTCGGACCTGCTTAAGTTCCCCTTATAACTCCAGTATTTTCTATTCTAACCGTAAAATCAAGTCGTTCTGTGCCGGAGTACTTCGACCATCTGAAGTTTCGACATTCTCTATATGTGTAGCGTTATCTTTTCTGATACCACCTATATCATCCATTTTGGATTTTCCTTTATTTTTGGGATCACTTGGAGGAGGAGGAGGTGGGGGACCTCTAGATCTAGTATGATATGCTGATGATGCCAGTATGCATGAACCAACCTTATGGAATGGGAATAATAATAAAAAAAAACCAAAAAGGTAAACAAGTCAATAAGGATTATTAAGAGGATATTTGTAGTATTATAAATTTGTGTCCTAATTTTGGGGACCTCATTGTGACCGATGTAGGCTTAAGCGACATATAGGTTTGGAGAAAATTGATGCCAATAATTACGTCATTTCATTAATATGATAAATGAACCAAATCTGTACTAAAATGACTAATTATAAAGAGTTACTAATGGCATTTGCCTTATTACAATAAGTCTAAAACGAGTCTAGAAAGCAAATAAAACATTATTCCTAATCTATTTGGCCCCAGAGGGACCTTTTCCATGCTTGGCCTTCTTAGCTCCATCAATCAGGTTCCCCAGGTCGCGCATGTCCAACAGCCGATAAGCCCTTGCTAGATGCCCTCCTTCATTGCCCTCTGCATTCTGACAGTCTAAGATCCTTTTCCTCATCTTTCCCTCAAGCTCCATCAACCCCTGCTCCAAATATTCCAACCTCTTTGTTGATTTAGTAGCGATTCATTTCCACTCGTTGATTACTTCCATGTCCACTTTGTGTTGTTCTAAATGCCTGGCTTCAGATTCGAAAACCCTTTTACGCAATATCTTGTATTTGACTTGTGCCTCAGCAGCGTCGTCTATGACCCTATTCCTCAGATTAATCACTGGCTTGACATCTTCTGTTGTATTTTCTACCAACCATGATGGGTAGAAGTACAGATGGCCGGCGTGATACCGATCTGGCTCAATGATATCTTTCTCCACAATGATCATTTGATGCCACATATGTTGTGCCTCGAACTTGAATGGAATAGTGTTCCCCTTGAAGTCTGCTTTGTACTAGACCATGTTGGAAACTCGAGGTATAACCTGCTTCCTTCCAGCTTGCCTCATAACCCTTATAGAAGCATAAGGATAGATTCCTCTTAAACCGATTAGCACTAGATGAGGAGTCTCTCTTGACCTGATGATAAAGTCACTGCTAGAGAACCATTCAAACATCCAATGCAGTTTTTCATCAGTCAAATTGCTGAAGAAACGTACCTAGCTCATAATATTTCCTGGTTGCACAAACTTGTTTGGGATAAAAGTCATTCACTTCGGATGGTGATAGGCTATGTGGTCATTCCATTGTCGTCACGGAAGTTCTTGACGGAATTCACCTCTCTGAAAGTGTTCTAACAACCATGCTTGCAGCAACAGATTGCAACCCTCGAAGTGCCCATACCCTTTTTTGCAATGGTCTAAAACTCGGTACATCTCAGCCAAGATCATAGGGACAATGGTGTAAGTTTGCCCCTAAATTCCATCCATTAAAGTCCTAGCAACAATATCTAGGAGAGTGTGGATCCTTTCTCCCTTCATCGAAAATAAAATCATCCCTAGAAAACAAACAATGAATACGAAAACCCGGCGGTGTGTCAAACCCAAAGAAGTAATGGCAAGTTCATCATGGTAAAGGCTATATGACTTGCTGTGCCCATAACGCTCATAAAGGAACTCAAATGGTATATAAGACTTCTTCAAACAGAGTAACTCATCATTTTTCTTGAAACCCATCATTTTCAAGAAACCTCGGGAAGTGCATTTTTTGGGTACCAACAAACCAGTCACGTCCACTCTCGAAATCTCATCTGGACCGGTCACGTCGACTCTCAGAGTGCCCTAAATCACCGAGCACAATAGTCCTATACCCATCTTCATTCAAGCATTTATGAAGGTATGTATATAATCTTCTATCTAATATGTGCCTCTCCATACAGTACGTTAACTTCCTTGACTTTTATGAACTTCACTTGGTGCAGGTCACGAGCCTTCATTTCTCTCGCCTAGGCTAGCCTGTACACGTTCATGTCTCTGGCTACTATCTTTGCCTCCATAAGCGCTAACTTTGCCTCCTTCTTTGTCCTCTTATACCCTTCATCATTCGCCCTCTTCTATTCCTTGCCTTATTATTATTATTATTTTTGTTGTTCTTGTTGTTCTTATTGTTTTTGTTGTTGTTGTTGTTGTTGCTATTGTTGCTGTTGATGTTGTTGTTGCTGTTGTTGTTGTTGTTGTTGTTTTTGTTATTGTTGTTGTTGCTGTTGTTTTTGTTGTTGTTATTATTGTTATTATTTCTGCTGTTGCTGCTACTGCTGGTGTTGTTGTTGTTGTTGTTGTTGTTGTTGTTGTTGTTGTTGTTTTTGTTTCTGCTGCTGCTGGTGTTGGTGTTGTTGTTGTTGTTGTTGTTGTTATTGTTATTGTTGTTATTTCTGCTGCTGCTGTTGTTGTTGTTGTTGTTGTTGTTGTTGTTGTTGTTGTTGTTGTTGTTGTTGTTTCTACTGCTGCTGGTGTTAGTGTTGGTGTTGGTGTTGTTGTAGTAGTAGTAGTAGTAGTTGTTGTTGTTATTGTTGTTTTGTTTGAAGTATTGAATATGATGAAGTTAAGAGAAACTTAACATGTGTTTCGGCCATCGATTCTTGGTTTTTATGTTGCTTGTGGTGTTTGGAGCATTCCGACAATTTTGAATAAGGTAGTAAGACTAGATGGTGTGATTTGATAAGGTCCCGGGGGGCTCGGGGTGTTTTCGCCATCAGATCTTTTCTAATGTTTGATGTCTTTTGCTTTCGCGTGAGAGCATCGCATTGACAGTGAAGGAATTGGGAGCTAGGCATTTTGGTCTTTACGTACTTCTTAATTTTCTTGGGATTATAGTTCAATCGGTCAGAGCTACGCCCTGTCAAGGCAGAAGCTGCTGGTTCGAGTCCCGTTTGTCCTGACGGATTCAATAAATATATCAGTTCATAGATCTGCCGCCACTAGTATACCAAAAAATATACATAAGGCATTCGCAGAGGGGCAACCACATTCGCGAAGAAGGAAGTGGTGCTGGGCAGTAGGCATTCACATTCGCTATGCTTTTGGGCGCGTTCAAAAAGAGGAGGGAGCATTTGGCCTTTCCATTCATGAGACCCATGTCGTATTTCTGAAGGAGGTTTTTTGGAGCAGACTTTTGTGCTACGCCAATACGAGGCACGTGCTGCATTCGCGAACGGTATAACTGGGCAGTGTTATAAGATGTTATTTTCGGGACTTTGAGCTCCTTTTATCGTACATGAGGTTATTGTTTTGGAGGCTTTCACCCACTTGGATTGGGTAAGTGTTCTTGACTCGGATTTTATTATTATTCATGTTTCTATCTTTGATTTTGGGGTTTTGGCTAAATTTTTCTAAAGTGAAAAATTGAGATTTGAAATCGATTTGGAGTCAGTTATGGATGAAACTCCCATATTTGGACTCATATTAGCATGGGTGTTCGGAATTTGTGAGTTTTGTCGGATTTCAGGGTGCGGATCAAGTTTGACTTTTTGGTTGACTTTTCATATTGTATAAAGATAGAAGCTTTAATGTTTGGGGTTGTTTCATATGGGTTTATTTGATCTTATTGAGTTTTTTTAAAAAACTAGATTTGGGTCATTTGGAGTTGAATTTGGGCGGTTATGCAGTTTTTGCTTGATTTGAGGTTGCCGAGCGGAGGTAATCCTCTTGGGTATCCTTGTAACAAGAAATATTCCCCATAAGTGACTTGATTGCTATTTGATTCATGATTTTGGAGCCACGTATATGTGTAGCTAGGTTTTTTACCGTATGCGATATTTGTTGACATGAATTGTGATTTATTTGATTATGTGAAGATGCTATCCATATTCATATTGATTCTATGACTACTCGATAATAGGTTCATAATTTACGAGCATGACTAGGGTTATGACTTGTCGATTTGGCATGAGGGTTAATGAGACTTTATTGTAAACTCATAGTCATATACTTGCTTTAATTTCTCCGTGATATCAATGGTTTCTATGGCCTAAGTAGCTCAATGAAAATAATATGATTAAGCTAGAAATATGCTAGATATCCTATTGAGCCATTATGATAAATAAGATACATGATTTGCCATAGCAGTCACTTAGGCATATTAGCTTTTTATCTGCATTCTTATTATCACATATTATGCCCTTTATTATATCAGTTTTACGCATATACATTTGTCGAAAGTGGTTATTGAGAAAAGTTGAGGATTTTAGCATTCGGGCACTTGAGCGGATATTGGTACTGATTATTGGATTGATGAGGCTATCATTTTTTCACGCCCAAAATCACACCAAAGGGGTCGTGATGACAGTTAATCTCTAAGATTAGGTAAGCCTATCATTTAACAACATTAAATCAAGAAAGCATGAAAGAATAAGGAAGAGTTTAATATAAAAGTAGAAATAAAGTTAACATCAGCCAAAATGGCAATGCCCAAATGTCTCCCCAAAACTAGGTAGTACAGAGTCATGAGCTTTAATTGAATACGTACGGAACATTAAAAATAAAATATTGTTCGCATGAAAAATCAATAGTATCAACATATAGGGTGAGACTCCAAGGGACTGCAACAACATGCAACTCTACCTTGAAGCCTGATGATTGTTACAAGCTCTCAATCTCAAGATCCGCTGCCTAAAAATCCTGGATCTACACAAAAATACGCAGAAGTGTAGTATGTGTATGCCATATTCGGTACCCACTAAGTATCATGACTAACCTCGGTAAATATTGAGGAGGTTTAGGTCATATGATACTCGCTAGTCAATAACCAGTGCAATATATCAATAACTAGCAATAGAATATACAAGATAAAACTATATCAACTATCTCGTAGAACATGTGACAACAACTCAATGTAGAGAAATCTACCTTCACCAACAAATCATCAAATAGAGGTGGGGGCATATGATATCATGACAAAAACCACTAACAACTCATTAAAAATGCAAGACGGAGTTATAAGAAAAACATGTTTATGATCAAAATATCATTCCCGTTTCCACACTTAAACAATATCAAGAAAGACACCCCCCAAATCATCACATAACATCATCAATAAAGCCACCCTTATTTTTTCGCATGGGCACACAACAATAAAATTTCCTCCTTATTTCGCCGCATGCACATATTACAACCCTTATTTCGCCACATGGGCAACCTGAGAAAATGCCACCCTTATTTCGCCCACGCGCACATAAATAATCACAATCGCATGATAAAGACCTCGTGCTGACATCCCCAATTAATCCGCTCCACATGTTCACATGTCATAAAATAATTATATCAAAGTTTCATGAATGATATAAGCTCACAACTCATAACAAGGTGCACATGGACAAGACAATAACATAAAAAGGCGGATGAGTGTTCAACACATAAAGCATGACTATGGCTAAATCAATGATAGCGATCATGATCATGGAGTCACAATGGGAGTTAAGAATATTTCACATAAAGTACATCATCAAATTAAGGCATATTAATAGCCTAAGGTCTAATCCAGTCATAAGCCACACATAGCACCCATATACACGCTCATCACCTTGTGTATACGTAGCTTTTCACCTAACATGAATAAACAATTATGGCAAAATCCTAAGGGGTATTCCTCCACACAAGGTTAGGCAAGATACTTACCTCAAACAAGCTAAATCAGTACTCTAAAAATCCATTGCCTCTCTAATCGGCCTCCAAACGGGTCAAATCTAGAAAACACAACTCAACAACATCAAATACAACTATAGAAATTGATTCCAAGTAATAAAACTTAGTTATTCATCAAATAATAAAGAGTCAACCCGGGTCCGCTTCCTAGAACCTGATAAAATTTACAAATCTCGATCACCCATTTGAATACCCATCCAAATATAAAAGTTTCATCCAAATTCGACTCCGAATCAGGGGGGTCAAATCTCTATTTTTTTATGTAGAAACATTTTGCAAAAATCCACAAATTTTCTCACTTAAATTCACTAATCAAAGATTGAATCATGAATAATAATCTAATCTGAGTCAAAAACACTTATCCAATCCAAGTGGGTGATGAATGCGTAAAATAGATCGCCTCAATCCGAGCTCATAATCGCAAAATATGATAAATGAAACTTATCCCGTCGCTCAAGATATATTCTGCCCAAAAATTCTTCTTTTGCGGACAAAATCCCACTTTTGCGACACAAGATCTGCGGAAAACCCTCGCAGATGCGGATTCCACTTAAGATTCCGCCCCTTCACTTCTGCGGGTTGAAGGCTGCTTCTTCATAACCGCTTCTGCGGACAATAGTGCACACATGCACTCTCTCTTCTATGCAGGCACAGACACACCTTCGATAACCCTTAATCCCATCCAACTCCGCATTTGCGGTCAAAGGTTCACTTCTGCGTACTCGCACCTACAGACCAAATCTCGTACTACAAAAACATTTGACTAGAACTGCCCACAAACCTCAAAATGATCCGAGACTCGTCCGAAACAATCCCAAGGTCCCCAAGACCCTGTCCAAACATACCAACCAGTCCGAAAATATAACACTGACCTAATCAAGGTAAACAATCAGAGAAAATAACATCAAAACTACGAATCACACCTATATTCAAGACTCATTAACTAATCAACTTTAAAACATCCAGAACTCATGCCGCACCATATCTAGCCAACTCAGACTAACCCAAATTTTTGCACACAAGTTACAAAAGACATACTGAACATATTCCAACTTTCGTAACAACAATATGAACCCGATTGCCTCAAAGTCAACTCCCGATCAAACCTACGAACTTCTAAACCTTCAAATTTGTAAATTGCGCCAGAAAGAACCAAATCAACCCAGGAACTTCCAAATCCGAATCAACGGGTAAGTCCAGAATAACCTTATGAACATATTGGAACCATCAAAACACCATTCCCGGGTCATTTATACAAAAGTCAAACCCTAGTAAACTCTTATAACTTATGCTTCCAACCTTGGAACTAAGTGTTCTAATTCAATCCGAAAACTTCGTGAAACCAAACCAATCATCCTCTCAAGACACATAATAACAGATACACATACATTAAACATCAAAATGGCAAAATGAGGCTCAAATATACAAAATGACTGGCCAGGTCATTACATTCTCTCCCTCATAAATAAACGTTCATCCTCGAATGAGTTTAGAGTCATACCTAGGATATCAAAAAGATGTAGGTATCTACTCCGCATATCATGCTCGGTCTTCCAAGTCGCCTACTCGACAGACTGACTTCTTTTCTGAACATTCACTAATTCAATATCTTTTAACCTCATCTTCCGAACCAGCCTAGCGAAAATGGACACTGACTCCTCATCACAAGCCAAATCATTGTCTAACTGCAATGAGCTAATATCCAACACATGTGACGGATCCTCACAGTACTTCTGAAGCATGAAAACATGAAACACCCAGTGAACACCCGATAAGCTGGGTGGCAAAGCAAGTATGTAGGCCACCTTATCAACTCTCTCTAACACCTCGAAAGAACCAGTATACCGAGGGTTCAATTTGCCCTTCTTCCCGAACTTCATCACACCCTTCAAGGGCTAAACTATGAGTAGGACCTTCTCACTAACCATGAATGCCACATGACAAGCCTTCCTATCAGCATAACTCTTTTGCCTAGACTATGCTGTACAAAGCTGCTCCAAAAATAATATCACCTTCTACAAAGCATCACGAACCAAAGCAGTGCCAACAACCTAGCCTTCCTAGTCTCAAACCAACCAACTAGAGAACGACATCGCCTCCCACATAAGCCATATGGATATTCGACTGATAGATGTTGTTGTAGGCAAACTTTACTAGTGGTAGAACTAGTCTCATTGTCCTCCGAAATTCAATGACACATGCTCTCAACATGTCCTCCAATATCTGAATTGTACGCTAGGACTGCCGGTCTGTCTGGGGATAAAATTCCATACTAAACTCGACCTGTGTGCCCAACTCACGCTACACCACTCTCCAAATGTTATGTATGTTATGTGCCTCAATCCAAGATAATAGACACAGGCACACCATATATGAGAACAATCTCTCTAGGATTTATCCGAGTCAACTACTTTGAAGTGTAGGAAGTCATGACTGGGATGAAATGTGCAGACTTGGTCGGTCTATCCATAATGACCCACACAACATCAAATATACTGATGGACCATGGTAGCCCAACCACAAAATCTATAATGACACGCTCCCACTTCCACTCTGGTATATCTAGTCTCTCAAGCAAATCACCCGGTCTCTAATGCTCATATTTAACCTTCTGATAGATTAAACACCGTGCAACATACTCCACAAAGTCCTTCTTCATCCTGCACCACTAATAATGCTGCTTCAAACCGTGGTACCTCTTCACAACACACGAATGAATTCTATACCGCAAACTATGGGCCTCCTAAAAAATAAGCTCCTGCAACCCATCCACATTAGGCACACAAATCCAGCGCGAAGCTCCAACACACCACCATCACCAGTATTCACTTCCTTGGCATCACTATGATGCACCGTGTCCTTAAGGACAAGCAAGTGGGGATAATTATATTTACGCACCTTGACTCACTCAAACAAACACGACTGAGATACAACGCAAACAAGAACCCTGCTATCTCCGAAAAATACAACCTCACAAACATGTTGGCCAAAGCCTAAATATTCATAGCTAACAACCTCTCCCCAACCGGAACAAAAGTAGGACTCCCTATGCTCTTTGCCTTCCTACTCAATGCGTTGGCCATCATAATGGCTTTTCTAGATGATAAAGAATGGTGACTCATAGTTCTTCAATAGCTCTAACCACCTCTGTTGCCTCGAGTTCAAATCCTTTTTCTTGAATAGACATTGAAGACTCCGGTGATCCATACACACCTCACAAGACACGGCATTTAAATGATACCTCCAAATCTAGAGTTCATGTACAATAGCTGCCAACTCCAAATCATGTACTGGGTAGTTCTTCTCATGTGGCTTCAACTGAAACAAAGCATAGGCAATCACCATATAATTTAGCATCAACATAGACCCGATACCCACTCGCAAAGCATCACACTAGATTGTGTATAAACCATATCCCAAAGGCAACATCAGAAATGGAGCTAAAGTCAAGGTAGTCTTGAGCTTCTGAAAGCTCACCTCATACTCGTCCAACCATCTGAATAAGGCACCTTTCTGAGTCAACTTAGTCAATGGGGCTGCGATAGATGAGATCCCCTCTACAAAGTAGTATAATACCCAGCCAACCATAGGAAACACCAAATCTCTATAGCGGTAGAAGTTTTGGGCTAACTCTGATCTGCCTCAATCTTCTTCAGATCAACCTTAATCCCCTTACTAGATGCCACGTGGCCTAAGAATTCCACTAAATCTAATCAAAACTCGCATTTGGAGAACTTAAGAATATAGCTTCTTCTTCTACAAAGTTTGATAAAATGCATGAAAGGTGCTGGGGCATTGGTCAAGCCAAAGGACATCACCAAGAACTTCTAATGCCCATAACGGGTCATGAAGGCCGTCTTAGGAATGTCTGAAGCCCTGATTTTTTACTGATGGTACCCGAATCTCATATCAATCTTTGATAATAGCCTAGGATACTGAAGCTGACAAAATAGATCATAACCATGCGGTAGTGGATACATGTTCTTGATATTAACCTTGTTCAATTGCCTGTAGTCAATGCACATTCTCATGGAATCGTCTTTATTCTTCACGAATAGAACCGGAGCACCACAAGTGAAACACTTGGCCTGATAAAACCTTTATCTAGAAATTCCTGCAATTGTTCCTTCGATTCCTTTAACTCTGTTGGACCTATGCAGCATGTTGGAATAGATATGGGCTAAGTGCCCGGTGCCAAATCACTACCAATATCAATGTCCTTATCGGGTGGCATACCCGATAGGTCTGTAAACCTATCAATTTTGGGAGTATCAACACTCACATCTCTAACAAAGGTTAAGTAAACCAAGCATGCTTATCAACCATTCATTAGGCCTTCAAAAAATAAACCACCGTACTAACATCACGGTCTTAGCGTGACACTCAAGAATATCATGATACAAAGATAACCAATACACACCCAAGATCACATCAAAATCCACCATATTAAGTAACAGAAGATCAACCCTAGTCCCGTAACATCCAATAATGATCCAACATGAGCGATAAATATGGTCCACCACAATAGAATCCCCAATAGGTGTAGAAACATAGACAAGAGTATCTAGAGAATCACGAGTCATATCCAAATATGAAGAAAAGTAGGATGACACATATGAATAAGTAGAACCTAGATAAAATAAAACTGATGCATCTCTACTGGAACAATACCTGTAATGCAACTGCCTCAGTCCTACTAGGAAAAGCATAACAACAAGCTTGGCCTCCCCATCTAGGACGGCCTCTACCCGCTTGTCCTCTTCCTCTAGTTGGCTATGTAGGTGGAGTAGCAACTAGAGCAGGAACCATAGCTTGAGTACCCTACTGAGGTCCACCCACCCGAAATTTGGGACAATATCTCATAATGTGCCTAGTATAACTATACTCAAAATAACCCATATGTGAGTGTGGTTGCTGGTACTCAGTCTGCCCTGGATGACTAGAATACCAATTGTAGCAACCCCGGGAAGAAGGCGCATTGATATATGGTTGTCGGGTACGAGTGCTCTGACATCCATGGCTAGCTGGAACACAACGGAGAACTTGATGTGGGGAATGAACTGGTCGACTGATAAATCCTGTGCCATGACAGACCATGTCGATGGAGTAGGAGCTAACAAATTCTCTAAAACCATGAGTCTTCGTATCCTCCCTATCCTGCATGGGGATACGCTCTAACCTCCTAACAATCTCTAAAACCTGATGAAATGTTGTCTCAGTCTCTAAATCCCGTGCCATCCAAAATGTGAAACTGTTGGCGAGTCCCTCAATACATATATGGACTCTCTATCTATCTGTGGGAACCAAGGAAGGTGCATGACGAGATATCTTTGTAAACCTCATATCATACTCAAACACGTTGCGCAACTCGTCCCCGTGAGTCTGCGAAATAAACTCCTAAAATAAATGATAAGAGAACTGGGACCATGTAAGTGCTGTTACGCTAGATGGTCAACTCACCTCACAAGTCTGCCACCATTTATTTTCCGATCCTGTCAACTGAAAAGTAGTAAGGCTGATTCCGCTTGACTCCACTAAACCCATAGTATGCAAAAGGTGGTGACATTAATTCAAGAAACCATGTGCATCCTCAGAAGCCCCTCGATTGAATTGGGGAGGATGAAACTTTTGAAACCTCTCCCAACTCCTCCATCCCTCAGCCGACACAACTGTCCGTATCTCGGGCTGAACTACAACTACTGGCAGCACCAGCACAACACCTGATGTTTGGTAAGCATGAGCTGGCTACTCCGGTGTACGGGCAGCACGAGTCTAAACTCCTCCCCACCCGGTGAAGTAGCTGGTGCAACTAGATTCAACCCTACCTAGGCGAATCTCCCAAACATACTCATAAAGAGTGCCAAGGTCTCCTGGTGTAGCAATAGGCTGCTCTGGTTCACGTTCAACGTGCTCGGGCTCTTGATCCTCAACAGGTGCTACTGGAGGCTCCATACTTGCTACTCTAGTAAGTTCACTTGTTATAACACGTGCCCCTCCTCGGCCTCTACCTCGACCCCGTTCTCTCGTGGTTTAATAGGGGGCGCTGGTGCCTGCTGAGCTGATCTGGCAGAACATGTCCTCACCATCTGTGAGAGAATAAAATAATAGAGATTCAAACTTGGAATAACCAAATCTACACGGTAAAGAGTGAAATAACATGAATCTGCCTAACAGTTTGGTAGCCTCTCAAAGATATGTACAAGCATCTCCGTAGCGATCCACAAGACTCTACTAAACTTACTCATCGAACCTATGAACCTACAACTCTCATACCAACTTTTCATGACCCAAAATCCGACCAACGGGCTCGTGAAGACTAGGTAAGCCAATCATTTAACAATATTAAATCGATAAAGCAAGAAATAATAATGCAAAGTTTAATATAAAAGCATAATTAGAGTTAATATCAGCTAAAATGGAAATACCTAAATGTCTCCCCAAAATTAAGTAGTACATAGTTATGAGCTCTAACTAAATACATATAGAATATTCAATATTTAATACTATTCGAATAAATAATCAACATTATCAACAAATAGGGTGAGACTGCAAGGGATTGCGACAACATGCATCTCTACCTTGAATCGTCACATGTGATGCAAGCTCTCATTCTCAAGATTCGTTTCCTTCAACATCTAGATCAGTATAAAAATGTGCAGAACTATAGTATGAGTACACCACATTTGGTACCCAGTAAGTATCAAGACTAACATCCGTGAAGTAGTGATGAGGTTCAGGTCATATGATACTCACTAGTCAATAACTTAAGCAATATATCAATAATTGGCAATAGAATATACAATGGAAAACAACATCAACAATCTCGTAGAACATGTGATAATAAGTCAATGTAGAAAAATCCACCTTTGTCAAAAAATCATCAAATAGAGGTGGGGCACATGATAGCAATTCAAAATCCACCAAGAACTCATTCAAAATGCAAGACAGAGTCTTAAGAAAAATATGTTTATGATCAAAATATCATTCCCGTTCCACACATAAACAACATCATGAAAGACGCCCCCACATCATCACATAATATAATCAACAATGTCCCCTTATTTCGTCACATGTGCATATAATAATAAAATGCCCTTCTTATTTCACCATATACGCATATCACCACCCTTATTTGGCCACGTGGACAACCCGAGAAAACACCACCCTTATTTCGCCCCACATGCACAACTATAAAAATCTATCCCAGTTAATAAAACTTCGATCTTTATCAAATATAAAAAAATTAAACCAAACCTCAACCCGAGCCTGCCTCCCGAAAAACAACAAAAATTATAAATCCCGATCACCCATTCGAATATGAGTCCCAATATACAATATAAGTCAAGCACATTTACCCAATCCAAGTGGGTGAAAAATGCCTAAAAGAACTACCTCAATCCGAGCTCCCAAGCTCAAAATGTGATAAATGAAACTACACCCTCGCTCAAGATATATTCTGCCCAGGGATTCATCTTTTGAGGACAAAATCCCACTTCTGTGACTATGCATCAACAGGAAAATCCTCGCAGATGCAGTTTCCACTTAATACTTGGCCCATTCACTTTTGCAAATAGAAGAATGCTTTTACGTAGCCTCTTCTACGGAGAATAATGCTCACCTACGCTATTTTTCTGTGGATGCTTAGGTGCACCTCCAGAAACCCCTAATCCTAGCCAACTCCACATGTGTTGTCACAGTTCAGCTTCTACGTATTCTCACTTACGGACCCAATCTTGCAGGTGCTAAAACACAAGTCCAGAACTGCCTACAAACCTCAAAATGATTCGAGACTCGCTTGAAATACTCGCGAGGCCCCTGGGACCACCCCATCTAAACATACCAGCTAGTCCCAAAATATAACACGAACCTACTCGAGGTCCCAAATCAAATAAAATAACATCAAAACTACGAATTGCACCTCAATTCAATCATAATAAACTAATTAGCTTTTAAACTTCGAAAACTCTTGCCAAACCACGTCTAGCCAACTCGAACTAACCCCAAATATTTGCACGCAAGTTCTAAATGACATATTGAGCCTATTCTAAATCTCAGAAAAACAATCCAAACCCGATAGCCTCAAAGTCAACTCCCGGTCAAACCTATGAACTTCTAACATTCAATTTTCTAACTTTCACCAAAAAGAAACAAATCAACCTAGAAAACCTCCAAATCCAAATTGGGACATACCCCTAAGTTCAAAATCATCATAAAAACCTATTAGAAATATCAAAATAGAATTTCGGGATCGTTTACACAAAAGTCAAACCCCGGTCAACTTTTATAACTTAAGCTTCCAACCTTCGAACTATGTTTTCCAATATAATCCAAAACCTTCTCAAAACCAAAACAACCATCCCCTCAAGTCATATAATAATAAATACAGATACAGAACGCATTAATTAGGGAAATAAAGATCAAATATACAAAATGACAGGCCAAATCGTTACATGATTTGGATGGGGTTGCGCGTCGCAACAGTTGATTAATGATGATTATTTATAAAATGATCAACTCGTGGATTACGGATCTGTCTCTCCATTGTTAGATAATTACCAGTGTAACATTGGACCATATGAGTATAGGCACATGTGATTCTTTTGGTTCTTCTTGGATATGTGACATCTGTTAGGCACAAGGATTGTGATGTGAGTTGTTGAGAAAAGGATCCCGAGAATCCATATTTATATTTATTTAGATCATGTTGTGTATTGAAGTGCGTATTATTGATGGGTATCAATTTTACACGAGAATTGAGATAATTGTTATTTTATTTGATTCCAGTTATTGGAAAAGCATGCCTAAATTCTCTGTGTGTTGTATTTTGTACTCCTATGCTTGTTGATGACATAATGTCTAGCTTTATGTTGGATTATTCTCTCGCCTGTTCATTTGCCTACTAGTGAGTGTCGGAGTTGACCCCTCGCTACTGCTCATTTGACGCTAGAATTGATACTTATTGGGTATTGTTTTTTGTATTCATACTACACTTCACATATTTTGTGTAGGTTTTGAGGCTGGTGCGAGTGGTATTCATATGATACCATAGGTCTATCCATGGAGATTTCATTGTGAGCTACTCTACTTGATCGATTCTCATCACCTGGAGTCCCTCTCCCTACTTTCCTCTTATGTTTATCTATTTAAATTTAGACAAACAACGTATTCAGATGAGTTCTCATACTCTCATTAGGTGCTTGTGATTATTGTGACATCATGCTTTAGGCGGTATTGGTAGTTGTGGTCGCGTTTAAACCCTTCCTTGGATAGTTATATATATCATTAGACTTGAGATTATCATGTTCTCCTTATGTTATTGAGCATTTTATTCATGGTTGACTAATCTGTTTTAGGATTATGATTGTTATTATGTTTGATTGCTTAGCAAGTGGGTTAGGAACAATCACGACCTTTAGTGGAACTTTTGGGTCGTGACAAGTTGTTATCAGAGCCCATGTTTCTAAGAGTATCACAAATCACAAGTATGCCTCGTACAGTCTTATAGATCAGTACAGAGATGTCTATATTTATCTTTGAGAGGCTATAGGTCTTTAGGAATCTTCCTTGTCTGTATTCCTCATCGCACGTTGATTATTGACTTGAAATTAAATCCTTCTATTCTGTTCTATCTCAGACAGTGAGGACTCGCACGCCTGGAGAAACAGAGGATGCATGAGTAGTACCACCAGTTGTGATGAGAGAGGCATATGTTGTGGTGGGGTGGGTAATCCACCATGGCCCAATGGCCAGGCCATGGATATTGCAGTGAACCCACTTATGGAGCAGGTAGAGGAGCAGATCATATACGAGCATATTGAGGCTCTAGTGTACACTCAACAACTATGGGGTTTCATTGATGCACCCATATTTCAAGAGGCTATGGCCAAGATCGTTTGTTTCATCGATGCTTTAACCTGGGCCAGGGTGGTCCCAGTGGCTCGAGCCATATATTTTGCAAGAGGGGGGCTTAGACCCTTGTGGCTCGTACACCAGAGCAGCCATCTACCATGTTTGTTGATGAGTAGAATAGGTTAGAGATCTAGGTTCCAAAAATTATTTCCTCCACATTTTGAGGGCAATGCTTCTGAGGATTCCCAGGACTTTCTCGACAAGTGCAATTAGATGTTACGTAATTTGGGCTTCATAGATTCAAACGGTGTGGACTTTACTACTTCTTAGTGCAAGAGAGCTACTGGGAGGTAGTGGCAGACATATGAGATAGAAAGGATAGCCGGTTCAGCTCCTCCTATTCCTTGAGAGGTACATTCCACTCACGATGAGGGAAGAGTTTAGGGTCCAGTTCGATCACCTTCAATAGAGTCGTATGTTAGTGATTGAGTATGAGGCAAGATTCACTGAGTGTCTCGTCATAGAGATCTCCTTATCCCACCGAGGTAGAGAAGGCGTGGAGGTGTATTGATGGTCTGACTTATGGCATCATGGTTACTATGGATCGAGAGTCAGAGATGCAGACTACTTTATTACAGGCAGCAGAGGTAGCTCGTAAGATCAAGCGTGTTCGCAGCCAAGGTAGATAGGTCATGATAAGGGATAAAAGGCATTGTCATTTTATTGGTTTTAGTGGTACCTCCTTTGGAGGTGAGGGCAAACCAGCAGGGCCCCTCCTAGAGGGCCAGTTTACTATGTGTAGCGTGGGGCCCGCAGTGCAGTGGCTCGGTCATCTTTTAGTTCTCCAGTTCTATCATCCTTCAATTCTCTTCCAGCGAGCTCATACAGTGCTCTGTCGATGAAGGGTTCCTATGGTGGGTATTCAGGTCCTCAAGGATAGTATTAGTCTTAACAACCTCATTCATCTCAGGGTTGTTATGAGTTTGGAGTGCTTGGGCATATAGATGTATTTCCCCAAACATATCAGTACTCATTAGGGTTCTCAGTATGTAGTTGTGGCACCAATTGCATCACCTCTAGCTCGAACAATTAGATTGGGAGGTCATGCAGTGAGAGGACACTCTCAAGGGGGAGGTCAGGTTGGTGCTAGTCGGGCAAGTGATAGCCAGCCCCGTTGCTATTATTTTCTAGGGAGGCTTGAGGAAATGGCCTATGATGCTGTGATCACATATATTGTTTGGTATGTCGGATACATGCTTTTTCTGTTATTTATATAGGATCTACTTATTTTTATATGTCATCATACTTTGCTCCTTATTTGGACATGCCTTGTCGTTCTCTCGACACTCCTATGCATGTGTCTACACTTGTTGGTGAATTTATTGTGGTAGAGCATGTGTATCAGTCTTGTGTTGTCACTATTTGTGGGTATGTGACCAGTGTTGATCTCCTATTGCTTAATATTGTGGAATTTGATATGATTTTGGTTATGGATTAGTTATCTCCGTACCATATTATTCTTGATTATCACACTAAGACCATAACATTAGCTTTGCTGGGATTTCCTAGGCTGGAGTTGAGTGGTTCTCTTGGTCACACTCATAGTAGGGTAACTTCGTTTTTGAAAGCTCAACGGATGGTTAAGAAGGGATATTTGGCATATTTTACTTTTGTTTGAGAAATTAGTATTGATACTCCTACTGTTCATTCAATTCAAGTAGTGAGGGAGTTTCTGGATGTGTTTTCTGCATACCTACCAGACATGCCACTCGATAAGAATATTGATTTTTGGTATTGATTTGGTGCCGGCATGAATCCCATAACTATTCCTATGTATCCCATGGTTCCAACAGAGTTGAAGGAATTGAAGGAACAACTGCAAGAGTTGCTGGATAAGTTATTCAACATGCCTAGTGTATCACCATAAAGTGCACTTGTGTTATTTTTAAAGAAGAATGATGGGTCTATGAGGATGTGTATTGACTATTGGCAGCTGAACAAGGTTACTACAAAGAATAAGTATCCATTGCTGCGCATTGATGATTTGATTGATCGACTTGTGGATTCTAAGGTGTTCTCGAAGATCGAATTAAGATTGGGTTATCACCAGTTGAAGATTAGAGTTTCAAACGTCCCTAAGACTGCCTTCTAGACTCGTTATGTGCACAATGAGTTGTTGGTGATGTCATTTGGTTTGACTAATGCCCCAATATCCTTCATGCATTTGATGAACGGTGTATTTCATCCTTATTTGGATTCTTTTGTTATCATGTTCATTGATGATATATTGGTGTATTCCCGTAGCAGCGAGGAGTACGAGAAACATTTGAGGATTATGCTTCAGATTTTGAAAGAGAAGATGTTGAATGCTAAGTTCTCCAAGTGCGTGTTTTTGTTAGACTCGGTGGCATTCTTGGGCCATGTGGTATTTGGTGATGGGATCAAGGTGGACCCGAAGAAGATTGATGTAGTCCAGAGTTGGCCCAGACCTTCTAGCGCAATAGAGATCAGGCGCCTCTTTTGTTTGGCTAGTTACTACCATCGCTTCCTAGAGGGATTTTCATCTATTTTAGACCCATTAATTAAGTAGACTCAAAAGGGCGCTCTATTCAGGTGGTTGGATGAACGTAAGAAGAGCTTTCAAAAGCTCAAGACAACTTTGATTACGGCTCTAGTTTTGGTCTTGCCTTCTAGATCGGGGTCATATACGGTGTATTGAGATGCTTTAATGATTAGTATTGGGTATGTGTTGATGCAAGAAGGTAGGATGAATGCTTACGTGGCCCGCCAGTTGAAGCCTCATGAAAAGACTACCTGGTACATGATTTGGTGTTACAAACTATTGTTCACACGCTCAATATTTGAAGGATCTATCAGTATGGCGTGTCTTGCGAGATGTATACGGATCATAAGAGTCTATAATGTCTATTTAAATAGAAATACTTGAATTTGAGCAAGCGGAGATGGTTGGAGCTATTAAAAAATTATGATATCACCATTCTTTATCATATGGGGAAGGCTAATGTGGTAGGGGATGCCTTGACTAGAAAGGCGAGGAGTATGGGGCGTTTGGCATTTATTCCAGGTGGGGAGAAGCCTTTGGCTATGAATGTTCATGCATTTGCCAACAGGATGATGAGATTGGATATTTTGGAGCCTAGAAAATTTCTTGCTTGCGTTGTATATCAATCGTCCGCATTTGAGTGCATAAAGGTTTTCTAGTATGATGATACATATTTGGTTTTCTTAAAGGACATGGTGCTATGAGGTGGTGCTAAGGAAGTATCTATTTGTGATGATGGTATGTTGCTGCTTCACGGTAGGATTTGTGTTCCTAACATGGATGGGTTGAGAGTGTTGATCCTTGAGGAGGTCCATAGTTCATGATATTCTATTCACCCGGGTGCTACAAAGATGTACCGCGATTTGAAAGATGTTTGATATGTTGCTCTATATTTGAATTGTCACCATGTCAAGTATGATCATTAGAGACTTGGTGGTTTGCTTCAGAAGTTAGAGATACTGGAATGGAAGTCGAAGAGAAACACTATGGTCTTTGAGCTAGGTTTGACACAGACATTGAGGAGATTTGACATAGTTTGGGTCACTGTGGACAAACTGACTGAGTCTTCACATTTCATTCTAGTCATGACTTCCTACAGTTTGGAGAAGATAACTAATATCTATATCCAGGATATTGTCCACTTGCATGGTATACCTTTTTCTATCATATCGGATGGCAACAATCAGTTTACTTCACATTTCTAGAGGGTTGTTCAGTGTGAGTTGGGCATGAAAGTTGAGTTCAGCACTACATTTCACCCTCAAATGGAGGGGAGTCCGACGGACCATTTAGATTTTGGAGGATATGTTGAGGGCATACATTATTGACTTCGGTGGCCAGTGGGATCATTTTCGATCATTAGCGGAGCTTTTATACAACAACAACTACCAATCGAGTATACAAATGGCTCGGTATGAGGCTTTTGCAGGAGTTGATGTCGTTCTTTGGTTGGCTGGTTTGATCATAGGGAGGCTAGGTTGCTGGGCACCACTTTGATTCGTGATGCTTTGGAGAAGGTGAAATTGATTCAGGAGTGGCTTCACACAGCACAATCTAGGCAAAAGAATTATTATGATAGGAAGGTGTGTGATGTAGTTTTCAAGGAGGGTGAGAAGGTTCTTCTCATCGCAATCCAGGAAAAAGAGTTATGATTATAGGGAGGTGTGTGATGTAGTTTTCATGGAGGGTGATAAGGTTCTTCTCAATGTTTTGCCTATGAAGGGTGTGATAAGGTTTGGGAGGAAGGGCAAGTTGAGTCATCGTTATATCGGTCTACTTGGGGTATTAGAGAGGGTTGGTGAGGTGGATTACATACTTGCTTTGCAACCCATATTATCGGGAGTTCATATGGTGTTTTATGTTTCTATGATTTGGAAGTATCATGAGCATCAGTCACATGTATTAGATATTAGCTCGGTGTAGTTGGATGAGAACTTGGCTTATGATGAGCAGCCGATGTCCATTTTGGATAGAGAGGGTCAGAAGCTGAAGTCGAAGAATATTGCATCATTGAATGTTCAATAGAGAGGCCAATAGTTGAGGAGGCGACTTGGGAGATCGAGCACGAGATGCATAGCAGATATCCACACCTTTTGGGCATTCATTATTTGAGGTTGCCGGGCGGAGGTAAGTCTTTTGTCTATCCTTGTAAGATAGAATTTTCCGCATATGTGACTTGATTAATATTTGATTCTTGATTTTGGAGACACATATATGTGAGGTGAGGAGCGTATATGCATAGCTCGGTTTTGGACCGTATCCGGTATTTGTTGACTCGAATTGTGCTTTATTTGATTATGTGAAGTTGTTATCCATATTGAAATTGATTCAATGAATACTCGATTATTTATATTTATAATTTAATAGAATACCTAGGGTTATGAATTTTATGCATATGCATGAGTAGAAACTGGTTATTGAGCAAAGTTGAGAATTTTGGCATTTGGTCACTTGAGCGGGTATTTGTACTAATTATTAGATCGATGAGGTAATGATTTTGATCGGATTGCATGCTTCAATAGTTGATTGATGATTGTTATTTGTAAAATAATCGATGCTTGGATTATGTATATGTCCCCCCCGGAGTCACATGATTACCCATGTTACCTTGGGACTTGTGACCATTGGCCCCCGTGATTCTTTTGGAGCTTGTTGGACACGTGGCTTGGGTCATGCACATGGACTATGCTGTTAGTTGTTGAGAAAAGGATCCCGAGCATGCATATTTATCTTTGTTTAGACTTATGCTATGAATTCAAGTAAGTGTTATAGGCGGGTATCGGTTTTGCACGAGAATTGAGATAATTGCTATTTTATATGATTCTGGTTATTTAAAAAGAATGCCTAAATTTTGTGTGAGCTGTATTTTGTGCTTCTATGCTTGTTGATGACATAATGTCTAGCTTTCTATTAGATTCTTCTCTCACCTGTTTATTTGACTGCTAGTGAGTGTGGTAGTCGACACCTCGCCACTACTCCTTCGAGGCTAGATTTGATACATACTAGGTACCGTTGTTTGTACTCATACTACGCTTCTGCATATTTTGTGCATGGTTTGCGGCTAGTTTGAGTTGTATTCATCCGGGATGGTAGGTGTATCCGTAGAGATTTCATGACGAGATGCTCTACTTGATCGATTCGCAACACCTTGATTCTCCATGCTTATGTTTCTCTTATGTCTATCTATTTTTATTTAGATAGACAGTGTATTAAGATGATTTCTCATTCATTTATTAGATGTTTGTGATTATTGTGACATCCGTTTTTGGGTGATGTTGGTAGTTGTGGTCGTATTTAGACCCTGCCTTGGATAGTTATCTATATAATTAGACTTGAGATTATCTTGGTTTACTTATCTTATTGAGCATTTTGTTAAAGGTTGACTAATCTGCTTTAGATTTATGATTGTTATTATGTTGGCTTGCCTAACGAGCGGGGTTAGCGTTATTACCTTCTTTGGTGGGATTTCGGATCGTGACAATTATTATTATTATTATTAATATTATTATTATTGTTGTTGTTGTTGTTGTCATCATTGTTGTTGTTATTGTTGTTTCTGCTGCTACTGCTGGTGTTGTTGTTGTTGTTGTTGTTGTTATTGTTGTTGTTGTCATGCCCCAAAACTGGAGAGGGACGTGATGGCGCTCAACCTACCTTACCCCATCGAGCAAGCTCTTTTCTATCTAACTATACATGCTGGTAAGGTTATTTAAATAACCCAAGTATGAATAAGTCTTATATTACAACCATCTAAAAATAGCTAATGATATTTTAACAAAATCATATATGAAAATCTAAACTTTCTAATGACAATCATGAGCCTCTACTAAATAAAACTGAAATAATATCTTCGGGACATGCCCCTGAAATAATAAAATGAATAAATGACAGAAAGGCTGAAGATAATCAACTATCTCTAGGAGGAATCAACAAACACTATTTACTAGATCCACAAAAAGTCTGGAATCTAGTAAACTTCATCGTATGCACACTCAATGCCTATGTCACGACTCAACTCCCACCGAGTCCGTGACGGCGCCTAAAACTACTTATTAGGCAAGCCAACAGCCACTTAAGAACAACAAATTTGATAAAATAAGGTTTAATAAACTCAACAATGAAGATATCCTGAAATAGCTAAGAAAGTAACAACAATACTGCTATAACCATCCCAAAGATCTGGTCTCAATGAGTACATGAGCACTACTGAATATCAAAATACAATGGCAAATTCTCAATACAACTGTCTCAAGAGTAGAGTAGTAAAGATAGAAATAATAAAAGAGAAGCTCAAGGTCTTAAGATGGTATAGCAACTACCTTGTAGTCTCAAAAACTAGTAGCAACAAAACTCTAGAGATCACCTCGTCCGGAAGTACTTGGATGTGCACATGAAGTGCAGACTATAGTATGATTACAACCGACTCCATGTACTCAATAAGTAACAACACTAATCTTGGGCAAAATGCAGTGACAAGCTCATAAACAATAGTCACATACCTATATCAATAACGAGTAAGAGTTTGGAATATAAAGGAAATAGTAGAAACAAATAACTCAATGATATTATGTTCAACTTGTTCACATTTTAAAAATTTAGGCATGTTTTCCAAGTATAACAGTTTTAGCCCAACACTGATAAGACACTTCATTTACCGGCTAGCATGAGAAAGGTATGTCTCTATGCCTACATGTCAAATCAACAATATCATAGTGAAACCATTAAAAATGACCACACATCAACACTTAGCACTGTACGGGTCTGGCATAACTACCAAACGCTAATTATAATTACATAGCCCAAATAATGAGGACTGGTGCACGCGTCGCCCCAAAACAATAACACTTATCCGAATATGAGCCTATGTGTGACCTCAAAATCAATACCAAATTGGTACTATGGCCCACGTTCATTCATCAACTGGTCAAGTCTTAATTAACTACATCTCACAATATTCAATTTCAACAATGTTACACATATGAGGCATCAACAACATGTGAGGAATAAAATAAGAACGTACTAAGACAGAGATATCATATACGGATGTAGCATCATGACTGAGAGTATGTGTTTAATTAAGGAAAATAGATCAGAAACGACATGAATAGTCCTATCAAGTCTCAAATAAATAGAACATATCCTAGAAATGATTTCTAAAAGGAATCACAGTTCAAATGATCGTGCAGGTTTTGGAAAGAAGAACACTCTAATCATGAACACTTCGGTGCACGCACACGCGCCCGTGCCCTAGCACACATGTCATCCCAATACCTCTCAAATAACATAGTTTCTAGGATTAAGTACCCTCAAATCCGAGTTTAGATATTTTACTTAACTCAAAGCACGCAAATCAATACTCCAAAATATCCTTGCCATGAGAATCGGCCTACGAGTGACTCAAATCTAGGCAACTTAATATAATACATATAAACCATTAAAAACAATTCCAAATAATAAAGCTAAGTCTTGAATACAATATGCAAAGTCATCCCCGAGCACGCATCCCGAAACGCTATAAAATTCACAAATTCCTTATACACATTCCATTACGAGTCCAACCATACTAATTTTATCCAATTCCATCCACAAATCGACCCTCAAATTACCAAATCTCACTCTCCAATAATATAGCCTAAAATCCCCAAGTTTCACTTCAAAAACCTTCTGCCCAACGATTCTCGCACTTGCGACTAACTTAACAACATATGTGGTCCCGTTTTAGCAGAAACGTGGCCGCATCTGTCGCTCCCTCCAAGTGCCTGACCATCTGCTTTCGCAGACATTCCACCGTATCTGCGAACTCATTACGCATATGCGATCCCCGACATCCCAACAACATTTTTATTCTATGGTATCCTTTGCACATCTGTGCATACGCACCTGTGCCTCGATCCCCACATCTGCAGACTTTCTCTGTAGCCTCCCCCTTCGCTGCTGCGCTCATATGCTCGTATTTGCGATCTCGTAGATGCGGAAATACCCTGGCACTTGTTGTCTTACCTAGCTTCTGCCGTGCTTGCATCTATGATCACCAAGACGCTTCTGCAGCCTCGCACCTGCAGCCAACCCCTCGCATGTGTGATTGCACCAGAACCTATAATCCTTTAGCCATTCCTCCAAATCCAGAACATGATTTGTAACTCATCTGAGTGACACCCGAGGCCCCTTGGACCCCATCCAAATATACCAACAAGTCTTAAAACATGCTATGAACTTACTTGAAGCCGAAATCACATCAAACAACATGAAAACCTAGAATCGCACTCCAATTCAAGCCTAATGAAATGAATGAAATTTCAACTTCCAAAACTCATGTCGAACCATGCCAAATCAACTCTGAATGACCTCAAATATTTCATGCAAGTACCAAATGACCCAACGGACCTATTCCAACTCCCAAAACGAAAACTCCAATCCCAAAGTCAACTTCCGGTCAAACCTCTCAACCTTCCAAACCTTCAACTTTCTTGCTTTCGCCAAAAAACACGAAATCAACCTATGGATCTCCAAATCAACATCCGGATATGCACCTAAGTCCAAAATCACCCTACGAAGCTATTGAAACATTAAAAATACAATTCTGAAATCGTCTACAAAGAAGTCAAATGATGGTCAACTCTTTCGACTTAAGATTTTAACCTCAGACTAAGTGTCTTAATTCATTCCGAAACATCCCCAAAACCAATACAACCACCTCCTTAAGTAACCTAACAACAAATGAACACAAAATAGTCAATAAATAGTGTAACATGGCTGAAATACAAAAAATGATTGTCCGGGTCGTTACATTCTCCCCCTCTTAAATAAACATTCCTCCTCGAACGGGTCTAGAATCATACATGGAGTCTAAAAAAGGTGAGGATATCTGGTCTGCATCTCATTCTCGGTCTCCCAATTAGCCTCCTTGACTGCCTAAACTCTCCATTTCACCTTCACTGATGCGATATTTTTTTACCTTAACTTTCGAGCCCGCCAACCCAAAATGGCCACCGGCTCCACATCAGAAGTCAAATCCTCATCTAGTTGCACCGTGATGAAGTCCAAAACATGTGATGGATCACCATAATACTTCCAGAACATCAAAACACAGAGTACTAACTGAACTCCCGATAGAATAGTGGCAAGACAAGTTTGTAGGCCACCTCTCCCACTCTCTCAAGCACCTCAAAAGGGGCAACATACTGATGGCTCAACTTACACTTCTTCCCGAACTGCATCACACACTTTATTGGGAATCGCTAAGTACAACCTTCTCACCCACCATGTAATCTACATCTCGTACCTTCCTATCTGCATAACTCTTTGTCTAGACTGAGTTGTACAAAGTCGCTCCTAAATCACCTTAAACTTCTCCATAGCATCACAGATCAAATAAGTGCCCAACAATCTAGCCTCCCCATGCTCAAACAAACTGACCAGATAATTAAATCTCCTCCCATACACGGCCTCATAAGGAGCCATCTGGATACTAGTGCCACGACCCAAACCAAGGGCTACAACAAGCACCTAGTGCCTTACTCAATCGAGTACCAACGTAGCATTTTTTCTTATCATACCATCATGGAAATGGGCCAGAAGGACCTCATGAGATAACCAGAATAATCTAAGGGAATACTCGAGATAAGACGACCCAATATGATATAAAAACTTATAAATGTGACCTACGGGCCTATAAGATCGAAATGATCATTTGTACACTCAAAATATAGGCCGACAAGGCCATACAATCATCCATCTACATGAAAATAATCTACAAGACTCTAAGAGTACATAAACATCATAAAGGCTAGGACAGGGCCCCGCCATACCAATCAATATATGTCCAAAGCATACTGACCAAATAGGCAACTCCGGAGCAAGTGGAGTGCACCAACACCTTCCGCTGAGCTGATAGTCTATTAGGAGGACTGTCACCTATCTATCGGGACATGTAGGCATGAAACGCAGCATCCCCAGGAAAAAGGGACGTCATTACATATAAAGTACCGAGTATGTAAGGCAGGAAAGCATTATATAGAAGACATGAAAGAAACATGGAGTAAACAATTCAACCTGTAAGTCTGAATAGCTCAGTGAATCATGAAACATCTATAATGTCATGCATATGCGTATAAATGTCATATCATGCATATGTATATGCGTACATAATATCATCAAGCCTCTGAGGGTATCCTATCATATCATCTCGGCCTCTATGGGCGAAATCATCAACGTATACCGGTTGATCAGGTGGTGGTGCATATATAACGCCATACCATTTCCCCATACCCCATATAAATATAATATACGCGTATATAAAGCCATGTGTTCATGGGTCAAGGTACATGTATAAATGAATGTAATGCATAAGAAGTAAGTCAATAAGATCTCTCGGGATGTCATAAAATCAATATGCCTTCGGTTCATATCATGAAATAAAATTTATCAACTTACGTATTTTCTGAGACCCATGAACAGAAAATATAGTAATAGGACACATGGGGAATCAAGAACATATGCACCCCTAGTACTTCTAAGAATAGAGTCATTTGTAAAAGTTCCGTGTTTGCTCGTTTCTTTTGTATAATATGGATCATGCCCAAAGGAAAGAATGGATAGCCTTAACATGACTTAACTCCATTGATTTCTTAATACCTTCCAATCAATTCTTCAAACAACTCAACTCAATCTACCATTGCACAAGGAGATTCAAAATCAGTGCTGAGTAAAGGCTAAGTCCGCCACTTAAACTAGTAGCTCGTTTATGTAACATTTGGATAGCATATCCCCTATAACAAGGGCACCCTCAAATAACATATACCAAGAACAACAACCATATAAATACAATAATAAAAACACCAACAATAGGGTACAAAATATTTCATTAACAAGTCATCAACATATCGCGACGAGCGGCAAGCTCGGATTGAATCCCTTTAGCACTCTTCAACCCAGTTATCATTCATTCTTGAATTTAGTAATATACCCAGTATAATAACCAATACATTTTTAAAGGATTTCCAACCTTGTTCTCAAATTCAAAGTTATGCGAAATAGCCTAACACAAGATAATATTATTATGGACAACTTCCAAGTGCTTTATAGCCATTTCCTTTCTAGTTAGTAATTTTCTCAACAATATTGACATGTAAACCAACATAATCATACTGAAAATATCATAGCCAACTTATTTTCCTTAATTTCCAGCCACTTAATGTCCATAATAGCAACTTTCAAATCAATCCAGCAATAACATTAAAATCTCAAGCTAATCCAAGTATTATCTTGTAGTTTATCATCCTAACAACTTAACCAACATACAAGCAAGCTTAAGCACAAATAGTAGGCTGTTACACTCACCTTATCCATTAGCAAAAACTTGAAATTTCTTCCAAACACTGCCCACAATTATCCTCAATGACAACACAACCTCAGTGAGGTGTTGTTCTTCACTAGTACAAACTTTTGATGTTGAAATGTGGTGTAATCACTTTGGAATCACTTCAAACCCTTATGGTATCTGTTTAGGAGGGTTAGGAGGAGTGTAGGGACAAGGTTGGGTCGAAAACTGATAAATGAAGGTCGTTCAAATCATTTTTAAAGTGAAGTAGGTCGACCACCATCTACCTGGGTCCCATTGGGAGCTGCTTGCGCAGTCTTGCAAAAACGCAAATATCTCCCTACTTCGATATCGTATCGACGAACGGTTTAATGCGTTAGAAAATAGACTCGTATATATTAAATTAGATATGGGGATAATTATGTATTTCCAAGTATATTAGGAGAAAAGCTCTGCTACATTTGACCTAATGTTCAGCACATTATGAATGTAACTTGTGATGACCTTTGCCAACTTTTGTTCCACGAGTCGCTTGACTTTAAAACGTAACACACGACTATCATACGACTAAAATAACTCATAACATAACCTCCTTATCATGTTAATAACACTAGGCTCACCCACAGTGCATGTTATAACATTCAAAACATATCGACTTTCGACGAAACATTTTTTTCGTTTAGCTTCTAAGCTTTCCAGCCCTCTTGGTACTTGTTATTCATTATCTTAAAGATTTATAAACTCTAAGGTAACATGATTAACTTAATTTATACACTTTAAATAATTATCTCATTTATGATCTTACATCAATTGTCTTATGACGTACTCTTACGTACGAAGACATAGAGTGTTACAACTCAATTGAAAGTTGTTGTTTTAGGAAACTTTATGAGCAGTAGAAATTGATCCCATGAACCTCTGAAATCCATAACACAGGCACGTAACATGTCCTCCAAGATTTGAATAGTGCGCTTAGACTGCCCGTCCATCTGGGTACGTAATGTTATACTCAACTCTGCCCGTGTGCCCAACTCTAGCTGCAATGCTCTCCAAAACTGTGAAGTGAACTCTGTGCCTCATTCATAATTGATGTAAACGGGCAAGCCATGCAGGCTTATAATCTACCGGATGTAAATCTAATCCATTCCCTCTGAATAATAGAAAGTCATCACCGGAATAAAGTGTGCGGACTTTGTCAACTGGTCCATAATACCTCATACTGTGTAATATTTCTTCAAGGTCCGTGGTAAGCCTACCACAAAATCCATAGTGATTCCCTCCCACTTCCACTATGATATCTCCAATCTGTGAGTCAACCCTCCCCATTTCTGATACTCATACTTCACCTGTTGACAATTCAAAAATCGAGAGACATAAGGAACAATATCTTTCTTCATTTTACGCCACCAATAGTGGTGTTTCAAGTGATGGTACATTATTGTGATAGGTGGGTGAATGGACTAGCGCGAGCTGTAAGCCTCCTAAAGGATCAAATCTCTCAATCCATCAACATTGGGAACACAAATCCGGACTTGAAGCCGCATAACACCATCATAACCAATCACAACATCATTAGCACCACCCCGATACACCGTGTACCTCAACACTAACAAGTGAGGATCATCAAACTAGCGAGCCTTGATATGCTCCAACAACGATGACTGAGCCACAATGCAAGTAAGGACCCGGCTAGGCTCCGAAACATCCAATCTCACAAACTAATTGGCCTAAACCTAAGCATCAAAGGCTAGTGGACTCTTCGCTACCGAAATATATGCCAAATTGCCCATACTCTCAGCCTTCCCACTCAATTCATCGGCCACTACATTCCCCATCCCGGGATGATATAATATGGTGATATCATAGGCTTTTAGAAACTCTAACCATATCTGCTCCCGCAAATTAAGGTCTTTCTACTTGAACAGGTGCTGCAGACTCCGATGGTCGATATAAACCTCACATGGAACGTTGTACAGATAGTGCCTCCAAATCTTCAGTGCCTGAACATTTGCTACCAACTCTAAGTCATGCACATGGTAATTCTTCTCTTGAAAACTCACCCTAGCGTCCGACATCAACGCCGCTCCAAGACTAATACGCGATGCATCATAATACACAGTGTAAGACCCCAAACTTATAGGCAACTCTAAAACTGAAACTATAGTCAATGCATTCTTGAGCTTCTGAAATCTCACCTCACACTTGTTGGACCATCTGAAAGGAGCACCCTTCTGGGTCAATCTAGTCAAAGGTGCATCAATGGACTAGACACCCTCCACAAAACAGCGATTATAACCTCCCAAACCCAACAAGCACCTGTTAAACCCCGAAAATATTTTTTGAAGTACTTAAGCGCTATTAAGAAAGTTGATGTGCGCTAATTATATTATTTTATGTGTAGAAAAGGAATATTATATGAATTATATCAATTGATCATGATAATATATGTTTGATGTGCATTAAGAATGGTTTATGGTCTAAGAAGAGCTCCAAGGCTAAGTCAAGTGGAAAATTTTATGATGGGATAAAGTTTCAAGTGAGTTTGCACAAAATTTAATTTCAAACGAGCATACCTCTCTTGATAAGTAGAGTTATATGATGTATTACCTATCAACAGTAAGGTATATGTGTCTAGTTTCTAAAGCTTTAAACCGTTTGTTATTTGGACACTCCTACAAGAAGTTATGATCAAATTACCAAAGGCTGGAAAAATACAATTCTGCGACCAATTCTGCGATCTCAGAATAATTATGCGGCCGCGAAAGTGCTTCTGCGACCGCAAACTGGTCGCAGAATGGACCAGAACAGCTCCGTTCTAGGCACCAATTTTGCGACCATTTTACGACCCGCATAGCCATTCTGCGGTCCATTGATAAATAGGCATTGGGGTTTATTTCGGGGCAATTATCTAAGGGCTTTTAGAGAGAAGTGAGAGTGTTCTAGAGAGATAAAGTAGATGAAGTGTTTTTTCATCAAGTTCTTGCCCAAGCTTTGAAATCCAACAAGGAAATCTCATAAGATCTTCATCTAAGAGGTAAAATTCAAACCCTTAGTCTTTAATTTCGAGTTTGGGGTAAAAGATGGGTGATTGGGAGTATGATTCTTGGGAGTATGATTTTTGGGAGTAAGAGTATTATTTATACATGCTTGTACTAATAAGGTTTGTGGGAAGATTGTTGAGCTCAAATAAGTAAATATTGGGTTGTGGAGTGAAGGAAATCTTGTAGGATAACCTTGTAGTTAAATTTGCACACCTAGTGCTTGATAAAATGCTCAAATGAGCTGAGATCATTAATATCTTCCTAATAATGGTTCAATTTTATTATGTCTCAAAATATATTGGGATTGCTAGAATTTTCGGAACATTGTAGTAATTTAAGGAAAGCTCAAAGCAAGGTATGTTGGCTAAACTACTCTCTTAGAATTGAATTCAATGATGTTCTCATAAGTTTCAAGTATGGTTGTCTCAAGTTCCTTGTTCTATGTTCCGAGTTGTTTCTAATAAATTTGATTGTCCCGAATAAGTAAAGTGTCGAGAATAAAGTATTCAAAATGTGTTCCGAATGTTCCAAACACATTATGTTATCCTTTGGGAATGTGTTCAAGAATGATATGTGTATTTAAATGCTATATCTTTTAGTTGTGTTTCAAATGAAGGTTATGATTCCAAATTGTGTGATAAAACTCAATATGATTAAGACTCTTAATTGCTCATATGTGTACTTAAAGACTTGATTGGAAATGTCTTACTGTTGATAACCGATAAAGATGTGAAAGAAGTATGAAATGCAATAATTGATATAAGTGAAAGTTATACTTGTGGCCAATGGTGCTAATGAATTACAAGATGCGAAAGAAGTATGAAATGCAATGATTGATATGAGTGAAAGTCATACTTATGGCCAATGGAGCCAATGAAACGAAATGATGTGAGAAAGGTTATGAAATGAGCCTTGATTTAACTATTCCGAATTGACTTCGAAAATAGAATTTCCTAAAAGCCTATAATCTCAAGTCATGCTCATATGTGGCTGTTTTAATAGACGTTATGATTTGTGAGTATTTTCAATGTGTTTTGCGTTCTTGCATATTCGTGAGTGGAAATTGTGTATTGCCCTTTGTGGGGGGAAATGAGTCAAGAATAAATGGTGTATTATTTGTTGATGATTTTAACTTTTGCATCAATTGCCAATCATTTTACTCCATTTCTCGGAAAGAAATCTATGGTGCCTAAATTGTTCATTTCTAATAAAGTTAAAGTTATGATTTATGGAATATTATATGTATGTTGATATTTATGATTATGATACATGAGAGGGAAGAAATAAAAGTATGGAATAACAAATATGGCCACCGTGCCTTGAATAAAGAATCTTGTGAATGGCCAAAAGAGCGAAGGAAATATTATTGTTGTTATTGGTTGAAACTACTAGTGGAGATTTATACAATATAGAAGATGATGAAGTAAATACATTTGCACCTATGTTATTTTTGTGAATTATTTCCTTTATTTGGGATGAGATTGATGTGATAAAATTATTACTCTTAATTGGGATAAGATTGATTGATATAAAAGGGTTGATGTCTCGAATAAGACAGCCTATCCGATCAGGTCGTGATCGGACACCATGTCGCACACATGGTGGTGATTGTGCTAGAAATTATAATTGATATTGAGATTTTGGTTGATGTTTTCAAATAAGACAGCCTAGACGATCGGGTAGTGATCGGACTCCGTGCTAAAATTACGGTGGTATTGGTATTGATAGTAATTGTGGTTGACTCTCTAATGAGATAACCTAGCCGATCGGGTCGTGATCGGACTCCGTGCTAAAATTTCAGTGATATTGGTATTGATAGTAATTGTGGTTGATTCTCTAGTGATATAGCCTAGCCGATCAGATCGTGATCGGACTCCGTGCTAAAATTACGATGGTATTGGTATTGATAGTAATTGTGGTTGATTTCTCTAATGAGATAGCCTATCCGATCGGGTCGTGATCGGACTCCGTGCTAAAAGTACAGTGGCATTGGTATTCTGAACATCTGTATTATAAATATTGGTATTGTGAACATCGGTATTGTGAACACTGGTATTATGAACATTGGTATTGTGAACATCAGTATTGTGAACACTAGTATTATGAACATTGGTATTGTGAACAGTGGTATATCGGTGCTAAAGATCTCCCAACCAAAAATAATATTATCATCATAATTTGATTATCACTTCCATTGTTATCTTCATATTTTGGAAATTATTATGTTTTCACTTGGTATTTGAATATCATTGATGACTTGTTGTTTTTATTGATCCCCTTGTAACATTGGTATTCTATTTTGAAAGATGATGGTTAGCTTTACATACTAGTACTATTCCATATATACTAACGTCCCTTTTTGCTGGAGGCGCTGCATCTTCAATGGATGCAAGTGATTCATCAGCGGTGTAACTTTGGTCCTCGTTATCAGTTACTCCCTATTCAGCAGATTTTGGTGAGCCCTATTCTATTCCGGGCCCGATGTCACTTGATGTTACACTTTGTGTCTTGAGGTATAGCCGGTGCCTTGTTGCCGGCACTTCCATACTTTCTTCTGTCATATTTAGAGGCTCCGTAGACAGGTTGTGGGTGGTGTATGATGTTGGAAATTGAACTAGAAATATTTTTATTTGGCAAACATATTTTGCATTATATCTATAAACTTGTAATACCTTGGAAATTATGAATGAAGTAGCTAATGGAATGAAATGGGAGTTGTTAATAACATATTTTCAGTGTTTGTTTTATGGAGTGCATATCCTCTTTATTCATGGATGAGTTTTGGTAGAAGAAAATCTAATAGGGTTGCTCGGCCGGGTTCACTCGGTTGAGTGTCGGTCTATCTCCTCGAGTTTTCCCTTCCCTCACATCAATAATCGCTCCACCAGTAGCTAAGAATGGTCGCCCCAAAATAATGGGCACTTCCTCATCTGCCTCATAATCAAGAACAATAAAATCAGCAGGAAGAATAAACTTTCCAACTCGAACTAACACATCCTCAATAATTCCTTCTGGCATAACTAGTGACCTATCTGCTAACTGTACAGTAATTGTAGTAGGTCTAAGCACCCCCAATCCGAGTTGCTTAAACAAAAAGGATGGCATCAAATTTATACTAGCCCCTAAATCACCCAGGGATCTACCAACTTCTTGTTTTCCAAGAGATAGAGGAATTGTGAAGCTCCCAGGATCCTTCAACTTAGGAGGAAGTTTACTCTCAACTTTAGCAATGCACTCTTCAGTAAGTGCAACTGTTTCAAACTTTATATGTCATCACTTGTTTGCCACAATATCTCTGAGATACCTTGCATACTTAGGCACTTCATGCAAAATTTCCACCAAAGGCAAATTCACACGCACTTGGCTCAAAATATCTAAGAATTTCTTGTACTTAGCATCATCTTTTTGCTTCTGCAGTCTTTGTGGAAACGGAGGTGGTGGCCTTGTCATAATTACTGGCTCTGATCCTTTTTTGTCTTTCTCATTCTCCTCAACTAGCTTGGGAATTAATTCTCCTTCAAGACTAGCCATATACTTCTTTTTCTTTGGAACTTCTTCTAACACTCTTCCATTTCTCAAGGTAACAAGATTGTGACTTATTGTTTTTATTTTGAAAGAGGACAGCTAGCTTTACATACTAGTACTATTCCATATGTACTAATGTCCCTTTTGCCGGGGGCACTGCATCTTCAATGGATGCAGGTGATTCATCAGCGGTGCAACTTTGGTCCTCGTTAGTAGTTACTCCCTATTTAGCAGGTTTTGGTGATCCCTGTTCTATTTCGGTACAGATGTCACTTGATGTTACACTTTGTGTCTTGAGGTATAGCCGGTGCCTTCTTGCTGGCACTTCCATTCTTTCTTCTGTCATATTTAGAGGCTCCGTAGACAGGTTGTGGGTGGTGTATGATGTTGGGAATTGAACTAGAAATGTTGCTATTTTGAAAACAAGTTTTACATTATATCTATAAACTTGTAATACTTTGAAAATTATGAATGAAGTAGCTAATGGAATGAAATGGGAGTTGTTAATAAAATATTTGCAGTGTTTGATTTATGGAGTGCATCTCCTCTTTATTCATGGATGAGTTTTGGTAGAAGTAAATCTAATAGGCTTGCTCGGCTGGGTTCACTCGGTTGAGTTCCGATCGTGCTCCCCGAGTTTGGGACGTGACAGCACCGAATCTATGTAACTGAAGACGCTCTATACCAACTCTGAATTGCCTAAATCTTCTTCGGATCCACCTTAATCCCTTCTCTAGACACCACGTGCCCCAAGAACACCACCGAATCAAGCCAAAGCTCACACTTAGATAATTTAGCGTATTGATGTTAATCTGGTATCTGGAATATAATCCGCAGATATCGCTCATAATCTTCCTTGCTGCGTGGGCACACCAATATATCATCAATGAATACTATGATAAAGGAATCATGATATGGATGGAACACGATGTTCATCAAGTGCATAAAGGTTGTTGGGGCATTGGTCAGCCCAAAAGACATCACTTTAAACGCATAGTGACCATAGCGGGTCCTAAATGTCATCTTCAGAATGTTTGAATCCCGGATCTTTAACTAATGATATCCCGACCTCAAATTAATCTTCGAGAACACTCTAGCACTTTGAAGGTGATCAAGTAAGTCATGAATGTGTAGTAGTGGGTACTTGTTCCATATTGTAACTTTGGTCAATTGCTTGTAGTCAATACACATCCTCAAAGTACCATCCTTCTTCCTCACAAATATAACTGATGGACCCAAGGTCACACACTAGGACTGATGAAGACCTTATCAAGTAATTTCTACAATTGTTCCTTCAACTTCTTCAACTCTATAGGTTCCATGTGGTATGGTGAAATAGAGATGGGCTAAGTGCCCGGTACCAAGTCAATACTAAAATCAATGTTCCTGTCGGGTGGCATGCCCGACAGGTTTGCTAGAAATACATATGGGAAGTCTCTCGCTACTGGAACTTACTCAACGGTAGGAGTATCAACACTAACATCCCTCATGAAGGCCAAATATGCTAAACGTCCCTTCTCAACCATCCGTTGAGCCTTCAAATGTGAAATCACCCTACTAGGAACATAATCCAAGGAGATACTCCACTCTAACCTCGGCATCACTAAAGTCATGGTCTTAGCGTGATAATCAAGAATAGTGTGACATGGCGACAACAATTTCATGCCCAAAATTACATCACAATCAACCATGCTAAGCACTAAAAGATCAACTCTGTTCTCATAACCCCCAATAGTCACCACACACGATCGATACATGCGGTCCACAATAATAGAATCATCCACCGATATAGATATATGAACATGTATAAGTAAGGAATCACAAGGCATATCTAAGTAACGAGCAAATTATGATGACACACATGAATAAGTGGAACCAGGGTCAAATAATACGGAAGCATCATTGTGATGCACTGAAACAATACATGTGATCGCATCATTGGAAGTAACTTCTAATGGTTTGATAGGAAATGTATAAAAATGAGCCTGAACAAAACCTGACCGACCTCCCCCTCTGGGGCGGCCTCGACCCGCATGACCTCCACCTCAAGTTGGATGAGCGGGTTGTGTAGCAACTATTGCAGTAGTCATAGAATGGCCTCCTTGCTGCACTAGACCTTTGTAATGACGGGTCAATACTTCCTCGCATGCCCAACTCTCCACAATTGTAGAAACCTTTAATTGGAAATTATTGTGGGGCCTAAATAGGACCCCGAGAGGTAGAATAAACACTTGAAGAACTAGGTACTAGTGAACCCTAAACTGATTGGGAATGGTAGGAGCTCTGAGCTAGGAGAGCACTGAAATATGATTGAACTGGACGAGTGCTATATGAACCGTGGCTAGCAGATGAACCACGATGAACCTGACGAGCCATCTGAGTGGGTATATAAGGAACGACCTCTATTGTGATGTGAATGACCTCCAAATGAGGTATCACTAAGAACACTTAAACCACGAGGCATCTTTACCTCTCTCTCCTCATGCTCAAGCCTGCGAACCTACTCCAAGCGCCTAGACATCTCGACCACCTGGTCAAACCTAGCATCCATCTCGACATCTCAAGGCAAACTGTAATGCAATCAATAGTTGAGTCCATCAATGAACCTATTGAAACTCTCTGTCTCTTATTGGAAACCAACCATATAGCATGACAGGAAAAAATCCATGAATCTTATCTCATACGTAGTCACACTCATAGCTCCCTAGCGTGGATGATCAAAATCTCTACTTAGCCTTTCTCTGCGAGTCTGTGGGACAAACTACTCTAAGAAGAGAACTGAGAACTCATGCCATGTAAGTGGTGCTGTGCTAACTGGACTGCTCAACTCATAATCCTTCCACCATCTGTAGGCTTCCCATGTCAGCTTGAAAATAGTAAATACAACTCCACTGGTCTCCAAAATACCCGCAATGTGAAGAATCTGCTGACACCGGTCTAGAAAATCCTAAGAATTCTCCAACTCCTCTTCATTGAGATTTGGAGGTTTAAGCCTCCTAAATCGCTCCAACCTTTCCTGCTCCTCATCATTCATAGATGGACCAACCTTGGCCCAAGCAGAAGCAACCAACTGAACTTGTAATACCCTCGATGTCTGACGACCCTGAGCTAGCTGTTCTGGATTACGGGCAGTGAGAGTCTAGGCACCTCCCCCAGCATGTGAGGTAGCCGGTGCAATTAGAATCAAAACCACCTGATCTAGGCTCGTGCACGTGTCCTCACCATCTATGAGAGAATAGAAGAGTCAAGGTTCAAACGTCAGAAATAACAAATCCGCATGATAAGAATGCAAGAAAGTGAAGTTTCCTAATAGATCGGTAGCCTCTCCAAGATAAGTAAAGACGTCTATGTACAGATCCGTAAGACTTTACTAAACTTGGTCATGACTCATGAGACCTAAGCAACCTAGTACTCTGATACCAATTGTCACGACCCAACTCCCACCGGGGTCATGACAGTTCCTAACACTACTTATTAGGCAAGCCAACAGTCACATGAGAACAACTAATTTGGTAAAACAAGGTTTAATAAACTCAAAAGTGGAAATATCCTAAAATAGTTGAGAAAGTAGAAACAATACTACTATAACCATCCCAAAGATCTGGTATCAACGAGTACATGGGCATTACTGAGTATAAAATTACAACGGCAAATTCTCAATACAACCATCTGAATAGTAGAGTAGTAATAATAGCAATATTAAAAGAGAAGATAATAAATAGGGGAACATGGCTACAATACTTAAAATGACTAATCATGTTGTTACAAGAACTTTAGAGATCACCTTGTCCGGAAGTACCTGGATCTGCACACGAAGTGCAGAGTCTAGTATGAGTACATCCAACCCTATGCAATAAGTAACAAAACTAACCTTGATCTGAAAGTAGTGACGAGCTAAGAATAAACATTCAGATACCTATATCAATAACCAATATCTGTTTAGAATATGAAGGAAATAGTAGAAGCAAGTAATTGGATGATATTATGTTCAGCTTGTTCACATTTAATAAATTTAGGCATGCTTTCCAAATATAGCAGTTTAAGCCCAACACTAATAAGACGTTTTATTTACCATCTAGCATGAGGAAGGTACATCTGTATCCCTACTTGTCAAAACAATAATATCATAGTAAAACTATTATGAATAACTACACATCAACACTTAGTGTTGTGTGGGTGACTGGCATAACTGCCCATCATCAAGCACGTATATAAAACACTGTGCTTGCACCCACTGCTGGTATGTCATACTTTGGAGGGGCAAATCCTACACAAGCGCTAATTATAATCACATACCCCAAAGAATTGGGCGTGGTGCATGCGTCACCCCAAAATAATAACACTTAGCCCGATATGAGGCTGGAGTACACGTCACCTCAAAATCAATACCAAATTGGCACTGTGGCCTAAGCTCAGTCTTTAACTGGTCAGGTCTTAATTACCCATATCTCACAATATTCAATTTCAACAATGTTAAACATATGAGACATCAACAACATGTGAGGAATCAAATTGGAACAGATGTAGCATCATGACTGAGAATATGTGTTCAATTAAGACAAATAGCTCAAAAATGGCAAGTATAGTCCTATCAAGACTCAAACAAATAACACCTAGTCTAGACATGATTTCTAACTAGCTCATCATACAGGTTTAGGAAACACAAATATAACAAGGCAATATAGCAAAATCATCCCATGATAGCCTAAGATCCACCTCTAATCTTGAACACGTCGGTGCACGCATACGCGTACCTCTCATATAACATAGTTTCCAGGGTTAAGTACCCTTAAAACCGAGTTTAGACATATTACTTACCTCAAAGGGTGAAAACCAGTACTCCAAAATGACCTTACCACGTGAATCGGCCTCCGAGTTACTCAAATCTAAGTCAAAGCAACTTAATATCATCGATATAACCCATCGAAAACACCTCCAAAAGATAAATGTATGTCCTGAATTAAATATGCAAATTCAACCCAAAAGTTCAACCTAGGGCCTGCACCCCATAACCCTACAAAATTCATAAATTCATAACACACATTCCATTACGAGTCCAACCATACTAATTTCATCCAATTCCATCCATAAATCGACCCTCAAATCACCAAATCTCACTCATCAATAACATAGCCCAAAATTCCCAAATTTCACTTCAAATTCACATAAACCAGGTGTAATAATCAATGGGTAATCAATATCTATCAATAAAATTGAATAATGTTTACTCACCTCTTGAATTGTAGTAAAAAGCCTCTCAAAAAATGCGTCCAACTCAGCTCCAAAATTCCAACTATGAGAAAATTACCAAACCCACATTTAAAACCTTCTACCCAGCGATTCATACACTTGTGACTCACTTAACCTCATTTGCTGTTCTGCTTAAGCAAAAAGGTGGCCATATCTGCGGCTCCCTCTAAGCGCCCGACCATTTATTTTTGCGGACTTTCCACCGTATCTGCAAGTCTGCTTCTGCGTACTCTTTCCGTATCTGGGGTCCGTGACCTTCCAGCAACATTTAGCTTTTCGGTCTACTTTGCACATCTATGCATGCGCCCTAGTGCCTGCATCTGTGGGCTTTCTCTGTAGGCTCCCTCCTTCACTTTTGCGCTAACATGCCCGCATCTGCGGGCTCGTAGATGCGGAAATACCCTTGCACTTGTTCTCTTCCCTAGCTTTTGCCGAGTCTGCATCTACGATTACCATGCCACTTTTGCGGCCTCGCACCTGCGGCCAACCCCTCACAGGTGTGATTGTACCAGAACCTGCAATCCTCCACCACTCATCTAAGTCCAAACATGATCTACAACTTGTCTGATTCATAACCGAGGCCCTTGGGATCCCATCTAAATATACCAACAATTCCTAAAACATGATATAAACTTACTCAAAGCCTCAAATAACATCAAACAATACCAAAATCACGAATCTCACTCAAATTTAATCCTAATGAAACTAATGAACTTTCAACTTCCATAACTTATGCTGAAGCATATCAAATCAACTCCGAATGATCTCAAATTTTTAATGCAAGTCCCAAATGGCACAATTGACTTATTCCAACACCTGAAACCAAAATCTAAACCCGATATCAAAAAGTCAACTCCCGATCAAACCTCTTAACTCTCTCAACCTTCAACTTTCCTACTTACACCAAAAAGCACCAAATCAACCTATGGACCTCCAAATAAACATTCGGATATGTGCCTAAGTCCAAAATTACCATACAAATCTATTTGTACCATCAAAACACCATTCCGAAATTATCTACGTAAAAGTGAAACTTCTGTCAACTCTTTCAACTTTTTTTTTCCTGGCAAATTATACTGCTAGGTTGTTCACCTAGTAGCTAATTTAATTAATAATTCCCAAATTGGGTCAAAATTACAGATTGTTCAAAAAAATTAGACCAAAAATAACAAAAGAAAACAAATGGCTACTACTACGAAATACAATGTAGGAGTAGCGTAATCATAGATAAAAACTAAAAAGGTAGTAATTTTGAAATGTCCAAATGTTGCCGACTCAAGAAAAGCATTGCGAACATCTTCTCATTGGGGTTGAAAACTTCCTGCAACTTTGTATGCAAAGAATACTTATTTTATTTGGTTGCGATACATTTTTCTGTGGTACCTTTTGTACAAAACTCAGCTACGTGGCTATGACTTTGAAGTGCCATATCCAGTGCATCCAGTGAATGAAAAACCAGCTCTACAGTATAAGTACAGCAGGTCGGATAGTCCCTTGAAGTTGTTGAGTAGTGCAGTGATATCTTTCACTTGTGTACACATGTTGTCTATTTCATAATAGCAGAAGCAGCTGGCAGATGTGCAGAAATAGTACAGCTTGTATTTCGCACTCATATGTTGCATCTTCCTTGAATTCTGTTTTTTGATAGAATACATGAAGATTAGAGAAAACATCTAGCCATTTGTTGCAGCAGTTGTCTTTCCCATAAAACCTTCCTTGTAGCTTAGTAGTGTTATTTATGTAGAGCATCTCCTTAATATCCATCTAATATGACTACCCTACCTCGACCTTATGACTTGTGTCCAGAATTGCAGCTCAATCCTTGACTACATGTGTGACTTCTCTTCAAGAACAACTTCTTTGCATGTTAGCAGTGTTGTTGGTATAAAACAACTACCTATTGTCCAGCATGTGCATCTTGTGGATTCCTTTGCAATACATTGCCTTGTGCATGTAAATCTAGGCAGTGAATGTGTCTTGTGTCTTTTTGGATCATTGACAGCTTGTATCTTGCAAGCAATTGCTGAGTTAAATACATTCCTGATCAAAATAGAACCATGAACATGGAAATTCTCGTGACAAAGTTCCACCAGAAGCACGTAATATCTCAGTGTTTTGCTGAGTATCTCCAATGCCATGCTCGTGCCTACCCCTGCTTCCCTCCCATTGGAATGAGTATATAGTACTTATACCATGAAATGGGAGTTGTTCAAAGGATAGGGCATGACCACAGTAACATTCCCTGCAAAAACGGAAACTAGGTTAGTAAAACTGATCACCATACTCTCCTCCATATGGACTTGAGCATGATGATCTAGTGTGTTCCCAGCATTCCTTCTGCTCTTGCTACTTCCTTCCTCCTCTCCGCCTAGCTTCTTGCAACCTTCACTCTTAGATATGGGCATTGTAACTTATCACTATTCTCAATCTTTCTTCCTTTGACATCCAAATCCCAGAAACAATGGCATTCCAAAGGTCCTGTGTATAGAGCATAGTTAGCAATGTGATCTGCTAATTGGTTGCCTTCTCTGAGTGTGTGTGATAGCTTCAGATTACATCTTTCCATTAACTCATGTATCTCCTCCACTTCTGCTGTAATTGTCCATGGTACATACCACACCCCTTGTAACATATTCTTGATCATCATCGAGTCTGTATGTAAGTCAATGAGTATGTAGTCATTGTCCACACAGTATTCCAAGGCTTCTACAATACCCCTCACTTCAGCTTTTGTATTTGTTCCTTCCTGGATCTCTTTGCCACATGAATAGACAACATTCCCTTCTTCATTCTTTAGGGCATAACTAAATGCACTCCTTCCTGGGATGCCTCTCAAAGCACCATCTGTATTCACTTTTATCCAGCCCTGCTCAGGAAGTTCGCATAGAACTTTAGTGTATTTCAACTTAGGAGTATACTGCTCCATCATGTTTATTAAATCTCACCATTTGTGTGGGACATTCTGCATGCTTGATTTCCTAAGTTTCACTAGTGATTGAAGCATAGTTGAGACTTAGTATATCACCCTATTTACAGAAACTGGATCCCCATACTTATAACCATTTCTCCTTTTCCATAATTCCCAAACAATGATCGAAGGCAGAGCTTGAAGAATTGGTTGCAGGCTTGGGATAATCTGCACGGTCCAACATTTCACGATAGCTTGATGGAATTCCAATCCTTCCATAGCAATTCCTGCAGTTGCAAGTAAATAATTCCACACTTTTCTGGCAGTATATGATGTGAAAAATAAATGTGACCTTGTTTCTTCATGTGGCAGCACACAACACCAACACTTTGATGCCATTAAATATCCCAACATCTTGAAGAAATCATCCCATGGTAACTTATTTTTCCAAACCTTCCACATGAAGAAGGATATTTTAAATGGCAGACCCTTCATCCAAATATTCCTATATACAGTGATTGGATCTTTCCTTCTCCTAACATATTCGCATGCAGAATTAACACTGAATTCACCTCTTGGTTCAAGATTCCACACACGTTTGTCTAAAGTATCTTGATGAACTGGAGGCCTCACATTGTTCTATATAAAGTCAGCCAAATCCTCAGGTAATTGTTCCCTTAAACGAGTTATATTCTACCTATTCCCTTGTACAACTTCATATACATTTTGAACTGTTTCATCACAAAAGAAATCTGGGGGAGTTACAAAATAGAGAGCACCTAAGTCTGTCCAGTTTTCAAACCAGAAAAGAGATGAGCCCATTTTTAGCTACCAAGCAATTTGATGCTCTATGTAGTCTCTACATTCTAACATTTTCCTCCACATATGTGACCCATCTCTCCAAGAAACAACCATAGCATTCAACTTTTTACAATATTTTTGGCTCATGAATGAACTCCACGAGGAAGGGTTCATTCTAAAATTCCACCATATCTTGCAAAATAAATCTTTAGACACATCGTGCAATGATCTAAAACCTATTCCTCCTTATTCATATGGAAAACATAGATTGTCCAAAGAAGCCCAATGTCTGCTTGTCCTATCTACAGAGTTACTCCAAAAGAATCTAGCCACAAGCTTATGTATTCTACTGATCACAAATTCAGATGCATTAATTGCTGAGAGTAGGTGTATGGGCATACTTTGTAGAACATGAGAGATTAAAACTGCTAGACCTCCTATAGACAATAGTTTGCCTTACCACGACTGTATCTTATCAAGTACTTTAATGATTAGTCCTTGATAATATGCTAGCTTTATTCTAGCATAAAAGATTGGACATCCCAAGTAGGTGAATGGAAATTCTTGCCTCCCTATTCTAGTTGCTCTTTCTACCTTCTTTATCACAGTTTCATCCGTAAGGTGATGCATGTACACATCTGATTTAGCTTTATTTATCAACTGACCATATGCTACCTCATAAGCTACCAGTACTTCCATTATCAAATGCAGAGAAGTTTCATCAGAAGAGGAAAATATTATTGTGTCATATGCATAAGCCAAATGGTTGATCTTGGGGCTCTATTTAGGCAAACCATAACCACAAAAATATAAGTTCAAATGAAGAGCATTCAATCCCCTTGATAATGTCTCTGCTGCAATGATGAACAAGGCAGGTGATGGAGGATCACCTTGCTTGACCCCCTTAGTCGGCTTGAAAAATCCATGAGGCTGCCCATTTATAATCACTGAGTACCAGTTATTTGAGATAGTTCCAAACACTAGGACAATAAATCTCTCATTATGGCCCATCTTTCGCAGCACCTTTGTCAAAAAGATGCATGACAATCTATCATACGCCTTTGTCATGTGTAGTTTGATAACTACATTAGGTCCTGCCTTAGTCTGTGATAATTTCATGAGTTAATAGGACATTTTCAACAATGCTTGGACCTTTGACAAAGCCTGCCTATTCATCAAAAATAAGATTGGGAAGCAAACCAACTAGACTCTCATGAATGACTCTAGAGAATATATTGTTAATGAAGTTACCGAGTCTTATTGGCCTCATGTATGAGAAGGTGTTGATCCCTTTTTTTCTTTGGTAATAGCACTAGGTTCGTATGGGTAATGAACCTAGGAAGCTCCTGCCCAGTAAAGAATGCCTGCACCATTCCCACCATACCTGCACTAATTATATCCCAGCAGACATGAAAGAAGTTGCCATTGAATCCATCAGGACCCCAGCACTGTCTCCATTTTGTCTAAACACTGCCTGTTTTACTTCCTCTGTAGTAGTTAATCTTGTCAAGTTCCGGTTCTGCTCCCTAGTGACCATACAAGGTAGATGATTGATTATTCCAAAATGTATAGGTACACTATCTTCATGGAATTGAGCTTGAAAAAACTTCAATGCTTCCTCAGCCATTGCCTCAGTATCTTCAATCCAGTTCCCTTCACTATTTTGGATTCTCTTCAGTTGTAGTCTCTTCCTTTTCCAATTAACACGTGCATCGAAAAATTTGGTATTCCTGTCACCCTCATTAAACCAGGTCATCCCTGATTTCTGCTTCCAAAACTACTCCTCCAAAGTTAAATATCTAAACAGCTCTACCTGGACTTTCTGCAATCTTTCTCTATTTTGAAAAGTAGGACTGAATTCAAATTGTGCTTCATGGACTCTTAACACCTTTTCTAGACTCGAGATCTTTTGAAATATATCACCATAAGTTGTCATGCTCTATGCTGGCAGTGCCTTTTTCAACTTCTTAAGCTTGTGATTGAACAGAACAAAAGGATTGGCATGAAAGTCTGCTTGCCAATTCTCCTTAACCACTACCTTAAATGTATCATGCTTTGTCCAAAAAGATAGGAATTTGAAGCTCTTCTTAATTTGGATAGCATCTAGATTATATGTGATCAGCAAAGGGCAGTGATCTGAACCAAACTTGGGTAGGTGCGTAACTTCTATTCCTAGCCACAACTGTTGAAACTCAATATTTGCAAATCATCTAGCCAATCTCTTGAAAATACAGTCTTCTTCTGCTCTTCCATTACACCAAGTGTAGATACTTCCTTTGAACCCCATATCAGATAAGTTGCAGGTGTTCATAGAATGTCTAAAGTCATCTACTTCATTAAATGAGTCTGACAGGCCTCCAAACTTTTGTTCTTCATCCCATATAATATTAAAATCCCCCTACCAGCCATGGTATAGTCATGTCTCTAGCAAGCTAATACAAAGAATCCCAGAGCTCAATTCTCTCTATAGCATCACACTTAGCGTAGATTAGTGTGAGCATAACAACTTTCTGCGCTTCTCTATCAAATAGCGTTAGAGTTAGTTGTTGCACCGAATCAATCTCCATTGTTACATCATATTTTTCGTCTATGAAAGCCTAGATTTTATTAGAAGTGTTCACAATAGCCTGTGCAAAACCTATCTACTTCCTGTATCTATCTAGTTTTATTGATTGTTGCATTGGCTCCATTACTCCTATGAACTGAAAATAGTATTTTCTATGCATTGTTATGATCCTTTCAAAGGCTCTTTTGTATTTACTGATCTAATGTTCCATATCAGAGCATGCATCTCTAATTAATGGATTTAGACATAGTCCTCCTTATTTGGACTCCAGCTGGTTGTACATTAGGTTCATGCACTTGCTTCTTTCTGCCTCGACCGTCTAACTTTCCTTTCTCTATATGTCAAGGAGATAAGTCCCCTTGCCTAGCCACATTCATGAGATTTTTGCATGTTGATTCTGCATCCAAATCTCTGCCCTTACGCACCGTATTATCCTCCAATTGCTTCTGTTGTTGAGATGCTACAACCGCATTTTTAGCAGGCTTAGGAATCAAACTTTTTTCTGCATTTTCCTTGATCTTCCATTCAGCAACATTTAGGCTCTTTGTATTTGTAATTCCTTCAGGATTCTGCACCAATTCCAAGGTAGCATGAGCTTGATTTTCAATCACCTTATTTGCACTTTGCTGCTTCTCACCTCCACCAGAATCACCAGGATCAATTGGTTCAATAGGTGCTTTAGGTATAAAAGTTGTATTAGATCTATTAGTTAAATTCTGTATTTTTGTATTTTAACCTTCAACCTCAGTTGAAGCATCAGTTATTTTTGGAACCTTCTCAACCGTATGCACATCATCTTTGTTAGTTTTTCCATTAACACTGATTTCTGCTCCTTGTGGCTCATCCTCAGCTTCCAAAATAGCATTATCTTTCTCCTCGTACCCTTCAGATAAATCACCTTCATCTGAATCATCCTCCTCGTGATCACACCACAGCCTTCCACCTGTGAAATTGATTTCTTCCTCCAACAATTCATGCTAAGCAAGTGCACCAGTAACAAGTGACTGTGATGGTATTTCTTGGCATGACTGATTCATAGTGACATTGTTTGTAACAAAAGCTCGATTAACCCATTTAGTTGTGGTTTCCTTTAAAGTGTCATGTCACTTCCCCACATCATGATTGTCTTTCTTTGTAACATTAGCCTCTTTTGTTGCATTAATCTCAGATGAAGTAGGAATGAAACTAGGTGTTTTAGGGTTTAGGATTATCCTAGTGTCCTTAGGAGTAGGATTTGGATGTTTTTGAACATTGTTGGCATTCACTAGTATTTTCCCAGTAGGAACCGGACTAGGTCTAGGAGTTCGATTATTACCATCTTCTATTACTACTAGCTGATTATTAGCCTCATGATCTCCCCCATTATTCTGCACTACCACAACATTATTATCCACTTGAATCTGCTTCTGCACCATAGTTAAATTCTCATTCCCAATTTCCTCAACTTCCAATACTGCAAATTTATTTCCCACTTGCATCTTCTGCCCTTCACCTTGAATAACTGAAACTATTTCTTTTCAAGTAGTTCTTTGAGCTTCCTTCTGGTTAACAACATTCTTAGCACGGTAATACCTAACTACTTTACATTGTTCCTTCCCATTACCAGTGACATTGCCTATAACTTTCCCACTCGGCTGGGTCATTAAAGGTCCCTGTTGATTCAAATTTGCTGGTAAATTATCATGATCAACCTATTTCGCAGCCTCATTCCCAGCATGTTACTTAGCAGAGTTATTAATTTATTCTGGATGAAGCCTCCAACAATCAATCATGTCATGGCCCTGCTTACATTCTTTATAGTATTTGGGTAGGTAATCATATTTAATGGTCACCCATTCAGTCCTCACGAATCCAATTGCCTCATTCTCGATGTCCATACGTACTTTTTTAGGTAAGTCAGCTAGAAGATCAACAAGAACTTCCACTCGCGCACAACTAGACCTCGTTTTATTAATTGTAGCCATGTCAAGATGAAGAGGTTTACCCACACCTGAAGCTAATAAGAATAGGCACTCCTTGATGAAAACATTTAGTAACAAATTTGGAAATGAAATCCACGCCATTACCTTTCATGTTTCCTCACCGGGCTTGAATTTTGCATCATGAATCAACGTCCCCAACTGATATTCATACCTTGCCTTATCCGTAACATAATACACACTCTTGGACGTAAAATCTAAAAAATCTTGTCACAATGTCAATCGTATTAATACATGCATGTCGCGTAGATATCAAACGTTAAACTCACCTTTAATTCCACATTGAAGAGGGACAATTCGAAGTAATTCATTATGCTCAGGCCATCCATATGAAAATTTGCAAACTACTGCATATTGCAAACCTTCAAGCAAATTCATTCGCTCAACCTCTGCTTTAGTAAACTTAATGATAGGTCGTCCATTATGTAAACTAGCACAACGCAATGGAATTGGTTCGATAGAACTCGCTCATTCCTGCATGGCAATGTTCATCGTGAAAGGTTTCCAAATTTTTGAGAAATCTAGAGGTTGGGGATTTGAGTTTATAGTCGTATTTGTTGGGGCGATGGATGGAGAAGGCTGACCAGCTGGCAAAGATGGCTGGCCACCGACCATAGCTGCAATTAGAGCTCAAAACTGTTGGTTCTCCAGAGCTTCTCTCTCCTCACTATAGCGGCTAGGGTTCCATTACTTAACTATTTCAACTTAAGCTTTCAACCTTAGGACTAATAGTCCTAATTCATTCTAAAACTTCTCCGAAACCAATCCAACCACCCTGGTAAGTCACATAACCACAAATGAACATAGAGGAAGAAATAAATAGGGGAATGGGGCTGCAACGCAGAATAACCTATAGGGTCGTTATAGCCTAGCACATGATATGGCAGGACCAAACGTGTTAGGTATCTCCAAGGTATCCAGTAAGTCTTGTTTACCACTCCTAAGCAGAGGACAAGACTTTACAGGACTAAATAATGTAAGCAGCTTATTCAATTAGCAAATAAAGTTGAAAAATTGAAACAACTCATAAATTTTGAGTTATGCACTAAACTAAACAAGGATGAGATTAAGTATTTTAAGATTCATATATAACAAATAATGGCACCTATGAGTGTGGGAATTTGTAACGATCCAGCTAGTCATTTTGAGAATTAACACCTCGTTCAGTGATTTGAGACCTTGAGTAGCTACATATGAGTTATTGTGACTAACATATATGGTTGGTTTTGATGTTTTCAAGGTTTGGGATTGATTGGATAGACTGATTTTCAATTTGGAAACATTAAGTTTGAAGAGGTGACCAAGGTTCGGCTTTTAAGTACATGACCTCAAAATCAATTCTCGATGGTTTTGATAGGTTCTATCGTGATTTTGGACATAGTCATTTGTTTGGATTTGGATTTGGAGTTTTCTAGGTAGATTTGGCCATAAATTTCGAATGTTGGAAATTTGAAGAATTGAAAAGTTCACCAGTTAGACCAGGTGTTGACTTTGAGGCTATCGAGGTTGGATTGTTATTTTGGGAATTAGAATATGTCTGTTTTATCATTTGGGATTCAAGTCTAACCAATCCAGAATGATACCAAATGTTGTAGACAATTCCCAAATGACAGATTAGATATATTTTAATTCACAAAACAATAATCCAACCTCGATAGCCTCAAATTCAACTCCCGATCAAACTGGTGAACTCTCCAATTCTTCATATTTCCAACATTCAACAATTAGGGCCAAATTAACCTTGAAACCTCCAAATCCAAATCGGAACATATGACTAAGTCCAAAAGCACAATAGAACCTATCGAAACCATCAAGCACCGATTTTAAGGTCACATACTTAAAAGTCAAACCTTGGTAAACTCTTCAAATTTAAAGCTTCCAAATTGAAAATCATTCTATCAAGTCAATCCCAAACCCTGAAAACATCAAAACAGTATATGTTATGAAGCTACTCAATGTCTCAAATCGCCGAACGGAGTACTAAAACTCAAAACGACCGGCAGGATCGTTATAAATCCGTACACTCGTAGGTGCCATTATTTGATAGATATGAATCTCAAATTACAGAAGCTCAGCCTTGTTTTCTTTTAGTGCTTAACTCAAAATTTATTAGTTGTTTCGGTTTTTTAGCTTTATTTGCTAATTGAATAAGTTGCCTACATCAACAGACTTGGTGATCGTATCCGCGATGGTTTCCTGCAATCGCGATGAAGTAATTTTTGGTAAGGGGTATTTATGTTTCATGATAGCGATGGTTTGGCCACGATCACGATGAGTACTGTTGGGCAGTGAATTTAAATTGCTATTTTGGGACTTTGCGCACTATTTCATATTTTGAGCCCCAGACTTCGAGAAGAGGAGCTTTTGATGAGCAATTTCACTACTCCATTGGAGGTAAAATATTCTCACTTGGATTTGGCTTTATATCTTGATTACCCATAGATTCTACACCTAAAAATTAAAATTTTGAAAGAAATATTTTTTTGGGGGGGGGGGGGGGGGTTACCTACACTTTAATTGAGTGTATTTTGGGGATTAGTGAACCAATTTGGACACGATTTTGGAAACTGATTACATATTTGGACTCGCCAGGTTATGGGTCATCGGATTTTGGTAGTGCTTTTGAATTTCGAGCATGTAGGCCTGAGTTGGCTTTTGGGAATTTCTTCAAAGATCAAAGCTTTATGGATTGGGATCACTTCTTATTGCATTGTTGATTTCTTTGGATGATGTTTGGCTTGGATATGCACGGTTAGTGGGCTTGATCGAGGTTTTGATGTGATTCGAGGTTAAAGACTATCACCGATAACGTAAGTATCTTGCCTAACCTTATTTTTAGGGTACTTTCCCGTTAGTTATTGTCACGCCCCAAAACCGAGGAGCGCGACCGGCGCTCTACCGAGTGAACCCGATCGAGCAAGCTTGTTATATTTCCTTCTACCCAATCTCATCCATGAATGAAGATAATACATATTTTCATTAACTAGACAAAGCGTTATCATGTGTACAATACCAATTCATTACCAATAATTTTCGTTATTTTTAAAATCTCAAATGGGACAAGAAATACAACCATAATGTATGCGGGTGGAGGTGCAGTCCCACAATACCATAATCCCTACACAAAGCGGTCATGCCGCCTCACCCCAATATATATATAGTGGAGGTGTATCACAGTCACAATAACAATACCAAACTATACACAAAGCGGTCGTACCGCCTCACCCCAATGTATGCGGGTGGAAGTGTATCACAATCCCAACCTCTACACAACTTGGCATAATAACTTTTATATAAATCACGACTTGAAATTATAACATGTGAATACATAATCCATAGTTTGGAACACATCCTCAATTTATAATGCAATATGATAAGAGCATTTGAAACACAAATTGCACATATATCTTTATCACAAAACTTATCGAAATACTCTATTTGTAATCAACATCTTACAACTTACAAGGATAATGGGAATTCGAATTCTTAAAGAAGGGTTTAGCCAACATACCTCACTTGAGCTTCCTTACACTCTAAATGTTCCTTACAATTCTTAAAGAACAGGTTCCGCGATCGCATAATTGATATGCGGACAACATATCGGTCGCATAATTTGGGTCCAAAGCAAGACAAAAATCTACCCCAGTCTGCGGTCACTATGCAGCCCGCAAACATGTTCAGCGGTCGCATAATGCACCACAAAACGGTTATGCGGTCGCATAGTAGCCGCGAAATTGACATCCAAATTGGCCTAATTAACTGCCTCACTCTGCGGCCATTAACCGGTCCGCAGAGTAATTCTGCAGTTGCATAATGGACCACAGAAACACATATGACTGCCAAACATTTTCCTTTACTTTCCGGTGCATTGTTCAACCCAAAAAGTCCGAGCCGCGGCACCATAAAACATTATTTTCTTTTGCAGAAATTTTACGGTGCCTTACCATTATGATACTTATTTTTTGTTTGGAGTGGCGTATATGCGAGGTGATGAGCGTATATACATGAAGTGTGGTTATTCATGATCCAAGTAGAATCTTAAGCTATTATATTCCTTGGTTTGCTATCATGTTTTTTCAATTTGTATGACTACTCGAGTTATTATTCATGCTAGAAATCATGTCTAGGCTATCTGCTTATTTCTTTGAGGCATGATAGGCTATTTTTGCAATGTTCAGTTATATGCCTTAGTTGTAGTAATATTGTTCAGTCATGATATTATATCCACATATTATATATCTGTCTCTATGAAATTTGGAGATGTTATCTCATATGTTAGTGATGTCCTTATACGTGACACGAGTTTGAGCTGAATTGTAGTATGTTGGTATATTATGTGAGGTATATTGAATTATGTTTCTATGAGATGTTGGCATATGGAGACTTGAGCGGATTGATCATAGGTCTTGGGCCATAGAGCCGTAGTGGTATTGTTATTGAGGTGACGTGTGCGCCAGGCCCCATGATGGGCTGAGTAGTATTAATATTGAGGTAACGCATACACCAGGAACTACATTGGGCTAAATGAAATTGATTGTTAAATTGGATCCAATTTGCTCTTGGGCAAGGATGTGCCATTTAGAGTCATGTATTAACCATGGGTGCAGGCATAGGTAACTCGTACAGTGCTGAGTGTGTGTTTGTGAGGATCCAAGGGCTTTGATCCAGGCATTAGAGCGTGCTTGGAGTATGATTCAGTGGTATTTTTCATCAAGCACTATGAATGTGCTAAGATTATATATACTTGATGTTTATACTATGATTCTTTGATGATTTGGCATGTATAACTATCATGCAGGCATATAGTTGTATTATCCCTCATGCTAATTGGCATTTGATGACTGTACTTGGTCTTTAGAACTTGATATCACAGTTTTATCTTGTTAAATACCTGTCTAACTGAATTTTGTAGAAGTTGATGCCTTGACAGTTATATCTGAAATGCATGTCTATTTCTTCTCTTATTGTGTTAAGTCGACCCTTTCATTATTTGAGTTGTTTTATTTCATGTGCTATTATTCTGCTGTTATTGTTGTTGTTGGTTGTAGAGAGTGAGCATCAAAACTTTCCAAGCTCGTCAATACACTGAAATCGAGGTTAGGCTTGTTGCTTATTGAGTATATGGGCTTGGTTGTACTCATACTATACTCTAAACTTCATGTGCAGATCCAGGTATTCATGATCATGGTAGTTGTTCGAGATACGGTTCTGGATTAGTTGGAATCTCAAGGTATCACTATTGTTCTATTTGCAGGCCTTGAAGTCCTTTTCCTTTTTCATAAGTTAACAATGTTTAGTCATTCGGGCAATATTATATTTAATTCAGAAGTTTTATTTACTTATTCTATAGAGCTCGTGTAGTGAGTGACACCAGGTCGGATATTTTAGGTTGTATTGTTGTTATTCGACTTTAGCTTTTATGATTTATTCTACTATTGAAACTATTTTGCTATTATTGTTGAAGTTTATATTAGAATGGTTGTTGTTTGGTTGCCTTGAAAGCGGTGTTAGGCGACGTCATGGATCCTATTGGAGTTTGGGTCGTAACTAGTTTGTATCAAAGCACTAGGTTGCATAGGTCTCACGAGTCATGATCAAGCCTAGTAAAGTCTTACTTATCGGTATGAAGAAGGTTGTACTTATTTTTGAGAGGCTATAGGGCTTTAGAAATCTTACCCTCCTTTGATTCCTTATTGTGTAAGTTTATCTTGACCTGACTCCTATATCTTTAGTTATTACCTAATTTTGTACGCGAATTTGAATACTTTATTTAAATTGGCACCAGTGTGCTTTGATAGTAATATAGACGTGGTGTTGGATGTTTTTCCCTTGTGTAGGAGGTTAGACTACTTATTATCTCTTTGTGAGTTTTCATCTATTGCATTCGTAGTGTTGGTGATGCCCACCAGTTTCAGGCGTTATATAGTATATTGTGATAGTTCATGTGTTTGTCTTGATGTGGTGTGGGAGCAGACTAGTAGGGTAATTTCTTAAGATTGCGACCGTAGTGGCCTATAAGAAAGAATCCTTAGTTCATAATTCGTAGTTTGGCATTTGGTACATCATAGTCGAGGCATTTAGGATATAGATGTACGGGCTTTGGTTGATGGAGATGCGAGGTTGGGCATTTATGAGCTTAGTAGAGCTCTCGCTTGTATTGTTGCACAATCATCCTTAGTTGAGCGCATGAATGATAGGTTGTATGATGGTTTCCATTTGTTTCCCTAAGGCCATGGTGATACGAGGTAGTGCTGAGAAGTGGCCCTTAGTGCAGATCACCATTTGTGGCTTCCGAGTCAGATTTGCATTTCTAGTATTGATGATTTGAGGATGATGATCATTGAGGAGGCTCATAGTTGTGGTATTCTCTTCGTCTAGGTGTTATAAGGAGGTATCATGATTCGAAGCAGCATTATCGGGCAAGTTTCACGGTATTTGATTATTATTCGTTCGAGAATATGCCTTAGAGTACAAGTGGTTACTTCAAAAGATGGTTATTACATGAGAGCGTATCATTGTGGATTTTGTGCTAGGATTTCCATTGATTTTGAGGATGTTTGATACTATTAAGGTCAGTATAATCCATCGAGGGCAATTCATATTCGTGATGACTTCTTACGTTTTGAGAGTTTGATTTTGATGGGAAGGGGTTTATGCTTGATTATTATCTCGATGTGCATACCATCTTGATTTGGGATGTGTTGAAGGATCTTCTAGATGTATATAGATGAATGAAATATATTTTTTGCAGCTTGAGAATTAGTGGGTACTCAATACGAGTCATTGATTACATAATGACCATGGCGGGTCTTACAAAGATGTTGATATAAGGTCACACAAAAGCCTATCTCCAATGAGAAGGTTGGGGTTGTCTGAGTTCTTATGAGGTTTCTATGAAGAGTCTTACCTTCTCCTCTGTGAGATGCATGCACTACCATATGGGTTCGGATCTTTTAAGGAAGATGTCACAACTATCACGAGGATGGGTGTGCATCTAGATTGATCATTTAGGATGTGTTATGGTTGGTGCGACATGAGCTTAGAATGAATTCATTTGCGTAACAGTGTCTGATCATTAGTTATGATAATTTTCATGTGTTGTGGGTGGCATATATGTGAGATGACGAGCGTACATGGGTGTACCGTGGTTATTCATGATCTAGATAGAATCTTAGGTTATTATATTCCCTATTTTGCTATTATACTTCTTTGATATCATGTTTTCTCAATTTGTATGCCTACATGAGTTATTATTCATGCTAGAAATCATGTCTAGGCTATCTGCTTATTTGTTTGTGACATGATAGGGCTATTTTTGTTATGTTGAGCTATTTGCCTTAGTTTTAGTCATACTATTCATTCATGATATCATATCCACATGTTATATCTCTATCTTTTGTGCACTTTTGAGATGTTATCTCATATGTTGTTGGTGTCCTACGTGACACGAGTTTGGGATGAATTGTAGTATGGTGATATATTCCGTGGGGCATCGTGAATTATTTTTCTATAAGATGTTGACATATAGAGACTTGGGTGGATTGATGACTAATCTTAGGCCATAGAGCCATGTTGGTATTGATATTGAGAGTGTGTCAGGACCCATGATGGACTGAGTGGTATTTATATAGAGGTGAACCATGCACCAGGACCCATATTGGGCTAGATGATATTGAACATTGACTTCTGATCAGCGTTTGGGCAAGGACGCGCCCCTTCAGAGTCAAGTATTAATCGTGGGTACATGCACATGGTCATATATATGTGCTTGGGTGAGGGACTTGTGCTCTCGTGTCGTGCTGAGTGTGTGTATGTGAGTGTGTGTGAGGATTCATGTGCTTTGAACCTGGCAGCGTGAGCGTGCTTAGAGTATGATTGAGCGGTACTTTGTACCAGGCACTATGAATGTTCAAATATTATGTATACCTGATATTTCAATTGTGAATCTTTTTTGATTTGGCATGTATAACTGTCATGCATGTATATAGTTGTATTATCCCTCAGGCTAAGTATTTGATGACTGTACTTTGTCTTTAGAGCTTAATATCACGGGTTTATCTTGTAAAATATCCGTCTAAGTGAATTTTGTAGAAGTTGATGCCTTGACTATTATATCTGAAAAGCATATCTATTTCTCCTCTTATTGTGTTAAGCTGAGCTTGTTATTATCTGAGTTGTTTTCTTTCAAGTGCTATTATTCTGCTGTTATTGTTTTAGTTAGATGTGGAGAGTGGGCATCGGACCTTACCAGGCTCGTCATTACTTTCAGCCCAAGGTTAGGCTTGTTACTTATTAAGCACATGGGGTCGGTTGTACTAATACTTCACTCTACACTTTGTGTGCAGATCCAGGTGTTGCTGATCATGGTAGTTGTCCAGGAGATATCGAGGTAGCATTTATGTTGAGATATCGAGGTAGCATTTATGTTCTTTTTGTAGTCTTTGAAGTCCCTTTTCTTTAGCATATGTTAACACTGTTTAGTCTTTCATAAATATTAATGTATTGGAATCAGACCGTATACTTCCTTATTTTGTAGAGCTCATGTACTGATTAACACCAAGTCGTGGGATGGTTTAGGTTGTATTCTTGTTATTCGATTTTAGTTATTTATGATTTATCCCGCAATTGAGACTAGTGTTTATTATTGTTTGAAGTTTATATTCACATATTTGTTATTATCTTGCCTAACAGGAGGTGTTAGTAGCCGTCAAGGATTCAGTGGGAGTTTGGGTCGTGAAAAGTTGGTATCAAAGAACTAGATTTCATAGGTATCAAGAGTCATGAGCAGGCCTAGTAGAGTCTTGTTGATTGATACAGAGATGACTGTACTTATCTTCAAGAGACTATAGGGCTTTAGGAAACTTTCCCTTGCTTGATTCATTATTGCGTGACTTTATCTAATCTTGACGCCTATATCTTCAGTTATTTGCTACTCATTTTGTATGGGAATTTGAGTACTCGATTTAGATGGGCACCAGTGAACTTTGATGATAATCTAGACGTGGTGTTGGATGTTTTTCCCTTGTGTGGGAGGTTAGAGTGTTATTGTCGCTTTGCGGATGAGTTGCCATCTATTGCAGACTTACTATTAGTGATGCCCATAGATTCAATGCCATATATAATGTATTGTTATGATTCACATATTGGTCTTGACACGGTGTGGGAGCAGACTAGTAGGATGATTACTTAAGCTTGCGACCAGAGCATCTAATGAGAAGGAATACTTGGTTCATAATTCAGAGTTTGGAATTTGTTTCATCAGAGGAGAGGCATTTGGGCTATGAATGTTCAGACTTTAGTTGATGGAGATGCGAGGTTGGAAATTCCTGAGATTAGTGGAGCTCTAGCTTGTGTTGTTGAACAGTCATCCTTGGTTGAGCGGATGAATGATCATTGGTATGACGGTTTCCATCTGTTTGCCCTAAGGGCACAATGTTGCAAGGTAGTTCAGAGAAGTGTCCCTTAGTGTGGATTAGCATTTGTGGCTTCCAAGTTAGATTTGCATTTCTAGGTTTGATGGTTCGAGGGCGATAACCCTTGAGGAGGCTCATAGTTGTGGTGTTCCATTTGTCCAAATTTTACGGGAGGATTCATTGATTACACAACTTTGTACCATGGCAGTCATACGAAGATGCTGCTACAAGGTCACATAAGAGGTATATCTCTAATGAGAAGGTTGGGGGTTGTATGAGTTCTCATGAGGATTCTATAAATTGTTTTACTTTCTACCCGACTGGATTCATGTGGGTTCGGATCGCTTGATGAAGATGGATGACTGTCACGAGGTTGAGTGTGCATCTGGGTTGATCATTTAGGATGTGTTATGGTTGGTGTGGCATGAGCTTAGGATAAATTCATTTGTGTAACAGTGTGAGATAATGGAAGTTAAAGTGGAGCAGTCATCATGGGTTCTTTGGTCATGCAATTGTGGCATAGAGCCAAGTAACCAAGTCTACCATCGGGGATTGGGTCACCTAGTCGTGTGTTGTTATGGATTATGGACCAAGGATCATTTGTGAGTATAAATAATTCTTGGAGAATGTCTTCGAGGATGATTCAAGCATGGAATTTCCTGGACGTGTGTTAGATTAACCTTGTTATATATAGAGGTTATGGCAGGACTCATGTTCAATATTCTTCTGTGGAGGTAGTGTGCAAGGGAAGGATTCGAGCGGTTATCTTCTTTTGGAATATTCAGGCGCTAACAGAGCACTAATGGTTCGGCGTGGTTGGTTATATATATTCTATACTAGGACTGAGTGCATGACTCTCGGGAAGGTTCTAATGGATTCAAGATTCAATATGTGATATCTAAGGATTTCCTGATTTGTGTCTAACTGAAGATTCGAGATTTGTGTTGGTTTGTGAAAGAGACTTGGAGCATTTCAGTATCCTTATCGGTTCTTCAAGGCAGCATTTGAGAGATTTAAGGAATATCTTCAAATTCATATAAAGCATTTTCAAAATAAGTACTTTGGTTGGAGGTACTACCGAATGTATAAGAGGGAATAAGCGGCCAACAAGTCTTAGGACAACGACATTTCATATTAGGTGACTTGGGATGAGTTTTGATTAAATATCACAGTGTACTGTGAATGAGTGGTGTGGCCTTGAAGGCGGTTCATGAGTAATTTGAGTGAGTTGGGTCAGTTTAGTAGTGGTTTGGTTCATGAGTCGTGTTGCCTTGAATGATTGGTTCCTTTGGCATTATAGGGATTTACAGGTGTCTCTGTGGTGATACTGTGGGGTTTGGTAGTCTGTGTGACTTGGGTGATTTAGAGGTATTCGTTTTGGCTGGCTTAGTTATGTGTGTATGGATTCCGAAGAGTTTGCAATGATTTTGACCTCTAAAGGCATGTGAATTTGGGTGCGCGTTGTGATTTGTTCCTAAATGGAGTTTAGTAGAAGGTTTCTGGTTGATAGAGTGTGTATCATATTCGTGATTCAGAGTTGGTAATGGAATTCTCGTATTTTTGCATATTAGCATGATTGATGCGGTGAGCTGTGTGGAATTAGGATTACACGAACAAGCTTACGGTTCATATTTGAAAGGAATATTATGAGCTCCATGCAGTGTGGGAAATATCATAGAGAATACTAACATTGCTTTTGGGTCGCCTGAGAAAGGTGTATTTTGTGGAAGATGCGTTATGTTTTAATTGCAGATGCTTTACTAGTACTACATAAATCGTATGGTTGGTAACCATTGATGTTCACGTTTATCTACTTGGTGAGAAAAACTATGGGAGTATCTCCCATGGGGTGATTGTATATGTGTGATATGTTAGTGATGAGCTCGAAACACACACTTAAATTATGCTCACTAGCCAAAGATAGTATAATATAATATCGTATCTACAGGGATTGGAGTTAAATAGTTTTTTTGTAGTTTCTAGCTTGATTGCTATCCAGGAGAATCAACAATTGAGATTTATATGGTTAATAACTAAAATTAACTAAGAATCTAAAGCTATTGACTAATGACTGTCGAACCAAGGAATAAGCAAAGAAGGTTATCAATGGGAGAAGATAGGTTTTTTATAGGATAGGTGCAAGATAATTGTTTGGGATCTAACTCTAGGTAATTCACTTCTAATGTTCAAGTGAGTCTCTTGAATTCACTCAATGATTAGTTCAAATGTTCAGCAAAAACTCCTCTCTCGTTTAGGTTTTAACCTCACAAGCTGAACCAATATAAGCACATGAAGATATGCAAGAATGCGTAGTGGATTGGTCTTTAGGAAAACTTCTTTCATTTATTCTCCTAACTAGGTTTAATCAATAATTCGACTAGCCTCTGTAGATTACTTGGAAGAATCTATGAACTCAACCAACAATATAATGCAAATATATCACAAGTTATGCTTCTCTCGATTACATGAACAAGCGAATATAGATGCAACAGTTAAATCATCCAAAACACTTCAATACATAAAACTAGAGTTATAATCCACAAACAATCATCAATACACCAAATCCATCAAACCCTAAAGAGAACTACTCCATAGATATGGAGCAGTGCATCACAGATAAAGTTAAAGTATAGAAAAACATAAATTCAATCCAAACTCGGGTCTTGAGTGAGGAAGGAATGATGAGATCCTTGTGCTCGTGTTTTTCCAACTCCTCCTTAGCCTCCTTAGGTCGAATATGTGTCAAAAGTCCAGAAAATAACATTTTTCCATGTATTTATACCAAGTAGGGTCCGGCCCAGACGAAATCTGCTTCTCCTAGCCGAAATAGGATTTTCACTCTGTAAATATTGCACAAGCGCGCCGTATGGGGCGACACGCCATGCAGGGTATTAGTGGGAAAATCCAGAGAGTTAGATCTGAGGAGCAGTAGAAATATGCTGAGACACGACGCGCTGCCCCACGCGCCGCACTAGTGCAAATTTCTTAGAGTACAGATTTTGCTTGCATTTTGATGTCCAGACTTGGTCCTCGACCCCCTAACATGATCCCAACTTAATCCCTTGGTATTTTGCTCATACTTTAATGCTCCAAATCGCTCGAATTCATTCCATAAAATCTACATAGCTTGGAATCACTTTTACAAGGTGTAAAACACACAATAAGTGCAAAACACTACCAATTAAAGCTCAAAACAAGTAAAGTGCAGTGAATTAGAGTGCAATAAGCGACTAAAATACGTAATTGTAGCCTATCATCAATACCCCACACTTAAACCAATGCTCGCCCTCAAGAAATCAAACTATACTTTATAAAGACACGACCTTTTTCAACAACTCTCATAATTCATCACACCAAGAATAATTAAAATAGACTAAGCACTCTAATGTAACATCCTTGCCTCAAGATTTGACTCAAAAGGATCACACATTATTCATAACCCGCTCAGTTATTCTAACACAGAGGTCAAGCATTACCTTTCTTTCGTGAATGAAGTGCCCTCACACAACAATACAGAATAGTTCCACACACAATAGAAATTAAAAACAATTAGTAACTCAAGATAGAAAGAATTCGCTCATTCTCAAAAATAACATTCATATGCCACACAAGACGTATCATAAGCTTGCCCATAGTGTACTACTCTACTAATCGAGCCCATTCAGTCAAGGATCAAGTATGACTTCATTTGGTTATAATGTAGGCTGTATGATGGGTAGGATACATTTAGATATAAGAGTGACTACACCTCCCTATGCACTTTAATATATAAATTTCATTGTCCATAACCCCACAATTATGCCAAAGCATAACTCCATCCTTAAATCAACATATATCAACTCCCAACTTCTTTAAGCACAATTACATCAAGAGTTACTGCTATCAAGAATATTTTACACACCAATACAACATTTCTTTCTTTTTCAATTCAAGTGCCTCTTACTTTTTTTTTTTGAACAGTGCACCTTTCTCCTTATTTTATTAGTTCCACTCAAAAGCCAACCCAATCACCCAACTTCAACTTTTGCAATGTTCATATCAAATTCAAGTGCTCACGATAGGTGAAAAGGTTCAAGTAGATGGTCAATTCAAATAAATGGGCAAGGCTTGTAATGCGGTTTCCAAAAAAATAGGATTACAGGATCAAAGGGGTTAACTACGATACATAACAATTAGGTGGGTAAAAGCTAAAACTGGCTCAATAAACAAACACCTAAAAAACTTCCAAGACTGAATAACTACTATTTCGCTTTGCAAACATATGAGACAAGTTCTAGACATCAGATGCACTGCACAGAATAACACAAAAACCTCACACCCACATGGCACATAACTTACTCGGGATCAAACAACTAAGCAAAGTTAAGATCATACAATTTAAGGTACTTATACAAGTCTCAAAAACTGAGACTAAACGTCACAACTAAAGCACTTACTATTCTCAAGGTACAATAAAGTTAAGAGATATTGCCTTCACTTCAATTCAAAGCACAAGGTATCCTACTCCTAAAAAAATAAAAACTAACTACACCCGGTTCAAATAAAACCCTTGGATTAGAACCGTGGCACGAAGAAAAACCAAGGGGGAATTATTACACTACCTAAAAAAGAAATCTTTTTGTCTTTTTCTTTCAACTTTACTCCCTTAAGAAACCCGTCGAATGATATTCATCATCAGAAAACATCGAAAACTTTAAAATGTTTATGTCTTTTTCCAATTATTTTCTATCTCTAACTACTACTACGACAAAACAAAACTAATATACATACATACATACATACATACATACATACATACATACAACATATCCCCTACCCCACACTTTAGGTTGTGGCATGTCCCCATGACACATAATTAAAAAGCATAAGGTAAAGGAAAACTTCCATGAACATCTAGTCGGGGTCTGAGTCGAAGTCGGCTTCGTTCCTCGCCTTCGAACTAATGTGCACATCCACGCCAACATCTTCTTCTCAACATTTTTGGTGTACACCCTATATTTATATTTCCCACTCAATGCAGCCTTATCTTTTGAGCCCTTCACCTTCCACTCAACACAACTAATTCTTCTTTATGCACCGCTTTTCTATATTCATATGAAAAGTCACTGTCTCCTCACCCACTCTAAGCATGAGTTTTCTCTCGTGTATATCCAATATTGCTCTACCCATTGCTAAAAATAGTATTCCTAGGATAAGGGGGACCTCCTTGTTTTCCTACATTTTCACCACTATAAAATCTAGAGGAAATACAAACTTATCCACCCGAACTAACACATCTTTTATTATCCTCTTGAATATCAAAGTCGTTTGGTCTGCCAGCTGTAACGATATTGGCACAGACCTTATCTCTTCAATCTCCTTCTCAAATTTCCTATAAATAGAGAGAGGCATTATTTATTTGAGGCACCAGAATCACATAATGATTTATAAAAATTAATAGATCCTAAAGAGCAAGGCATAGTAGAACTCCCTGCATCTCCACACTTTTGTGGAATTTTGTGTTGCAATATCGCACTGCAATGCACTGAGAGCTTCACCACTAAAGTCTCCTCGATTTTCCTTTACTTTGTCAGGATCTCCTTCAAGAATGTAGCATAAGACGGGATTTGTGAGAGCACTTATGTGAATGGAAAATTTACATGAATCCGTTTCAGCACATCCAGAAATCTCCGCAACCTCTTTTCCACCTTTTCTCTACTTTGCTTTTGAGGTAAGGGTAAAATTGGCATATACTGTCTCTCCTCATGTTCTTCCCTTCTCAAAGTTTCTCCCTTATTCTTCTTCTCAGTTTTCATTGGGCATTTCTTCTTTTTATCAACAACATTTCAGTTGCTCCCCACTTTATTTTTTCAAGTATCACATCCTTTTGGATCGGGGTGGGATCTTTCAAAACTTACCCACTTCTTAGAGTTACAACATTCACCGTTTCTTTTTTATTCTTTTCCGTGTCAACGGGGAGAGTGCCCGGAACGCTCTTAGATAATATTGTTGCAATCTGTCCCACTTGTCTCTACAGGTTTCGCAAACTAGTGCCTAATTCTTTGATAGGTGCTCCATGAGTGTCCAACCTTCATTAGATCTTCTAGATCAAGATGAATGGGCTATTGAGGTTGAAATTGCTACCTCTACTGATTTTGGTAAGCTGGAGCTCCTTGTCTTTAAGGTCTAGAGTTATTTTGTTGCCAAGTATTCAAAGTTCCTCCAGGTGAACTCCATGAAAAATCGGGGTGCCTCTAACCCATTTCATTGAAATTGTAGTTCCCCACAACATTCACTTCCTCAACTTAAGCTCAAAACTCATGATTGGGTATTCTCTTCCGCATATATCACAAGCTGCTTGAGTCTCACTTTGTATCGAGGCTAAGGTCAACTTTCTTATCTCTTTGGCCATAGCATCAAGTTGTACCTGCACAGATGTGTTAGCATCAACTTGGTGAACACCAATTGATCTAATTCTTTGAACACTCTCAGAGGGCCACTGATTTGCAACTTTACATAACTCATCAAGGAGTCTGACTATCTCCTCTAGAGTCGTTTTCATTATCGGGCCTCTAGTTGCATTTCTCAATGTTCTACATGAGGTCGGTGTCAATCCATGCAAAAGGTCCTGGAGTTACATCCAGAGTTCAATTTCGCTATGTTGACACCTTCTAACAATCTCCTTGAACCTCTCCCATTCTTCAAAAATAGTTTCAGTATCTTTCTGGCAAAAGTTATGGATATTTCTTCTAAACTTTCCCGTTTTTGCTAAGGAGAAATATTTATCTAGGAAGTGTTTGGTATCTCCTCCCATGTTCTAATCGATCCCGTGGTGAAGCTTCGAAGCCACTTCTTTGCATCATCTTTTAGGGTGTAGTTGAATGCCCTTAAGTACACTGCATCTTGTGACACACCACTGTATTGAAAGGTGTTCATAATCTCCTCGAAGTCCATCAGATGTGTATTTTGATCTTCGTTTCGCTTCCCTCCAAAGACACAATAATTTTTAAGGGTTTGAAGCAGACTCAAAATTGTTAGCTACAATTGGAGTTTGTCTAACATTTGATAAACCTTGATTGTACGCCGGTCTAGCATAATCGCTAACTGGTATCCCAGGCATCAGAGCTATATTCTCGAACTGGTCTACATCCAAGAGTTGATTTTGCAAAATTTTCCGACCCCTCTCTTCTTCATAAATAATATGTGCATCTCTAATAGCTGCTTCTCTCGTAGACAAATCTACATTATCCTCACTGATTCCAGACATAGTTTCTTTGGTCGAGGATTACCCAACATTTTCTGATGTCTTAGTGATATTTCTTTCCTTCCTCAACTGTCGCAGTTGTTTTTTAATTTCTGGCTCGTATGGTAGCAATTCTTTCGTAGAAGCTCGAGTCATGCACCAATCTAAATAAGTAGCATGTGCACAGTCGAAGAATAATAACGGTAAAAGAGAAAAATAAAAAGAAAAATTCCTGAATTTTCACTACAAATTATTTCAAACACTATTGATTGCCAATCCCGGGCAACGATGCCAAAGTTTGACGAGCTGGAAACATACAGTTAAATTGTGCTCACTAGTCAAAGATTGTATCGTATAATGTTGTATCCAAAATGATTGGAGTTAAACAACATTTTCGTAGTTTCTGGCTTGATTGTTGTCTAGGAGAATCCATAATCGAGATTTGTACGGTTAACAACTATAATTAAACAAGAATCTAAAGCTATTGACTAATGACTATCGAACCAAGGAATAAGCAAAGAAGGTTATCAATGGGAGAATATATGGTTTTTATAGCATATATGCAGGATAATTGTTTGGGATCTAACTCTAGATAATTCACTTCTAATGTTCAAGTGAGCCTCTCTAATTCACTCAATTATTTGTTCAAACTTTCAGCAAAAATTCCTCTCTCGATTAAGTTTTAACCTCACAAGCTGAACCAATTTAAGCACGTGAAGTTATGCAAGAATGCATAGTGGATTAATCTTTAGGAAAACCTCTTTCGATTATTCACCTAACTAGGTTTAATAAATGATTCGACTAGCCTCTTTAGACGTAGTTGAATATATGTCAATAACTAGGTTATTCACCCAACTCGATTATTCACCTAACTAGATTATTCACCTAACTAAGTTTAATAAATGCATAGTTGAATATGTGTCAATAGTGTAGAAAATAACGTTTTTCCATGCAGTAATACTAAGTAGGGTCGCGCCCAGACGGAATTACATTCTCCCAGCCGAAATAGGATTTTCACTCTGTAAAAATTGCATAGGCACGCCACACGGGGAGACGCGCCATGCGGGGGATTAGTGGGGAAATCTAGAGAGTTGGTTCTGATAGGCAGCAGGAAATTTGGACAGCCGCAGTGCGCCACGCCGCCCCACATGCTGCAGTAGTGCAAAATTCTGAGAGTATGGATTTTGCTTGCATTTTTAACGTCCAGACTTTTTCCTCGACCCATGAACATGATCCCGACTTAATCCCATGGGATTTTACTCATGATTCAAAGCTCCAAATCGGTCGAATTCATTCTATAACATCTACATAACTCAAAATCACTCCTACAAGGCATGAAACATATAATAAGTGCAAAACACTACCAAATAAAGCTCAAAACAAGTAAAGTGCAGTGAATTTGGGTGCAATAAGCGACTAAAATACGTAATTATAGCCTATCATCAATTAGTCATTTGAGATGAATATTTAGAGACCAGGTATAAAGATTCTGGTACTCTCGTGGTTTGGAGATTATGTATGAGAGGTGGACTATACCTCTGGTTGTGGACTGTGGAATTGTATTTAGATTTTGGCAGTTGATTATATGTATTGTAGATGGGGTCACTTTGTACTTATGGAAGGCTATTGACCTATTTTGGAATGACCCGAATTGGGTTGGCGGCCCATTGGTAGGCCTAATGAGAATGTGTATTCTCCACTTATTTAATTCGCTCATTTGGCACAGCATTTCCTACGAGTGTCTCATCAGGCGGAATGTATGTTATTCGTGGCTTGATCTGTTTAATGTGTTACTTTCTTATGATATGATGGGTTGTGAGACTACTTGATTATTCACACACATGTTGTGGTCCTGTTCATGCCTTCTGGCGATATTTGAGCGAGATGAATCTTGAGATATTGATCTGTTTATTGCAACTTACCCATGCTTGGCCTTTTTTCGCAGCGCATTATTCTATTTGTCTCCCATGGTTATGTTTATGCACTATACTTGCTTGTTGTGGTTACACATGTGGTTGGTGACTATGAGCAGTGTGGCTTGATGGGTATCCCCATATGGATTAAGATATGTGGATCAGGTTGCACGCCACAATGGTATTATGTATGGATCGGGTTGCACGCTGCGACGGGGTTATGTTGGAGATGATTCCTTATGCTCATTATGTGAATTTTGTTTCTCCCTTAAGGGATGGATTCATAGAATTATTCTGTTAATGTTGTAGCTGTTGAACTTGTTGGATAGTTCCATTTTGGTTCTCTTTCCATTATCGATCATATTCGAGCGGTTACTTGTTGACGCATGGATCGCGTTGTATGGGGCTCTTGATGATATTTGATGTGGCATGTTGTCCGAGCATCTTGTATTGGGTGAGACACAGTTATTGGACCTGGAATCAATTCAATCAAATTTGTAATGCGTATGTTTGGATGAAGAATGTCACTAATGAACTTAGAGTTTTGCAGTTCATCAATTTTGTGAATATTGCTAGGGCATTAGTCAAACCAAAAGACATAACACGAAACTCAAAGTGCCTATATCTGGTCCTGAATGTTGTCTTTGGAATATATTTCTCTTTAACTTTTACTTGATGGTACCCAAACCTCAAGTCTGTCTTCGTGAAACACTTGGAACCCTGTAAGTGCTCAAATAATACTTCAATCTTCGGGAACGGGTATTGTCGCCTTATTCAACTGCCTGTTATCAATACACATCTGCAAGGAACCATCTTTCATCCTCACAAATAACACTAGTTCTCCCCACGGTGATGTACTAGGTTTGATAAAGCCTTTTTCAAGTACGTCCCTCAGTTGTTCTTTCAAATCTCTCAGTTCTGCAGATGCCATTCTATAACGAAGAAAAGATATCGGCTGAGTATCTGGTAATATGTCACCAGCAAACTCAATCTCCCACTTTAGCAGAAGGCTTGGAAGCTCGTCATGAAAAACATCGGGAAACTCATTAACCATTGGGATAGACTTAAGGGTCGTTGACTCTGCTTTCACATCTTGTACCCGAACTAAGTGATAAATAAAGCCCTTTATGATCATCTTCCTTGTCATAAGATAGGAAATAAACCTACCTCTTGGTGATGCAGTATTACCTTTCTACTCTAGAATTGGCTCTCCTGGAAACTGGAAGCAAATCATTTTTGATCTACAATCAACGTTAGCATAACAAGAAGACAACCAATCTATACCTACTATAACATCAAATTCTACCATGTTTAACTCAATGAGGTCTGCTACTGTAGAACGACTATCAACTACTACTATACAATCTCTATATACCCGTCTTGATATTACTGGATCCCAAGAGGTGTAAGCACCTCAAACGTTTTAATACACTCGGGTTCTATCCCAAACATACTAGTAAAAAATGGAGTAACATACGATAACGTTGAACCTGGATCACTTAATTCATATACATGATAGGAGGAGACTAATTATATACAGGTAACAACACCAAGGGACGACACCTGGTCCTCTCATCCCGCTAATGCATAAATGTGATTCTGAGGACCGCCTGAGCTAGATGCTCCATCTCTACCTCTACCATGACCGACTGATGCATGTGAACCTTGCCCATGGGGGCGTACTAATTATGATGTACCAGATACAGATCACGCTCTCTGAACTATACCTGTATCACCTCTCTTCGGATAATCTCTCATAAAGTGCCATGGATAACCACAAGTGTAACAAACACCTAACCCTAAACGACACTGCTCGGCATGCTGCTTACCACACTGAGTATATCATGGCAAGGGCGGCCTCATATAACTTGACTCACCCCTATATTGAGAATTAGAGGCCCTAGAACTCTAACTGGGCCCTGAATATGTGGAACCATCAAATCCCCTACCGGCAACTGAGGGGATGCACTAGCTGATGGCTGGCTAGATACATCAGGTAATATTGTCTTTGACAACCTCGAAACTCACCTGAATGATATAAAGATCTTGCTCTCTTACTCTTGCCCCTATCATGCTCATGATCAACCCTTTGATTTTTCTTATGCTCTTCTACACCTTGATAATATGTCTGAATAAGAGAAATATCCATACCTGGCTGAAGTGAGACTGGCATATAGTTTTTAAGAAGGTGCGACTCCAACCCCATCACGAGCCTGTGAACCCGATCCTCCATCTTAGCTACAACAATGGGATAATCTATAGAAAAAGAATCAAACTGAAGGTTGTACTCCCGGACACTCATATTACCCTACCTAAGGGTAAAGAACCTATCAACTCTGGTTTGTCTAAGCTCTAGTGGCATATAATGATGAACAAAAGCATCTGTAAACTCCTGCCATACTTCTGGAGGGGCATCATCACCTCTGGACAACTCCCAAAACTCGTACCAATTAACTGCAACATCGCGAAGTCTATAGCAAGTTAGATCAACTTACTCAGTTTCAATGGCCTTCATTACCCTCGAAGTCCTCTTCATCCTATCGATAAGTACCGTGGTGTCCTTATTCGGATCTGCATTTAAGAATATCTAAGGGTCTAAATTAATGAAAACTCAAACCCTCGCATTGATGGCCCTATCTACATGACAAATACCTACCTCCCGGCACCAAGCCTGTGCACCCACTAATCAAGTCAATAGTTGAATAGCATGTCTCATCTCCTAACGTGGTGCATCTGGCTGAGGAGCTAGGTTTACTAAGGCGGGCGCTGGAGCTAGGGCTGGAGTTGGTGCCCCTCGAAGCTCATTTGGAGAGGCCGGGGTGTGAGAATTCTAAGATGGAGTCTCACTCCTAGACTCTCCCCGAGTCCTGGTAACTCGTGGCGCTTAAATTGAAGTCTCATCAGCCACAGAGTTAGACTTGCCCTTCTAGGCGTGTAACGACCCGGCCGATCGTTTTGAGTATTTTGGCCCCGATCCCCTATTTATTGCCTCATCTATGTTATATTTTGGTTATGTAACTTGCAGGGATATTTGGTTTTAGTTTCAGGTGAGTTTGGGAGTGAAATGGGACACATAGTCCCTAAGTTAGAGGTTTAAGTTGTAATAGTTGACCGTAGTTTGGATTTTGTGTAGACGACTCTGGAATGGAATTTCGTAGGTTCCAATATCTCCATATGGTGATTTTAGACTTTGGAGCATGTACGTATATTGGTTCGGAGGTCAATAGGTTATTTCGGCGTGAATTGGTGAAAGTTGGAAAGTTGAAGGTTTGGAAAGGGAAAGTTTTAACCGGGAGTTGACTTTATTGATATTGTGGTCGAATTTTAATTCTGGAAGTTGGAATAGGTCTATCGTGTCATTTATGGCTTGTGTGAAAAATTTGATGTCCATCGGAGTTGTTTTGGTTCAAATCGACATTAGTTTTGAAATTAGAAAGTTCATAAGCTCCTTAGGTTTGAATCGATGTGCAATTCGTGGTTCTAGTGTTGTTTGATGTGATATTTTAATACTTGTTAGTATATTTGGTGGTACCGGGGGCCTCGGGCGTAATTCAATCCATGTTCGGCGCATTTTGGAACCTTGAGGATTGTTGAAGCTACTGAATTTTATAATATCTAGTTTCCTTCATCGTGTTCGCCAGAAAGGTCTCGCGTTTGCGAAGAGTATCTAGGAGGCAGGTGAGGTTTGTTCTTCATGTTCGCTAAGATTGCGACGCGTTCGCGAATGTGTAATAAGTTGTTCACCGTGTTCATGTTTGAGGGGTCGCATTCGTGTAGGCCTGGGCTCAGTGTGCATAGCATTCGTGAAGAGGAATTTGGCAGTTGAGAATTTTTATGCTACTCGAACGCGAGGCTCACTCTGCGTTCGCGAAGAAGGAAAACCCCTGGACCTAGAGAGCTCTGTGTGAGGCGATTTTTCGAGGGATCTTCAAGGATATCATTGGGGTAAGTGATTCTAACCCATGTTGGTCTATATTTCATGATTCCATTACTATTTTCATCATCTAATTAGGGATTTAGTTGAAAATTTGGGAAAAATTGTAAAAAGTTCCAAGACTAAACTTTTGAGTTTTGAACGGCTATTTGAGGTCTTATTTGAGTAAATCTTGTATAGTTGGAGTCATAATCGAATGGGTGTTCGGATTTTATAATTTTGGTCGGGTTCCTAGACGTAGTCTCGGGTTGACCTTTTGAGTTGACTTTTTATTTCTATGCAAAGATCGTAACTTTATTAATCAAATTAGTTTCCTATAATTTATATTTATAATATGAAGTGTTTTGTCATGCACCGAACCTGGGGGCGTGACCAGCATCCGGTGCCTCACCTATCCTTGCGTACCAACTTGTGACTAAGGGACTCTGAACATATAATATCTTACTTTGGCCATGGGCCACATTGCAAGACAATTTTTAAACACTGACAAAACATCAATACAAAGCTAGGCTGACAAGGCCGTTATAACTACTACAGCTGGCAAACTAATCAAAATATACATACAAGGCCTACAAGCCCAACATACTGCACTAAATGACATGATATGTCTACAAGCCTCTACTAATGGATATATTGTGATCGGAACAGGGCCCCTACCTACTCATAATATATATACATATATACAGAAGATGTAAATAAAGCTATAGACCCGGCAACTCTGAAGGGCTTAGAGCTTACCGATCAAGCTGAACTCGGGCAACACCTAATGAGGAGGTCTACCCGTCTGTCTGTCTGAACCTGCACGCATGAAATACAACATCCCCAGAAAAGGGACGTCAGTAGGGAATAATGTACCGAGTATGTAAGGCAATATACTTAAAGATGAAACTGAACTTATAATATAATAACTGAAAGTAATTGGGAGCCAAAGATACTCTGGATATGCTTACCGACTGATACTGACTCAACTCTCTCAATATAGTAAGTAAAATAGTTGTCCGTCCCTATAAGGCTCGGTATATATACAACTGCTCTGTCGTAGTAGGCTAGCTCATAGGTGCTCGACCATACTAGGCTCTATATCTTGGCCATGCTGGGCTCGCTAATAGGTGCTCGTCCACAGTATGCTCGGTATACAACTTACCATCTGATCAGAGGTTGCCCAATAGGGGCCTGCCCATCGATTATAGCTCGATGGTAATGAAAATACTGTAATACTATATATAGGCTCTCTGCTCTCTTGACTGGAAGAAGACAATACTCAATTAAACATGAAGTCCCGATAAGGAGAATACTGTAATTTTTGAGACTAGGATAATGTATATAAATTCGGGTGTATGAACTTCTCTTTATGACTCGTTATCAAACACATGTAATTACGAGATCATGCCAAAATGACCGAAGGGCTTAGCCTTAAGATACCTGAACTGATTCGCTTGACAATCCATTTAACACCGTTGATTGTGACAATGTGTAATGGCGGATCAAAGTAGGGAAAAATCCATATGATATTCTTGAGAAAGATTACACTGTACTCCCTTAAAATTTCAGAATCTCACATTGCTAAGGTGCTAAGAAATCTCGTTGGAATTTTTGTTTCAGGAGATTTACGTTACTGCTACATGAATTTTTTGTTTCATGAAATCTCGTTGGATTCACGTTGCTAATGTTTGAATCCTTGTATGAATCGGTTGAAGATGTTATGAAAAGTCCTCACGTTACTTAAGATGATAAGGAAATCTGTATTTGAATTCTTGTTGAAGACCGTAGCCAACACTTTGATATATGAGACCTCTCTTTGAATTAGAGAAATTTTATGCCTTAAATGGTGTGGGCCCCACATACTAATAACTAAGCTACAAAAATTCCTCCAAGTGTGCCACCTTTAATCCGACTTTAAGAATCACCATTTGGCTTGATGTGTTGCCACGTTGGGAGATTTAAATCTTTATCCAAATATTTGAATTAATTATCCACTAATCATTTGATTAACTTGTTAATCTCCCATTAACCAATACTTAATCAATTACCTACATAATTAAGAATTATCTCAAATTACTTAAAATACTACCCATTTTTAACATACCTTATATCCCTCACTATCATGGTCATGTGTTACCTTGTATGGCACTAGTCCATAAATACCAGATATTATATCTCGGACCGTATTTTATCCCAAATAGCCAAACTTCGACGAAACTCATTTTCTTTGATTCGCTTACCCTCTCTCCTTTACGAATTTACTTATCGCTTGCTTGAAATAGTGTAATACCTATAATCTCAAAATAATCTCATTCCCGAGCTTACGTCAATTAAATTACGACAAAACTTTAATGTACAAAAATGCGGGATATAATATTTCATTTCCGAGATTTCATCAATTTACTTATGGCGTACTTTTACGTACGAAAACATGGGGTGTAACATCATTCACCCCTTTGGAACATTCATCCTCAAATGTTGACTGATGCACTTATCATTCTCATAACCCATAGCTCTTGTGAATACTTTAACACTCTTCTTTCCATTTAGGCAATTGTTTTTTGAATAAATTCAAAGGCCAAGGCATTCCTCCCTTTAGGCATCTTTCTCACACCACGGTCTGTGGTCGGAATTCTTCCAATCTCGTAACTCTTACTACCTTCTGTCATGCAACCTGTATGACTTTTTTCTTGTATGTGCACCTATGCGACTCATCTCTCCTTTTTCCTCCAGTTTTTGTTTTTAGCCAATCTCTAGGACTCGCTTTGTAAGCATATACAGAGCTTGATAAGATGTCTCTCTAGGCATCTATCAGTATACTGAATTTCTTTGCTCGATACTTTGTTGAACTTACGAATATTGCTATATCTTATTTCATATACCCGATTATCCATTCGTATGACTTTACTGCATCTAGGTAAGTCATACTATACCATAACTCTTACTTCGATTTATCGTTACTGAGGTCTACTACCGAACTCCAGGTTAATTTTGTTGCTTATACCATATGTATAAATCTAAGTCTTTTAATGCATCCTCATTACTATTCATCTTAAGAATGACGGCCTAATCGCATCTCATACTTTGTGACTTTTGTCCATCCATTGTTGATTTACCTCAATATTGATCTACAATATACCAATTATAACTTGAAACTTCTTACGTAATACCTTGCCACTAGGGCTTATGTTGCATCGAGGAATATTTGAAGTGATTTTCCTGATCCACTTAGCTGCGACATTGTACTTCAATAACCGTATTTTATATCATCCCAATGTGATTCACTTTAATCCCGTACAATTCATGAAAAACTCTTCAAATCATTACTCAATCGAAGGCCCAATCGTCATCCTTGATCTATCACAATTACACCCTCATTTGTACTATCAGGGCGACATTCCATCTCTTCTAAATGCCATTAGTCTTAGACTTCTTTGAGTTCATTCATGCTATACTGAGCTTTCTATAACTTAGAGAAATCATCAGCTCTCTTGTTTTCATGGGCTTAATCCTGAGGACTTATCCATTCTCGTCACCTTCTCACTCGCCCTTTCTTATCCTTACTCTTGTCTTCCTAAAACCTTATCGATTTACCTTACTTTATCTTGCGACATACACATATCTATTGATAATACTCGCAACCTTCCTTCAACTTACTTGCATCATAGGTTTCCTTATGTCATCCTGGAACATCAAGCGAGACATCACATCATCTCTAACTCTTCTTTACTTTCTTAATTAGACCTCTCGATGCGTAGAAACCATAGGTTGAAAGATATGCCACTGATGATGCCGCTACTATTCCTTGATACTGAATCCCAGTGCTTTTAACCTTTTATCTGTAGTATGGATTATTTGCAACCTTCTGTATTTAAGTATCCCGTACGTTGTTCACCATTACCTTACTTACCTTAAAATCTTACATCACGTCTTATATCTCTTTCATGACCACGTTTTAACACATGTATAATTCACATCCACAACTTGAAGCTCTATTATAATACTTGCACCTCTGGTGCATACATAATCCAGTGAGAGCTTCATCCTGACTTCTTATGAGGCTCGTACTATTCTAACAGGATTTATCTTAGAGTCGTTATAAAATATAGCTATTGTACTATTTTTCTTGTACCTCTGATATTAAGAGTGATTCTGCAATGTCCTCAATCACGGTTTCTATAATTTTCTAGGTCCAATAATCAGACTCCTGATTTACTTAGTTGATGTAACTTTTTTTTAAGTTTCCTTTTCCCTCTAATCAGCCTTTATGTTGGCTTACACTATCTTTCGATCTCCAGCTCATGGTATTTGTTATTACTTTAGCCTTTCATGGACGCTATGGAATATCCATGATACAAGCTTCTAACAATTCAATCCTTTGTCTATGACTTGGACTCAATTCTTTCTTTTAACTTATACCAGAGTCTTCTACAACTATATGATTGTCGACATACATGATGCATGGATGATACTCTGAAATCTTGAGTGCGTTCATAACGTAACTAACTCTGGATCATTGATCGAATAATTCCTTTCGTTCCATCTCAGCTTTCTTTAAACGTAAGCAATTATTGTTCGTGGTCTTTCTGCTACCTTGTTGCCTACATACTTAGCTTATCTTAGTTCCCATGCATGTTGGAATTTTGTGCAATTCATATGGTCTCGAATATTAAATTTGGTTTCATTTCCTGCTCATTAGCCATGCTAGGTGCTACTTCCTTATGGAGTGCATACAATGTTATTGTGAGACTATTGTTATAAGACCATTTCCTCTTTTGGTCACTGTGCTTAGGTTGAAGCCTTCTTCCGTATTTCCTCAGCTAGTCTTTCATTGTAGTATTTAGGGAGACCTTCTGGCTCTTGTAAAGTTAAAAGCTTATCACATCGTATACTTGACGGAATTTTTGATGTTCTTCCCCGCCTATAATTATCCGTAGTTACTTATTTCCACGCCCTTGTTCTTGTAGGGTTGCTTCTGAACTAATATTTTGACTGTCTTCCCAGTGGCATTCGCTTGTATTTCAGTAATGCTCATATGGTACCTTTAACTACCCCAACACCTTTCTGAATATTTCTCAAGGATCACAATGTTATATCTGCGAGACTGAATTCCCCATGTTGGTGTTTACTATGTTTGTCTTACACAATCTGTTGATTTGTCTATGTCTTCTTGTTTCGCCATAACTAGGCTCTTCCTAAATCAACTACTAACTACTCGTTGGCCCATTCTCATATCAATATTCCACGTAATCTTTCTTGGGTTATTTCCTTTATCTTAACTTACGTCTCGCACTGGTTCCTTATCTATCAATAACATCTCGGGGAGGAACCCTTACTATACTTCCTTGACGTCGTGTTTGCATGACATTCTGGAATCATAGCATAGCTGTAGGATTTGAATAAGTGCAATCTCATCCCTTTCTCATTTTTATCGCATTCATCCTTTACCATTCCATAATTACTAGAACCACTTAATTCTGACTTAATGTCACATCACTCCATATTCCCCCCTTTAGGGGAGTACTAATAGTTGGAGCCACGATGATCTACCTATAGATGTTTTACCTTTTCATTTTTGGCATTTTTTACATCATCGATGAACCATACTCACTTTGCGGTAATCCTTCTATACCAAGGATAACAAAATTCCTTACTCCCGAAGGTGACACTTAGTGTAACTAGCACATATAGTCCCTTAAGCTTAACTTTTCTTACATTGCTTGCTTTAGGGAAGCATCTTCCTGAATGACCATTCTCTGTATTTCTCATGAAACTTCTTCTATTGTCCATTCCATTATCGCTAGAAGGAAATCTGAAATCCTCATAATGTCGACCATTATCAAATCATTCAGTCCCTAATTCATGTTTAGTTTATCTTGTTCACCAGCCCATACTGATTTCTATTATTCAGGGGTCTAACCTTTCCTTCTAGTAATCACGTTAGAGTCATGAACTTATTTCTCAAAATGAGGATATGACTTTATGGCCTATACTCTTTTGTTGTCTCAAAGCCTGTTACCTCTCACCTTTTTCTTTCCTTTTCTATAGACTTTGTAATACTGTCATTTGTTTTTTGATCTACCGTTTCCATTCATGTATCACATCGTACTCATAATGCTTTATTAACTCTCTTCTTATTTACCGCTAACATTTATGTCTATCACTTTATTCTGAAAACATCAACAAGACATTCTCTTGCTTTTAGCTCCCCTTACTCCATCCACTGGCTCTTCGGGTGGCCTATCTTTATAAATTTATTTTTGAACGCTCTAGTATTCATATCTAGCTGTACTATTATAGAGTGCACCATCTGAGTGTCTCACAATGAGATATAATAGCATATTTGCATTATCCTTCAAAAATGTCAACTAACACAAATAATTAATTCACCATTTTGGGTTACTCTAACCCAAAACGGATCCTGATATCACATCCTTCTCTTAAACTACACCTGTTAGCCCCCATAGGGCATAGCTGAGATGAATGTGGCCAGTTATACATACCTCTGTTACCGTTAAAGGTAACTCCAAATGCTTATATTTTTCTGCCTGAATTGTAAATACTGATAATCTTCATTAACTAGGTAGCTCGTACCCTTCTCACTTTGCTCATTTTATTTGTCAAAGCTTGTATCTACCTTTTGAATCTCTCGTTTCTTTTTACCATATGGGTGGATAGATATTCATGCCTATTCATGCCTTAGGGCTCCCTTTCTAGAAGCTCACACGTCTTAGTGCACACATGATCTGTTGGAGACCATACATTTACTTATCATAACCATGATGCAAAATCGAATTCCTCTAACTCAACTCTTCCACAGCCGCATTCAATCCCTTACGAATTGTCTTTCTAGATGTAGGCATTGTCGTATTATGAATAAGATAGTGTTTAGGAACTTGAGTTCTTACAACTGAGCTTTACCACACGATCTAGAGTAAGAAGAACGAGTGACAATCCTAAATGTCCTGTAGCTTCCTGCTTATAAGTACGGTGCATAACACACCCATAAACAAGACTCTACTAGACACAGCTTGTAGACTCCCTAGGACAGAACTGCTCTGATACCACTCCTGTCATGCCCCAAACCTAGGGGGCGTGATTGGTACCCGGTGCCTCACTTATCATTGCGTACCAACTTGTGACTAAGGGACTCTGAACATATAATATCTTACTTTGGCCATGGGCCACATTGCAACACAATTTGCAAACACTGACTAAACATCAATACAAAGCTGGGCCGACAAGGCCGTCATAACTACTACAGCTGGCAAACTAATCAAAATATACATACAAGGCCTACAATCCCAACATACTGCACTAACTGACATGGTATGTCTATAAGCCTCTACTAATGGATATATTGTGATCAAAACAGGGCCCCGACCTACTCATAATATATATACATATATACAGAAGATGTACATAAAGCTCTAGACCCGGCAACTCCGAAGGGCATGGAGCTTACCGATCAAGCTGAACTCGGGAAACACCTAATGAGGAGGTCTATCCGTCTGTCTGTCTGAACCTGCATGCATGAAAAGCAGTGCCCCAGAAAAGTGATGTTAGTACAAAATAATGTACCGAGTATGTAAGGCAATACACTGAAAGCCAAAATTGAACTGATAATATAATAACTGAAAGTAACTAGGAGAAAATCCATATAATATTCTTGAGAAAGATTGCACTGTACTCCCTTAAAATTGCAGAATCTAACATTGCTAAGGTGCTAAGAAATCTCGCTGGAATTTTTGTTTCAAAAGATTTACGTTACTACTACATGAAGTTTTTGTTTAAAGAAATCTCGTTGGATTCACGTTGCTAACGTTTGAATCCTTGTATGAATTGGTTGAAGAGGTTATGAACAATCATCACGTTACTTAAGATGATAAGGGAATCTATATTTGAATTCTTGTTGAAGACCGTAGCTAACACTTTGATATATGAGACCTCTCTTTGAATTAGAGAAAATATGGGACCTCTCTTTGATATATGAGACCTCTCTTACTAATGACTAAGCTACAAAAATTCCTCTAAGTGTTCCACATTTTATGTGACTTTAAGAGTCACCATTTGGCTTGATGTGTTGCCACGTTGGGAGATGTACATTTTTATCCAAGTATTTGAATTAAGTATCCACTAATCATTTGATTAACTTATTAATTTTCTATTAACGAATACTTAACCAATTACCCACATAATTAATAATTATCTCAAATTACTTAAAATACTACCCATTTTTAACACACCTTATACCCCTCACTATCATGGGCATGTGTTACCTTGTATGACACTAGTCCATAAATATCGGATATTATAGCTCGGACCGTATTTTATCCCAAATTACCAAACTTCGACAAAACTCATTTTCTTCGATTCGCTTACCCTCTCTTCTTCACGAATTTACTTATTGCTTGTTTGAAATAGCGTAATACTTATAATCTCAAAATAATCTCATTCCCGAGCTTACGTCGATTAAATTACGACAAAACTTTAACGTACCAAAATGCGGGATATAATATCTCATTTTCGAGCTTTCATAAATTTACTTATGGAGTACTTTTACGTACGAAAATATGGGATGTAACATGTTTTTTGCTAGGTTCGAGCCGTTCGGAAAGGCCTACTAGTGGATTAAGTTAGCGTGATTTTGACTTACGTGACTTGCCTAACCTTGTGTGGGGAAAATTCCCCATAGGATTGGTGCTGTTTATGATATTGTAATGTGTGGAAGCCGTGTACAGAAGGTGACGAGTGTGTGAAGGGCTAAACGTGGAAATGTACCGCTTTTAGCTATGTAGATTCCTTTCATGCCTTAATTGAGTTATCTTAACATTTATATTCATCATCATTAATCTATTTTCACATGTTCTACTCGTCTTATCTCTTACTTTCTAATTGCTCTACATGTTTAGTTGAAGTTCTTGTTTCCTTTATTTCGTATTCACTTTTTAACCGTTGAACTCCTTACTTAAAGTTGTAAAATCGTGGAATATCTTGTTGTTGAAATTGGTATTAAGATACAAAGGTCGTGATTCACATTGAGGGAAAGTGTTAAATTGTGAAATACCATTCAGTTGAGTTGTTCATTTCTGATTCTTATTGTTGAGACTCTTGTGTACATTGTGCTTGAGCCATGGTCTCTTTACTGTGAAAAACACTGTTATTATTTGGTTTATTTGGAAAAATGTGATATTGGGAACTTGAGGTGCAATTTGTGATACATTGTGATATTGATACGCATGCGGTGGTATAAGGTTTTGGGGTTGAAATGCATGCGGTGAGATAAGGTGGGCTTGATACGCGTGGCTAGTAGGGGAACCACTAGAAGTCATACGGTGTAATAAGGTAGGCTAAAATGCGGGATGCTATTTCGGAAAAATAATTTTTAAAACCTAATGCAAGGATCCTGTGGTGATATAAGGGAAGCTTGTGACTTATTCTTGTGATTTGAGACTACGAGGCGGTACATCGGTAGTGACTCTTGTTGATACTTCCTTATTGATGCATTTTTCTTTGGTTGTTTTGTTTCCTTAACACACCATTCCTTGTTTTCCATCGTGTAGCATTATTTCTTTAGTTACGTGTAGTTAAGCTTTTCATGTGTTTGTTATTTCAATTTCATATTTATCATTTCTACACTGCCACATAATCGTACAGTTTTCTTTAAATAAGGGTAGGCCATGAATAACATATGTTAATAAACTGCTGAATCATGTGAATAACACATGTGGGGAAACATGCCCAAAAGACACATATACATATACATGCAGAATACTGTAGTGCGAGCCGACAAGGCTGCTATGGAGAAATATATATCCAAAAATCGAAGTCAACAAGGCAACATACTATCCACCTATACATGATTATCTACAAACCTCTAATAGAGTGTACAACTATATAACGGACCGGAGGAGGCCCTGTTGTACCCATATATGTATACAAAAATATCGTACTAAAACCCAATAGCAGCTTTGGATCAAATGGAACTCACCAACTCTCGCCGCGCAAGGATCCCAAGAAAGGGGACAGTCAGGCTGTCTACTCGGTCTGCAGGCATAAAACACAGGCCCCCAGTCAATAGGGGCATCAATACGAATAATGTACAGAGGATGTAAAGCATGAAAAGCAATATATAAGACAGGAAAGAAACACGGAGTAAAGGACTCAACCTGTAAGTCTGAACGGCTCTGTGAATCATGAAACATTTATAATGTCATGCATATGCTTATAAATGTCATATCATGCATAGGTATATGTGTACATAGCATCATCAAACCTCTGAGGGCATCCCATCACATCATCTAGGCATCAGTGGGCGATATCATGAACGTATACCAGCTGATCAGGTGGTGGTACGTATGTAACATTGTAACCTTTCCACTTACCCCATATACATATTATATACACGTATATAACACCATCTAGTCATAGGACAATGTACATGTATAAAAGAATGAAATGCATAATAAAGTAAGTCAATAAGATCAATAGGAATGTCATAAGATCAATATGCCTTATGTTAATATCATGAAATAAACTTTATCAACTTACGTTCTTTTCTGTGACCCATGAATAGACGATGCTCGTTTTGTTTGTATCATATGGATCGTGCCAACAGGAAAGAAGGGACAACCTTAGCATACCTTATCACATTCTGTCCAATGCCCACTTTGAACTCGTCTCATGACACTTTAATCTACAATAATGATAATAATACTATTGTTAAGCTACGAATGATGCAACTATCATATAATGAATGACAAGTTTATTTTATATTAAAATGGACAACATCTCCCTTGTTTTCCTTGTTTTCTCGAAGTCCATAAAAACAACAATAACACATACAAACTTCAACTATATACCTTCAACACCATAACACACCCATAGTCCCAACAACACCAATCAATTTACATACCAACAAGTGGACAAACGTCGAAACTACTATTTAACACGACGAGCGGAAAGCTTGGATTGGAACTACACCCCAATCATTTTCCCATCTCCCCTATACTTACAAAACCATAAACAGGTCCAGCATATAAACATATATATTGACATGACATTCCAACCTTATATCTATCATAAAATTTACATCAAACAGCCCCACGGGATATAAAAATGACATGAACAACTTCTATGTGTTGTGCGGTTTCTTCTTCTCCTAAGTACAACATCATCAACATACTCAACATGTTGACAAGCATAAGAACAATAAAAACATTATAAACAAGCTATTCCCCACGATATCCAGCCATATGAAGTCATATATACAACTCCAAAATAGTCCAACAAGAGACAACAACTTCTTATACCATTTCAAATGCTATCTTGTAATTTTTCATCCAAATAATTTAACCAGCTCATAGATAAGCTTAAGCACAAGGCATAGGGTGTTATAAATACCTTAAATAATCAAAATAAACTCTAACCAAATCTTCCCTTAGCTTACAAGCACCCTTAATGACATCACAGCGCCATAGAGACTCTCTTCTTCACTTAGGTTAACCTTTGAGGTTAGGTTTAGGTAAAACCATCTTGGATTTGACTTGTAACCTTGGAGAACTATTATAGAGGTGTTGAGAGAGTTTGGGAACTCTCTTTGGTCTAAAAATACAATAATGAGCGTTCCAACCACTTTAAATGTTCAAGGGTCATCCACCACCTAAGTGGGCCCATAGGGAGCTGCTTGCGCACTCTCGCAAAATCGTGAATATCATTGTACTCCAATGTCGTATCGATGAATGTTTTAATACATTAGAAACTAGGCTCATAGAACTTTAACTTGAGAGGTTGATAATCCCGTAATTCCAAGTATATTTGGGGAAAATCTTCGCTAACATTTGACATAATGTTCAGCGCATTTATGTATATAAGACCTGTATCTTGAGGCAGCTCGAGAAGCTAGAATTTGGTTCTAAGGATTGCAAGTTATGGTTGAAGAAAGAATTTTCAGTCAAGATTGTGTTGATGGGATCATGAGAATTTAAGTGATGTGTGATCACCTATGGATACGTGTATGATGAGTTTATATGGCTGGATATTGCGACTTTAGAATGACACTTGGCATGTTCGAGGACAAAGATATGTTTAAGTGGGAGAGAATGTAACGACCCGACCAGTCGTTTTGAGCTTTAGCACTTCGTTCGGCAGTTTGAAATCTTCAATAACTTCATATGATGTATTTTGACTTATGTATATGGTTAGTTTTGATGTTCGCAAGGTTCGGGATTAATTTGACATAATGAGTTTCAATTTGGAAGTTTTAAGTTGGAAGAGTTTACCAAGATTAGACTATTGAGTAAATGGCCTCAAAATCGGGATTTGATGGTTCCAATATGTTTTTATGGTCATTTTGGACTTAGGAATATGTTCGGATTTGGATTTGGAGGTTTCTATATTGATTTTGCCCTAATTGTTGAAAGTTCAAAATTTGACGAATTAGAGAGTTTACCAGTTTGATTGGGAGTTGACTTTGAGGCAATTGGGGTCAGATTAATGTTCTGGAAATTGAAATAGGTCAATTTTGTCATTTGGGACTTGTCTGCAAAATTTGGGTTCATTCCGGATTGGTTAGACATGAATCAGACGCTTGATCTTAATCAACAATTCTTGGATTTGATGTTATTTGTGGTATTTCGAGACTTTGTATAAGTTTGGATAGTGTATTTAGACTTGTTAATATGATTGCATGGGTTCCCAAGGCGCTTGGGTGAGTTTTCGGGTAGTTTTGTATCTTTTTGAGCCACTTTGTGATTGATGTGCTGTTCTGGTGTTCAGATGCTATTTGTGTTCGCATGCAAAGGGTCGCGTTCACATAGAGTAATTTTGGCCACTGGATTCATGTACTTTGTGTTTTCGAGACGTCTGCCAGGTCGCGTATTTTGAGGTCAGACGCAACGCGTTCGCGATAATTTGAGCACGCATGCTCGCAATGTGCTGCTCGCGTTCGCGGAAGGCTGGTAAATTAATGATCGCATTCATGATGGTTTCCTGCGTTCGCGATGAAATAATTCTAGGTGAGGTTATTTTGTGCTCCATGATCTCGATGGCTTGACCGCGATCGATTTTAATACTAATGGGCAGTGCATTTAAGTTGCTATTCTCTCGACTTTGCCTATTATTTCATGTTTTAAGCCCTAGACTTCAAAAAGAAGAGAGTTCGAAGAGAAATTTCACTACTACATTGGAGGTAAGAAATTTTTACTTGGATTTGGCTTTATATCTTGATTACCCATGGATTTCTACAAAAACAAGGAATTTTGAAAGGAAATTTGGGTGTTTTTCCTACACTTTAAGAAAGTGTATTTTGGGAATTTGAGCCCGATTGGACACGATTTTGGAAATTAATAGCGTACTTGGACTCGAAAGGTTATGGATTATCGGATTTTAGTACTGGTTTTGGCTTTAGGGCATGTGGGCCCGGTAGACTTTTGTGGACTTTTGGGAATTTTTTCAAAGATTGAAACTTCGTGAATTGGGATCACTTTCTATGGCATTGTTGACTTCTTTGGATGATGCTTGGCTTAGATTTACGCAATTGGAGGGCTAGATCGAGGTTTTGACACGATTCGAGGTTGAATACTAGCCCAAATGAGGTAAATAGCTTTCTTAAGCTTGGTTTGATGTAATTTCCCCATTAGTTATGATACTTGTTATGTATTGGGGGTGGAGTATATGCAAGGTGACAAGAGTATATGTATGCACTGTTGTTATTCATGATCCGAGTAGTTCTTAGTCTAATATGTGCCTTGTATTGCTATAATGCTTCTTTGATATCATGTTTTCTCCATTTGTATGACTGCATGAGTTATTATTCATGCTAGAAATTATGTCTAAGCTATCTACTTATTTGATTGAGACATAATAGGGTTATTGTTGCTATGTTGAGCTATTACCTTATCCGTATTCATACTGTTCTGTCATGATATTATATCCATATGTTATATCTCTATCTCTGTGCACTTTTGATATGTTATCTCATATGTTGTTGGTGTCCTTGTGTGTGACATGAGTTTGAGTTGAATTGTAGTACATTGGTATATTCCGTGAGGTACTGTGAGATATTGGCATATGGAGTCTAGAGCGGTCCATAGAGCCGTGTTTGTATTTATATGAGGTGATGCATGTGCCAGGTCCCATCGTGGGCTGGGTGGTATTGATATTGAGGTGACGTGTGTGCTAGGCCCCATATTAGACTAGACTATATTGATCGTTGGCGTAAATTCGATCAGCGGTTGGGGAAGGACTCGCCCCTCCAGAGTGAGGTATTAATCGTGGGTTCATGCATAGGGTCATATATATGTTCTTGGGTGAGGGACTTGTATCAGGCACCCATACAATCCTGAGTGTATGTGTGTGTGTGTGTGTGTGTGTGTGTGTGTGAGAGAGAGAGAGAGAGAGAGATAGATAGAGAGAGAGAGAGAGAGAAAGAGAGTCCATGGGTTTGAGTCAGGCACCGTGAGTGTGCTTAGAGTATGATTGAGGGGTAATTTCTACCAGGTACTATGATTATGCTAAGATTATTTATACTTGATATTTAAAATGTGATTATTTGTGTATTTGGAATGTATAATTTTCATACATGCATAGAACTTTATTATCCCTCATGCTAATTGGTATTTGATCACTCTAGTTGGTCTTTAGAGCTTGATATCACAGTTTTATCTTATTAATTACCTGTCTAAGTTAATTATGTGGAAGTTGATGCTCTGACTATTATATCTGAAAGGCATATCTATTTTCCCTCTTATTTTGTTAAGATGGGTTTGTCATTATTTGAGTTGTTTTCTTTCAGATGCTATTATTCTGATGTTATTGTTTTTGTGGGCTATAGAGAGTGAGCATCGGACCTTGAAAGGCTCGCCATTACTTTCAGCCCGATGTTAGGCTTGCCACTTATTGAGTACATGGGGTCGGTTATGCACATACTATACTCAACACGTTGTGTGCAAATGCAGGTGTTTTTGATCATGGTCGTTGTTCGGGAGCCGGATTTCGATTAGATGGAGATGTCGAGGTATCATTGTTGTTCCGTTTGCAGGTTTTGACGTCCCTTTCCTTTATCATATGTTAACACTATTTAGTCCTTCAGACAGTAGTGTATTCGATTCAAACCTTATATTTACTTATTCTATAGAGCTCATGTACTGAGTAACACCAGGTCATGGGATGGTTTAGGTTGTATTGTTGTTATTCGATTTTAGTTACTTAAGGCTTATTCTGCTTTTGAGACTACTTTCTATTATTGTTGAAGTTTATTTTCACATGTATGTTGATGGCTTACCCAGGAAGCGGTATTAGGCACTGTCACTCTGATGGGAGTTTGGTTTGTGATTGGATGGTTGGCCCATTCCCCAGTCATGCTATCTTTTACACTTGGGGAGGTTAACCATTTTTCCCTTTCTAAATTTGAACTTGAATATGAACGTGGAACACCTGCAAGTGTGGGGTAGCTAGCCCTAACAATTAAGGTACTCCCACCTGCTATTCCCTTGCCGATAGGACGGCTAGACCAACTCATGCACATTACCCCTGGTTGATAGAGTGTTCACCAAAAGGGATAAAGTGTCCACTAGACCCTTTTTTATATGCTATAAGTGGGTCACACAATAAGGAGCAACATATTGATGATGAGATAAAACTAATCATGGATACAGAAGGCACTACAGCGAGTGAAAATAAGCAGAATATAGCAAAGGGCATAGGTTCACGACTTGAGATCGTATCTGTTAACGATCGCACTTGTGAGGTACAAAAAGAGCAGGTTTGTAACTCAACATCAACTGCTCCAAAGAGGAGAGGTTTGAGTCCAAATGTTGTTGTATTTGTACCTTCGGGACAGCAACAAAAGACAAATAATTCAGCAGATCCAAAGGAGATCCAAATTTCATCCTCGAACATGGCATCAGTTACTAGAATTAGCACTTCAATAACTGCAACATACAATTTGACACCAACAAATATTATCCACGCTCTTGTTTCACATAACATGGAAACATTGAGAGGCCTTAATAATCAAATAGCACTGTCGAATGAGTACAGACATATTGACAATTTTGGGATGCATATGGGTCAAGATTTTTATGAAGAAGGAGAAGAGGATGCACTACTAGATGCGACCTTCAACATTATAGCTAGGGAGGGAGATCTTTCACCAAGACATGTGCGTAGCGGATCCAACAAATACAAGAAGAAGGCACCAGATAGGCAACATAGTTGGGACCGCAAAGAAACACAAGAGGTTGTCATTAGGAAACCTCCAATGAGAAATGCAAAGCAAAAGGCAGCTATACCTACGACATCTACACGGTCAAATAGGTCAAAGAGAAAATGATAAAGTTTGAAGAATTTTTGAAGACGGTGGAAGAGGAAGCCAATGAGCTACAAATTGAAGAGTTCACAAGGTTGAAGAAAGAGGGACAAGACTCAAATTTTTACATTGTTTTACTTTATCACTTTTTAAGTATCATCAATTGTAATATCATCACAGAATATGTTATAAACTCTGTGATGATCATAGAGTACCTAGTTCTTTCCAGTTCATTTTTTCTTCATGCTTGTTAGTAGATGAGGTTTATTATGCCTCAATAGGATTTGTAAGTTAAGGTGTAGCACAGTATGTGTGAGCTATATTGCTATGCCTTTGTGAAGATCTAAGTGCCTGTGAGGTTATATGCCCTCGTGAGACTTTTGCCGGCAGCTACACCATGATCCTCTACATGAGGCTGCCATCTTAAGGCATTGGAGGCGCAGAGGAGTGATTATATATCCAAGGCATAGCGGCAACACTACTATAGCATGCCTTGGATATATATCCTGATCTAGTTGAGTTATTATGCATAAACAAGGCACTTTCTGTAAATACATTTGCATCATAATCCAGTAATAGAGTCAAAGCATTTAAACCCATGAAATGGGAAACTTCTTATCAAAACTTGTTGCGACTAAACGCACACATAAGTATATGCGTTTGTCAAGTAATAAATTGATAAGATAGAGTATTGAACCCATGAGTACTTGTGATAAACAATTAACTAAAATAGACTATCCTTATTATCTAAATAATAATTAAACTTAGAAGTGTTTGAGTTTAAACTAATTAAAATAAATGAAAAACAAATAGTGAACTCTAAACAAAGGAAGAACAAAATATTATGTTATCAATGTAATGAAAATGATCTAGGTTATAGGCTCCTAATAATCCTATTTTATTCGTCACTTGAAATGACTAATTAATTTATCTAGTTTATTGGTTGACATGGTTAATATTGCTCATCAGAATCTATCGATTTCTTAACCGCATGTTCAAGCTAACGTAACACCTATAGGTCTGTAGAGTTAGAATTAACAAGAATGCATTCATAATTCTTATATAGTAACAAGCAAGGCAATTACATATGTCTATCCTAATCATGAATCTATTCTGTGATGCCCAGGTTCAAGAACTTGATATACTCAATCCTATGTGTAATCCAGAATTTCCACTTTCGCGTTCACCTCTAGATTCGTAGATAGTATTTAATTTGTGATCAAGCAATCAAATAATTAAGCGCATGATTGAATAAATAAACCAATACGATAAATGAAGAAATTAAAATCAATATTCAAATCACAATAGTCATGAAAGAACCACAAACCTTGAACGTGAAGTTTAGCTCCACATAGACATGGTAACCAAACAACAATTTATCAAAAGAAACATCATTATTACTAAGTTTGGCAAAAGGAAAATGGAATCTGATGAACTTCGGCCTCCACTGTGGCTCCTTGCTATCCAAATTCTAATTCCCCCTCTAAAAAGTGAGTTTAACTATTTATAGGGTTTAGGGTCAATGTTTATAAGTACAATCTCTACAGGGAAACACTTTTCTCTTGGACAGGGGGACCTGGCTAAGGCCTGGTCCTGGTTTGGGGCATGTTTTCTCCTTCCTTGCCTTGCGCCAATTTTTCCTTTCGTACTCTTTTCTCGTATTTTCAACATCATTTTATGCGACTTTCACTCATCTTCATGATCAAATGGTCCTGCACATAAAAGCAATTCGATTAAGCTCAAACATCACACAATGTTTCATTAAAACACCTAAATGTAAGGTAAGTAATGCAATAAATATGTAGAATTGTAATCAAGCATCACCCCCATACTTTAAGGATTTGATGAACTGAGTATTAAAGCCTTATTTTGATTCCTTTGTGATTGTATTCGTCGATGATATTCGGGTTTACTCCCGTAGTAGAGAGGAATTTGAGCAGCACCTACGGACTGTACTTCAGACTTTGAAGGATCATCAGGTATATGCCAAGTTTTCGAAGTGAGTTCTGGTTGGACTCATTTTCCTTCTTGGGTAATGTTATATCTTATGATGGTATCAAGGTGGATCCCAAGAATATTGAGGATGTTCATAATTGGCCTAAACCTACTTCAGCTACAGAAATTTGGAGGTTCTTGGGTTTGGCGGGAAACTATCGTTGTTTCATAGAGGGGTTTTCATCTATCGCAACCCCATTGTCTAAGTTAATTTAGAAGGGTGCTCTTTTCAGATGGTCTAACGAGTGTGAGGAGAGTTTTCCGGAGCTCAAGACTGTTGACTTCCTTGACTACAACTCTAGTGTTGGTGTTTCCCATAGGTTCGTGGTCTTACACTGTGGATTGTGAAGCATTGTGTATTTGGCTTGGCGTGGTATTGATGCATGATAATAGGGTGATTGACTACATGTCTCATCAGTTAAAGTTCAAAGAGAAGAACTACCTCGTGTATGATGTTGAGTTAGCAGCCATGGTGCCCGCGTTCAAGATTTTGAGGCATTACTTATATGGCATATCATTTGAGGTTTACACCGATCATCAGAGTCTCCAGCATTTATTCAAGCAAAAGGACTTTAACTTGAGGCAGCGAAGATTGTTCGTGTTATTGAAAGACTATGATATCACCATATTGTACAATCTGGTGAAGGCCAACATAGTGATCGATGCCTTGATGAGGAAGGTGGACATCATGGGTAGCTTGGAATTTATACCGGCACTGGAGACACCATTGGCCATGAATATTCAGGTCATGGCTAACAAATTGTGAGGTTGGATGTTTCAAAGCCTAGTAAGGTTCTTGCTTGTGTGGCAAAACCATATTTATTGGAGCGCATCAAGGCTACCCGGTTTGATGATCCTCACTTGTTAATGTTGAAAGACACGATGGAACAAAGTTGTGCTAAGTATGTTATGATAGGGGATGATGGTGTTATGCGCCTTCACGGCAAGATTTGTGTAATGAATGTGGGTGGTTTGAGAGAGTTAATCCTTGAAGAGATTCATATCTCAGGGTATTCCATTCACCCAGGTGTCACGAAGATGTATTATGTCTTGAAGCAGCATTATTGGCGACTGAAGTTGAAGAAAGACAATGTTGGACATGTATCCTAGTGTTTGAATTATCAATAGGTGAAGTGTGAACATCAGAAATCTTGTGGTTTGACCAAGAAGTTGGTGATACTAGTATGGAAGTAGGAGCCCATCACTGCAGACTTTGTGGTACGCTTACCACGAACCTTGAGGATGTATGATGTTATTTGGGTCATTGTGGACCGGATGATTAAGTCTGCACATTTCATCCCGGTGATGACTTCCTACTCTTCGCAGCGGTTGGATCATATTTACATCAGGGAAACTATTCCCATGCATGGTGTGCCCATTTCTTCATCTCAGACCGTGGCACGCAGTTCACTTTACACTTTTGGAGAGTTGTGCAGCATGAGTTGGGCACGCAGGTTGAGTTGAGTACAACGTTTCACCCTTTAGATGGACTGAGCAATCTGAGTGGACCATTTAGATTTTGGAGGACATGTTGAGGGCATGCATTATTGACTTCAAGGGTCGGTGGGACCAGTTTCTAACTCTAGTGGAATTTTCCTACAATAATAACTATCAGTCGAGTATCTAGATGGCTCTGTATGAAGCCTTATATTAGAGGCGATGTCATTCTTCGATTGGATAGTTTGAGCCCGATGAGGCTAGATTGTTGGGCACAGGCTTGTTGTGTGATGCGTTGGAAAAGGTGAAATTTTTTCAGGAGCAACTTCGTATAGCAAAGTCCAGGCAGATGAGTTATGCTGATAGGAATGTTCGGGATGTGGCATACATGGAGGGTGAGAAAGTTCTTCTCTGAGTGTCTCCTGTGAAGGGCGTGATGCAATTTGGGAAGAATGGCAAGTTGAGCCCAAGGGTTATTGGCCCATTTGAGATCTTGGAGAGAGTTTGGGAGGTGGTTTATAGGCTTGCATTGCCTCCTAGTCTAGCAGGGGTACATCCGGTATTTTATGTTTTCATGCTTTAGAAGTACGATGAAGATTTTGGGCTTTAGCACGGTGCAACTTGATGAGGATTTGACATATGAGGAAGAGACGATGTCTATTCTTGACCGATAGGTTTGAAAGATGAGATCTAAGGATATTCCTCCTATGAAAGTGACTTGGAAAGGTCAGCCGATTGAGGAGTCTCTGTCAGACATGAAGGGTAGATCTAGACCTTTTTATCGGTCCATGTATTTTTCTATTTCCATTCGAGGACAAATGTTTCTTTTAAAGGTGGAGAATACAACCACCCGATAGATCATTTTGAATAATAGCTCCCCATTTTGTGTTTTGAAACTTTTCATAGCTATATTTGATGATGTATAATTTGCATGTGTGATCCCTGTCGATTTTCATAATGATTAAATGTGAATTTTTAAAGAATATGTGATTTTTGTCTTTGAAAGTGGCTAGAGTTGCCCATGGTCAATGTTTTTGGTAAATGACCTCAGAGAGGTATTTTGACAATTTTGTTAGATTTGTATGATGATTTGGACTTGTACGCATGATTAGTTGGGGTCCCGGGTGACCCGTGGCTAGAAAGTTGGAATTGGGAGTTTCAACTTCAGAAAATCATGAGATTTGGTGATCGATTATTGATTATGGATGTTATTGTGATTAGTTGTGCTTACGAGCAAGTTCATTTGATGTTATTATACTTATGTGAATGTTCAGATTGGAGCCCGAGGGGCTCGGGTGAGTTTCGATAGTTGTGGACTATTTTGGAATAGCGGTAGAGTTACTATCATTGCTGGGAGCCCAAATCTATCATTTGCGATGATCTAAAATTTGCAAGAGCATGCTCGCATTTGCGAAGCTGGGAAGGGACTAGGCGAATTTGCATTTGCGAAGTTCAGGTCGCTTTTGTGAGGTGGTAGGGTTTCCTAATTGCGAGACATGGGTCACGCTTGTGGCACTAGTGAGTGGTAGGATAGATTCGCCTTTGCAAAGCTTGGTTTGCTTTTGCGAGGGGTTGGTCCTTCACACATGCTAAGGATTAGCTGCATTTGCGACATCTGGGGGGCTCAGACACTGTTCACATTTGTGAATAGCGGTTTGCTTTTGCGAGCATTGCAACTGTGAACTTGTTCGCAATTGCAATACCTGCAGATGAGTAAAATATTTTGTATTTCGAGACTTAGCTCATTTTATACCATTTTTGAGACCTAGACTCCATGGAGGCAATATTTGGAGAAAATATTCTTGCCGAATTCATAGGTTAGAGACTTTAACGTGTTTTTATTCAATTTCCATTACTTTTCCATGAATTTTCACTATCAAAACTAATATTTCATAAAGTATAAATAGGGGTTTTGGGTAGAAATTAGGGATTTTGTAAAATTGAGATTTAGACCTCAAATTGGGGTCAGATCTCGAATAAATCACATATTCTTACTCGGGGGCAAATGGGCAATTGGGACTTTGTCTTAATTGCGGATTTCAGCCATGTAGGGCCGAGTTGACTTTTGTTAACTTTTCCAATTGTGTTGAAGATCGAACCTTTTTTATACTAAGGTAGGTTCTAAAGCTTGTTTTGACTTATTTGAGTAACAATTGAGTAGATTCGTGTGGTTTTGACGCATGTTCCAAAGGGAAGGCCCTATTGGGTTGTTGATCTTATTCCGAAAAGAGGTAATTGTATTAGTTAACCTTGATTTGAGGAAATTAGGGTGTAATCGAGTCTATTTGCTACGTGATCTATATGTTGGGGCAGCATATATGCAAGGTGAGAAGTGTATATGTGTTGGCCGTAGGATAATCATGTGGGTAGGGTTAGCTTTATTTTTACCATATTACTTTATATATTATGTCTTCCATGCTCTAGATACATTATTTAACTCTTTGATTTCTCTTATCCATGTTATTATCTATGTTGATTTTATTGAGATATTGGGCGTCATGGCTATTGAACTATTGAATCGAATATTGGTTCAAATGTTTCGTTAGATTCTCATATGGCTAGTTTTGCTCAAATATTGTCTTTGATTTTGCTTATGCTTCCCACCTTGCTTGGTCATGTATTACATGTGATGCTTGGTGAGGAAGAGTTAATTGCACGAATGGTGTTTATGTATTTACGAGGAACAGTGATTGTGCATGAAGGGTGATTATGTGCTTAACTTATACATATATCAATATCATTGCACGAAGGGTTATACCTTGTTTGAGAGGAAGAGAGAATATGCACGAAGGGTGTTTTCATCTTCTCGTCTTTTCCGTCTTCTTGAATCGAGGGTCTATCGAAAACAACCTCTATGTATGGTTAAGGTGTGCATACACACTACCCTCCCCAGACCACACTTGTGGGATTTTATTAGGTCATTGTTACTGTTGTTGTTGTGTTTCCGTTCTTGCTATAATGTTTATTCGCGAGGTTGAGAATAAAATCGCGAAGGGTGATGTTGTGCCATTTGTTGATATTGTTGTTCTTTATTTTCTATATTTGTACTAAGGGCTTGGTTATGTTGCTTCGTAATTATATTGAAAGGCGTGTTCGAAGTTATTTGGTAGAAGCATATGTTGTGGTTCACTACGGCAGTGCCTTACTTTATTTTCCTGTTCTATATCTTTGTACATATAAACTTGCTGACTCACTCACATGTTGATACCTTGTCATCTTACTTGATTTTTTACCTGTCATGTCTTTATTTGTCGTTACTTAACTGCTCGGGTTTATATGTATGTGTCTTGTACAGCCTCGTCGGGGTTAGGCTCGACACTTACGAAGTACATTGGGTCGGTTGCACTTCTACTACACTTCTACAATTTTTGTGCAAATTCAGACATTGGTACCAGCGGAGTCCAGTGAGGTGCTTAGCGGATACCAAATAGGTGATTCAAGGTAGAACTGCATATTGTTCGCAGGACTTAGAATCATCTTTCAAGTTCTTCTATACTGTTACATTTTACCAGTCAGTATTGTACTTCTTTCAAGAGAATGTATTTAGTAAACTCTAGTAGCTCGTGTATTCATGACTCCTCATCTTGGGATGGTTGAATGCCAGTGTTGCTCTTTAGACTTATTATGCATGCTTCTGAGTTACTTTTTACCATATATTATCTTTTGTCATTGATTGTTAGTTTCTTTTCTCTCATATTTATCATTATGTGTTGGTTTCCTAGAAAGCAGTGTTAGGCACCATCACTGTTGGTATCAGAGCCCTAGGTTGTATAGGTCTCAAGAGTCATGAGCAAGCTTGGTAGAGTCTTGAGGATCGTTATGGAGACGTCTGTACTTATGTTTTCGAGGCTAAAAGACTTTAGGAAACTTTACTTTCTTTCTATCTCTATCTTGCTACTTTTTTCTATCATGAATTTTGAATATTTCTTTTCTTAATCTCTCATAGGTAGTGAGGTCATGTGCTTCGGCCATAGCTGAGCACGAGCCGGAGCCCCAGGTTGCTGCCACTACTAGGGGTAGGGGCCGGGCAAGGCCAGAGGAAGAGGAGGAGGTAGAGCTCATCATAGATGTCACGATCCAAATCCCGCAATATGGGTTGTGATGTCACCTAATCTCTAAGACTAGGCAAGCCTATCACTTAATGACATTAATTCAACAAAACATGATATAATAAGACAAAAACTAATATAAAAGTGGAAATAGAGTTAATACAAGACAAAGTGAAAACGATCAAAAACATCTCCCCAGAATTAGGTAGTACAGAGTCACGAGCTCTAGTGGAATATATAAGAATATCTCAAAATACAATATTGTTCAGATATCAAAATGACAATATCAATGTAAGGATTGGACTCCAAGGGACTATGATGGTCAATGAAGCTCTGCCTTGAATCCTCGCGGTCAATGTAAGCTCTCACTTCCTAGTTATGTTACATCCAACACCTAGATCTGTACAAAAGTTTACAAAAGTATAGTATGATTACACCGCGGTCGGTACCTAGTATGTATCAATACTAACCTCGATGAAGTAGTGACAAGGTTGAAGTCATGTGATACTCACTAGTCAAATAACCTATGCAATATATCAAAGACTGGCAACAGAAAGTCTAATAGAACCCAATAACAATAATCTCTTCAGAACAAGTGATAACGACTCAATGCACGTAAAGGCTCAACTTCAACAAAATTCATCAAATAGAAACATAAACATATGGCACCTGGTGCCCACATTTCTGTCACAAGAAAAATATCCACCCTTATCACTCTGCCCTGACAAAATCACAGTATCTAACCGTATCGCTCCGCCCTGACACAATCTCAATATCCAACCATATCTCCCCGCCCTGACACAATATCACTCTGCCCTGACAAAATCACAATATCCAACCGTATCGCTCCTCCCTGACAAAAATCACAATCACAATCTCATGACAAAAACCTTGTACCAACACCTATATAATCCACTGAACATGTCCACATGTGCCACAATAGTCACAAAATAATAATGCTAAAATTTCATCAAAGATATAAACTCATAATTTATTAACAAGGTGCACAAGGGTATAAAAATAGTAAAAATATGAATGGTGTTGAACATATAAAGCATTACTATGGCTCCAACAATTGTAGTGATCATGTTCACACAGCCACAAAGTGATTAAGTATGTTTCATATAAAATACCTCCCCAATTAAGGCATATTAATAGCCTAAGGTCTAATCCAATCACAAGCCACACATAAACATGTGTACATGCTCGGCACCTCGTGTACACGTTGCTTTTCACATAACACAAATAGGAAATTAAGGCCAAAGCCTAAGAGGTATTCCCCCACACAAGGTTAGGCAAGATACTTATCTCAAACAAGCCAAATAAATATTCTAACAAGCCTTTGCCTCTCGTATCAGCCTCCGAACGGGTCAAATCTAACCAAAATTAACTCAATAATATCAAATAATGTTGTAGGAAAAAACCTCAAATAATAAAGCTTTGATCTTTATACAATACACCAGAGTCAACCCAAATATTCAACCCCGAGCTCACACTCCGAAATCCGACAAAACTCACAAATTCCAAATTCTCATTTCAATACGAGTCCATATATACTAGTTTCACCTGAATCCGACCTCAAATCAGCCCACAAATCTCATATTTTTACTCTCCAAAACCATAGCAAAACCCCTCGAATTTCTAATTTAAATAACATAGTCTAGGTGTAATAATCCATGGGGAAACAAGATCTAAGATGAAAATTAAGTACAAATCACTTACACTTCAAATTGTGATGAAAAACTCTCCAAAACTCCAAATAATGAAACATAGACCAAACCCTCGAATTACTATTCTGCCTAGTGATTTCCGCTTCTATGGAAAAAATCATCGCGTCTACGATGCCGCATTTGCTAAAAATACCTCATAGATGCGTACTAAACTAAACTCCGCCCATCCACTTCTGTAAACGTGCACCTGCACAAAAATCTCTCATATGTGACCACCGCAGATGCGCAACATCCCCACATCTGCGGACCAACCTAGCCAAAACCACTTCATCTTCTATGCATCACTGTCCGCTTCTACGGCGCCGCACCTGCGACCAACTTTCGAAGGTGCGACCACACCAGATCCCTGCCAAACTAGCAATAAGCAACATAACTCAAAATGGCCTGAACACATTCGTAACACACCTGTGGCCCCGGGACCCTATACAATCACGCCAAAAAATCCTAAAACATAACACGATCCTAGTTAAAGACTCAAATCACACAAAACAACATCAAAACATGAATCACACACCAATTCATGCTTAATGAATTATTCAACTAGAAATAATACCAAATTTTACACACAAGTACCAAATGACAAAATAAACCTATTACAACTTCTCAAACCACAATATCAGACCCTAATAGCCTCAAATTCAACTCTGTCAAACCTATGAACTTTTCAAACTTTCAAATTTCAAACATTCGCCATTTAGACCCAAATCAACCTACGAACTGACAAACCCAAATTCCTACATACACCTAATTCCATATTCACCATAAAAACCTAGTGAAACCACCAAAACACAATTCCGGAGACATATACACAAAAGTCAAACACCAGTCAACTCTTATAACTTAAGCTTCCAACCTTGGAACTAAGTATCCCAATTCAATCCAAAATATCCCCAAAACCAAACCAACCATCCCCAAAAGTCACATAACAACAAATACACATATAGGAAGCATCAAATAGGGGAAATGAGGTTCAAATACATAAAATGACCGGCTGGTCATCACACTAGAGCACGTACAACAACACCATAGTCGAGGCCTAAATGCTCAAAATGACAAGATTTTAGATCTGGTATAGCCGTAGGATCAGTTCAGATTCAAGAGGGGTTCATTGATACCCCCGTGCCTTAGGATGCCTTAGTCCGTAGGTTGGCTTCATGGAGAGTATAGGTCAGGATGCCTTAGGTTCATCGAGGGCCTTATGTATGGCATACGACTTCATATGGATAGAGAGGATGATACTGAAATTTCTTTAACTCAGGCAGTGGAGATTGTAAGGAGGATTGAGTGCATTACAGGCCAGGCGAGGAGACGACACCTGACAAGAGGCCCCATCATTTTGGAGGATTCAGTGGTGCCTCGTCTGGGGCAGAGGTTCCTTTAGTAGAGGTCATCCTATCAGACTGGTACAGTCAGCACTACATGTTACACATGGTACATAAGGCAGCCATAATGCTTATGGAACTCGTTCCAAGTAGCCATCATACAATGCACCTTCAGCTCTCATCAGTGCACCTCTGATACAGAGTTACCATGGTGGTTATTCAAGTCGTTAGAGACAAATCTGGGTTCAGCAACCACAGCATCAGAGGGCTTGCTATGTATTTAGTGATTTGAGGCTTGTCGCGAGGTTTTTCCCTAGGTTGCAAATCAGTATGCCACATTAGGGTTCTCGTGCCATGATTCCGGTACCAGTTACTGTACCACCCTCTCATACAGCTAGATGTAGGGGTAAGATAGCTAGAGGTGGAGTCCATCTAGTTAGAGGTGGAGGAAAGTCAGTGAGAGGTCGTCCTAGAGGGGGAGGATAGGTCAGTTCAGCTCAGCCTCGTTATTATGCATTTTCGGGTAGACCAGAGGGAGATTCGTCCGAAACAGTTATTACGGATATTTTCTCGGTCTGTCATAAAGATGCTTTCTTATTTTTTGATCAGAGTTCTACATATTTTTATATGTACTCACATTTTTCTTCTCACTTGAGTATGCCTCTTGATTCTCTTGATGTTCCTATTTCAGTGTCTACATCAGGTGTACCGGTCATGTTTTGTTACATTTAATGGTTTTGATACTATAGTTGATCTTTTGTTGGTGAATATGGTGGGTATTTAGGTTATTCTTTGTATGGATTTGTTTGTCCCCGTATCATGCCATCTTCGATTATCTTGCTAATACTATGACTTTAGCTATGGTAGGGTTGCCTAGATTAGAGTGGAAAGGAACCCTTGATCATTCAACTAGCAGGGTGGTTTCGTATTGGAAGGCTCGTATTTGGTTGAGAAAGGGGTGTCTAGTGCATTTGGCTAACATTTGAGATTCTAGTGTGGAGGTTCCTCATATGGATTCGGTACCGGTTGTGAGGGAGTGTCCAGAGGTGTTTCCTATAGGTTTTCCGTGTATTCCATTCAACAGGTGATATTGACGTTTGCATCGTTTTTATTTCCGGGAACATAGCCTATTTCTATTCCATCGTAATGTATGGCTCCAGCCGAGTTGAAAGGATTAAAGGATCAGTTATAGGATTTTCTTAGACCAAGTGTTTTACCTTGGGGTGCGCTGGTGTTGTTAGTTAAGAAGAAGGACAGATCAATGAGTATGTTGTAAGGCCCCATGAAAATGTTTCCTAAAAATCGGGGTTCCGTGATACCGGGGCCGGCGTAGAGGTTGAAGGAAAATGTTGGGCAAAGGTACGCATTCATGTGGCCCATTCTGCTGCCGCAGAATCACTCTGCAGACCGCAGACTGGTCGCAGAGTGGGGCAAATTTCTGAGGCATTTTGTTTTACGCCCAATTTTGCGGCTATTATGCAACCGCATAACCGTTTCGCAGGCATCATTTTTGTCGCATATCCCGCCTTGGGATATTTCGGAGGGAGATTTTGCGGTGCACTATGCGACCGCAGAACAGGTCTGCGGGCGGCATAGTGACCACAAACCCAATCGACTTCTTTCCAGTTCTCGCCCCCAATTTCACGGTTGGTTCGCGGACCGCATAACCATTATGTGGTCACATATGTGACTGCAAAACATGTTCTGGAGCTTCATTTTTGAGGTTTTCAAACCCGACCCAATTCCATTAAAACACATCCCATAGACCATTTTTGATCAAAATCTGATACCTTAGAGTGAAAGAGAGAGTCCTCGAGGGAGAAAGAGATCTTCATCAAGTTACTCTTCAATTCTTGAGTAAAGCCTTGAAGATTATCAAGAGAAGCACCCTAGGTCTTCATCCTAAGAGTTAAGGTTCTATCACAAAACTCTTAATTTCGAAAGGAAGCTAGAATGGGCAACTAGTAAGGTAGTTCATTGGGATGGGGGGTGCTTACCTTGCATGCATGTATTCTTGAAGTATGTGGGAAGGTTGTGAGCTAAATATGGTAGAGAATGAGTTGGGAAATAATGGAATCTTCCACAAAAGGACCTTAGAACCTTAATGCACACCTAGTGTTTGATAAAATGCTCAAGTGAGCTAGAACCATGATCATCTTCCTAATTTTGATTCAATTTATTATATTTTCAAAATAGATTGAAGTTGCTAAGATTTTCGGAATATTTTAGAGTTTAAGGAAGCTCAATTGAGGTATGTTGGCTAAACTTTCTCTCTTTCTCTCTTAGAATAGATATCCATAATGTTTCCGTAAGATCAAGTATGATTGGCTCGGGATTCCTAACTTCTATATTCTGGGTTATTCCTTATAAACTTGTTTATTCCGAATGAGCCTTATGTCAAAAGATAGATGTTCCAAGTATTATTTTCGTATTAAAATATTGTGGATTTGAGTCCTTTTTTAAATGAAAACTAGTTTACCAATTGGGTGAGAAAAACTCGATATGCCTAAGACTTATAATTGCTTATATGTGTACCCAAAGTCTTGATTGGAAGTGCCATGTTGTTGTTAATCTTTAATGATGCTTGAAAATGAAATAAGCAAATTTAAGAAATAGATTGTGACCAACGTGCCAAGGATTTAAGTTATGGCTGTGGCTAGTAGCACAAATGATTTGAGAGAATGCGATAAAGAATATGAAATGAGTCTCGACTCGATTTTTTAAAACGATTTTGAAAAGAGAATTGCCTAAGGGCTTTGTACTCAATTCATGCCCATATGTGGCTGCTTTAACTAATGCTTTGCTTTATAAATATATCCAGTGTGATTCGAGTTCTTACATACTCACGTGTTGAAATTGTACATTTTCATTTCTAGGGAAGAGTATTGCAAGAATAAATGATGTATTGATTGTTTATGATTTTGATGTGTGTTTCTATTGCTGGTTGATATGCCCCATTCTTTGGGAAGAAACCATTTGTGTTTAAAGTCTCCATTACAAATGGATTTGAAGTATATGATTGCTGAATTATTCTATATGTCGATATTTCATGATGATCTTTGAAATTGAAAGAGGTGAAAGTGTGGAATATAAAATACGACCATCGTGCCAGGAATAAAGAATCTTGTGAATGGCCAAATGAGCCAAGGAAATATTGTTGTTGTGAGTGACTGGAAATACTAATAAGAATTTATACAATGTGAAAATGTTGAGGTGAGTACAATTGTATTTATGTTACCTTTCTGTGCAAATCAAATCAAAAAAAATGTTTGTGGGAGCATCATTAGCAACACCGAGGAAGGGTGGGTCATAAGGCCCACACCTGAAACTACATGTGCCGGTGTAGGGGTGGATTGTGATTATTCTCCTTATTTGGGATGAAATTAAAATATTGGATAAATTATGATATTATTCCCCTTAATTGGGATGAAACTGGTAAAAATTATGGATTGGAAAAGTCAACCCACACGACATATGTGGGAAGGCGGCCTAGCTGATCGGGTGGATATCGGACGCCATGTTGCGCACATGGTGGTACTACTCTTGGTAACAACTTTCTTTCGCATCACTCATCAAACCACATCATTCGTGGGGAGATGTCCTATCCAATCGGGCGTGATCGGACGTTGTGCTAACACAGACGGTGGCATATCAGTGCTAATGAACTCCCAACAAAAAATAAGTTTGTATATAAAGTTCGTATTTTGAAAATTATTATGCTTTAACTGGACATTTTAATATTGTTGATTGTGACTTGATATTTTTATGTGTTGTCTTTTCTTGTATGGACATTCTATTTTGAAAGAGGATTTTTAGCTATACATACTAGTGTTATTCGACAGTACTAACATCCCTTTTGCTAAGGGCGCTGCATCTTCAATGGATGCATGTGGTTCTACAGCATACGACACTAATCAGCGATAGCAGTGCACTTTTTCAGTTGACTTGGTGAGCCCCGCTTCATTTCGGGGTCATGTATCTTTTATTTTTCATGTACTGTGTTTTGAGGTATAGCCATGGCCTTGTTGCCAGCATTTTCATATTACTCTTTTATTGTACTTAGAGGCTCCGTAGACAGGTTGTGGGTTGTGGTTGATGTTGGGAATTGAACTAGAAATGTTGGTATTGAAAAATCATGTTTTTCATTAACTCTATAAACTCGTAAAATTTTGGAAATCATGAATGAAGCTGCTAATGGTAATGCAATGGAAGTTCTTAATAAAAATCTTTCCATTGGTTGATTAATGGAGTACATTTCCTATTTATTCATGGATGAGTTTGGGTAGAAGAAAATCTAACAGGCTTGCTCAGTCGGGTTCACTCGGTTGAGCATCGATCGCACTCCCTGAGTTTGGGGCATGACAAACTTGGGGTGTCCTAAGGTTTTAAAGTGTCCTAGGATGTCTTGGAGCCGTGTCTAGTAGAGTCCTTCTTATCGGTATATTGTCGCCCACATCTATAATGAGGAGGCTACTTGGACATTTAGGAATTTCACACTTCTTTGATACTCTCCATATCGTGCGATAGAGCTCAAGATAGGAAGCTAATTTCCTCGTTATGTCTCATTTTTTCAGATGAGGAATTCCCAAGTTCAAAACAGTGAGGAGGGAATGGCAGCGCCATTGAATCTGGGGGAGATTCCACATGAGTTCATTGGGAGAATGCGTCGAGTCGTGGAGGGATTAGAAGAACTTGTTGCTAAGGGAAGTGCCCTTATTCCTACCAATGTCACCGCACCATCGGATCGCGTGGTGAGAGAGTCTAAGAAACGGTATAGGGTTGTAGGTGTTAATGAACCAGGTTGTGTGATTTGCAGCAAGCGAAACTTGGGAACATGTTGGATGACCCTTGAAATATGTTATGGTTGTGGAAAGAGGGGGCAAAAGAAGAACAAATGCCCTAGGTTGGGTACACCTATCCAGTTATGTCTGTCATGTGGGAAGGATTATTTGGCGTCGTGTTGTGAGTATTCTCAGCAGCGCATTAGGGGTGGTAGCTTTGGGCAATTCCAATGGCCCACACAGCAATCGAGTGCTGGAATTGTTACTCCCACATTGGAAGCTTGGAGGAAGGATAAGGGGTATGCTTATGATGTATGCAAAAGGGTAAATATCAGGTCAGTGGGGCTAGTCAGTTTAGCAGACCTCATCCCTGTTGTGTGAAGTGTGGGAGATGTCATCCGGGAGTATGTCACTATGGTACCAATGTATGCTACAAGTGTGGTATGACGGGTCACTTTCAAAGAGATTGTTATTTGTCTCCCCAGAGCATGGGCAGGGGTATGGCCCAGCTAGCCAGTTCTATAGCTACGATATCCACAACGCCTCCCCCAGCTTGAGTCACTATAACGTCTGCGTGGCTTGGAACAACTAGGGGTGGTATTCGGAGCTCGGGGGGCCAACAGGTTTTATGCTATGAGGAGACGTCAAAAGTTTGAGGCTTCTTCAAATGTGGTTATAGGTATATTGACTGTCCAATCTCATGATGTGTATGCTCTTGTTGATCTCGGTTCCACTTAGTCATATGTCACTCCTTATGCTGTTATGGAAGTTGGGATAGAACCATAACAACTTTATGAGTCATTCTCTGTATCTACTCTTTGAATGAGACGTATTATTCGTGAAGCCACTCTATCACAAATTCTCTTATTTAGAACCTTTTGAGGAATTGAGCTCCACAATTATGTCCTTAAATTGAGTTATACCTCTAGGATTAATACTTCCCACTTGCTTTCCTAACTTCTCAAGAAGGGAAAATATCTGATGAATTTCTTACGGAACCTTTTGATTCCAATGAATAACATATGCTCATTTGTGCCTATGCACGCACCACCATAATATTTACCTATGTGGTATCAAATCTAATGTAAATAAGCCTAGTGTTCAGATCCTTCTTGAGCCATGCTTTTTCTCTCCGGTGTAGGTTGCTCCTATGGTTTGAACAATTACTTTACTCCTCTATCAATATTATCATAAATCCTTTTCACTGTCTAGTAGCATGAGAGCATATCTTAGTACCTACCATATGTGTACATGTCAATTGAAAGGGGCCACTTATCCGCATAAAGTTTCTGAGAAATTTGAGATTTATCACAAATTCGTCACAGGAAGATCTTGTTGTTTACGCATCTCACTATGACTTTTATATTCACCTAAATCGTCTCACACTAAATAGCTCACTTTGTACCTAGTATTGTGCTCTTCCATGAAGTGGCCTGGTATTGCATCCTGAGAGTTATTATGGCAGCAAGATGTCTATCTCATAAAAAAAATGTTCATTTTCTCTAACCAATACATGATTTCATCCCAAATATTTAAATATCCCAGTTATGTGGTTTCCCTTGTGAAAGGTTAAAATTAGATGCTTCCAGATTTTTGGCACATATTAGGGGTATATTGATTTGAAAGAGAAGTTTGTCGCATCTCTAGTTCTCTCATATAGGATCAACTATCAGAAAGGGGTTAAGCTGTCAGAATGATAATAATATCACAAGTGTTCAACTTCTTTTCTTTCATCCTCGTAGGCTTGTGGCATAGATTCCTTGTGCTAGTTACTGTGAAGAGCATAATGCAACTTCATGTAATCTGAAACCCATATCATATTCAGGGTGCCAGAATATTCTCATTTCGAATTAAACCCATATCACCATGTATTTTTCTTTTTCCTACACTCAAGTAGGTAACTGGTGTCATGTACTTGACTATTCCTCCTTAAGGATTTCTATTGCTATGTTAACTTTATGCTTCATTGGTCGAATCAATGATGTAATCACTATGATTAATCTTGTCAGCATTATCAGTAGTAAGCTTCATGTCTTTTAGGATATATAACCTCATGAAATACTCTGCTCAGCCCTTTGATAGATTCTTGAATAATTTCAGCCAAACCTCGAACCCCGGTGTTCCTCCTTGCATTAAATCTATGGGGGTTGAAGGTTCAAACATGTCAAAGAAGAAGCATCATACCGTGATCAAATATATGGGATAGGAAATTTTATCGTCATATTCGTGCGCACATCTTAGAGAAATTGTTGGAGGTCGCCAAAGGTTTAGTTTGGGTGTTCGGCATAGTGATTCAGAGTTGAAGAAAGTGACTGGGTTATTCCCAATATTCTCTCCATGAGGATGCTATGTGTATTGTTAATAAAGGTAAAGTATGTGTGGTCACATTGGGGCTTATAAAATTGTGAAGGGAATAGACCAAACTATGAGTATGATGTTTCCATATTATTGTTCTTCCTGTACCTGAAATTTCATGTGTCTATGTGTAACAAGGTTAAGTTAATGGATAATTGGATTCCGAGGGGTATCTACTTACCATCCTTGTTAGATAAGTTCGAGAGTTGAGATTGCCTCCGTTAATATGTTATGGCAAAATTTGTAAGTCGAGGAGGCCGCCTTGAGGGCCAAAAGTGTTAAGGAAAAAAAATGTTCTCACTTGAGTGTATAGTCAAATGATTGTGATTTGAAATGTACTTTCTAAGTGATATGATTTAAAAATGTGCAGTTCCTATCCCGATATCATGTTGATAATGCAGTGTTTGTAATGCCGAGATTAGTGTTATTAATATATACATTGTGGTGATTTATTGGGTTGCGGATGTGTTGTTAGTAGTTGTTTTGGTGTTACTCTAACAGGTGGATATGCCTAGTTATAAAGGAGACTCTAGCGAAATGTTTGTAAATTCAAGGAGTTTTGTTAAATTTGGGGCTGCTGGTGTGGGGTATGCAAAACTGAGTTGCCTAAGGTTTTAATAGTGGACCCTGATCCTCATTCGAGGACGAATGATCTTAAATGGGGGGGGGATGTAAGGCCGCGTGAAAATGTTTCCTAAAAATCGGGGTTACGTGATGTCTGGGCAGAAGTAGAGGTTAATAATAGTAGAACATGTTCGGACTTTATGGATTGAGAAGTGCGCTAGGAGTTGAAGGAAAATGTTGGGCAAAAGTACGTATTTCTGCGGCCCATTCCGCGGCCGCGGAACCACTCTGTGGACCGCAGACTGGTCGTAGAGTGGGGCAGATTTCTGGGGCCGTATTCTGCGGACCCAATTTCGCTGCCATTATGTGACCGCATAACCATTTCGCGGGCCGCATTCTTGTCGTATATCCCACCTTGGGATTTTTCGGAGGGAGGTTTTGTGGAGCACTATGCGACCGCAGAACTGTTCTGTGGTGCTTTATGCGATCGTAGAACACGTCTACAGGCCGCATAGTGACTACAGACCAGATCAGTTTCTTTCCAGTTCTAGCCTCCAATATCGTGGTCGGTTCGTGGACCGCATAACCATTATGCGGTCGCATATGCGACCGCAGAACCTATTCCAGAGCTTCATTTTGGGGTTTTTAAACCCAACCCAATTCCGTTAAAACACATCCCACAGACCATTTTTGAGCTAAATCTGATCCCTTAGAGTGAAAGAGAGAGTCCTAGAGGGAGAAAGTGATTTTCATCAAGTTAATCTTCAATTCTTGCATAAACACTTGAAGATTATCAAGAAAAGCACCCTAGGTCTTCATCCTAAGAGGTAAGGTTCTATCACCAAACTCTTAATTACAAAATGAATCTAGAATGTGCAACTAGTAATGTAGTTCATGGGGATGAGGGGGTGCTTACCTTGCATGCATGTATTCTTTAATTATGTGGGAAGGTTGTGAGTAAAACATGGTAGAGAATGGGTTGGGAAATGATGGAATCTTCCACAAAAGGGTCTTAGAACCTTAATGCACACCTAGTATTTGATAAATTATTCAAATGAGCTAGAACCATGGCCATCTTCCTAATTTTGATTCAATTTGTTACATTTTTCAAAATAGATTGAAGTTGATAAGATTTCCGGAGCATTTTAGAGTGTAAGTAACCTCAATTGAGGTATGTTGGCTAAACTTTCTCTCTTAGAATGGATATCCATAATGTTTCCGTAAGATCAAGTATGATTGGCTCAAGATTCCTAGCTTCTATATTCCGGGTTATTCCCTATAAAATTGTTTATTCCAAATGAGGCTTATGTCGAAAGATAGATGTTCCAAGTATGGTTTGCGTAATAAAATATAGTGGCTTTGAGTCGTGTTTTAAATAAAACTAGTAAACCAATTGGGTGAGAAAAACTCGATATGCCTAAGACTCATAATTGCTTATATGTGTACCTAAAGTCTTGATTGGAAGTGCGCTGTTATTGCTAATCTTTAATGATGCTTGAAATTGAAATAAGCAAATTGAAGAAATAGAGTGTGGCCAACGTGCCAAGGATTTAAGTTATGACTGTGGCTAGTAGAACAAATGATTTGAGAGAATGCAATAAAGAATATGAAATGAGTCTTGACTCGATTGTTTACAAATGATTTCGAAAATAGAATTGCCTAAGGGATTTGTCGATATTTGATGGTGATCTTTGAAATTGAAAGAGGTGAAAGTGTGGAATATGAAATATGGTCACCGGGCCAGGAATAAAGAATCTTGTGAATAGACACATGAGCCAAGGAAATATTGTTGTTGTGAGTGACTGGAAATACTAATAAGAATTTATAAAAGGTTAAAATGTTGGGGTGAGTACAATTGTATTTATGTTACCTTTGTGTGCAAATCAAATCAAACAATAAAAATATTTTTGGGAGCATTATTAGCAACACCGAGGAAGGGTGGGTCATAAGGCCCACACCTGAAACTACATGTGCCGGTGTAGGGGTGGATTGTGATTATTCCCCTTATTTGGGATGAAATTGAAAACAATTCTGGATTGGAAAAGTCAACCCACACAGCATATGTGGGAATGCGGCCTAGCTGATCGGGTGGAGATCAGATGCCATGTTGCGCACATGGTGGTACTACTCATGGTAAAAAATTTCTTTCGCATCACTCATCAAACCACATCATTCGTGGGAAGATGGCCTAGCTGATCTGGCGTGATTGGACACCATGCTAACATAGACGGGGGCACATCGGTGCTAATGATCTCCTAACCAAAAATAAGTTTGTATATTAAGTTCGTATTTTGAAAATTATTATTCTTTAACTGGACATTTGAATATTGTTGATCGTGACCTGCTATTTCTATGAGTTGTCTTTTCTTATATGGGCATTCTATTTTGAATGAGGATTTTTAGCTATACATACTAGTGCTATTCGACAGTACTAATGTCCCTTTTGCTGGGGGCGTTGCATCTTTAATGGATGCAGGTGGTTCTATAGCAGGCGGCACTGATTAGCGATAGCAGTATACTCTTTTCAGTTGACTTGGTGAGCCCCACTTCATTTCGGGGTCATGTATATTTTGTTTCTCATGTACTATGTTTTGAGGTATAGCCTGGGCCTTGTTGTCGGCATTTCCATATCACTCTTCTATTGTACTTAGAGGTTCCGTAGACGGGTTATGGGTTGTGGTTGATGTTAGGAATTGAACTAGAAATGTTGGTATTTAGAAATCATGTTTTTCATTAACTTTATAAACTCATAATATTTTGGAAATCATGAATGAAGCTGCTAATGGGAATGCAATGGAATTTTTTAATAAAATTCTTTTCAGTGGTTGATTAATGGAGTACATTTCCTATTTATTCATGGATGAGTTTGGGTAGAAGAAAATCTAACAGGCTTTATCGGCCGGGTTCTCTCAGTTGAGCGTCGGTCGCGCTCCCCGAGTTTGGGGCGTGCCATATGTGCATTGACTATCGGCAGCTTAACAGGGTTACCATCAAGAACAAGTATTTGTTGCCTAGGACTGATGGTTTATTTGACCAGCTTCTGGGTGCCAAGATGTTTTCCACAATTGATTTGAGATCTAGCTACCATTAGGTGAAAATTAGGGCATTAGATGCCCCTAAGAGAGATTTTAGGACTCGTTATAGTCAGTACGAGTTCTTGGTGATGTTTTTTGGTTTAACTAATGCCTCAGCAACCGTCATAGATTTGTAATGTCTTCATTGATGATATTCTGATTTACTCTCATAGTAGAGAGGACCATGTGCAGCACCTACTAATTGTACTTCAGACTTTGAAAGATCGTCAATTATATGCCATGTTTTCGAACTGTGAGCTCTGGTTGGACTCAATTTCCTTCTTGGGTCATGTTGTGTCTTATGATGGTATCAGGGTGGATCCAAAAAATATTGAGGCAGTTCAGAACTGGCCTAGACCTACTTCAACTACAGAAATTTGGAGCATCTTAGATTTGGCGGTAACTATCGCCATTTCGTGGAGGGGTTTTTATCTATCGCAAACCCATGACTAAGTTGATTCAGAAGGGATTTCAGATGGTCTGACGAGTATGAGGAGAGATTGCATAAGCTCAAGACTGCCTGGACTACAACCCTAGTGTTGGTGTTGCCCACAGGTTCGAGTTCTTACACAGTGTATTATGATGCATTGTGTATTAGGCTTGGTGCGATATTGAGGCATGATGGTAGGATGATTGCCTACGCATCTCTTCAGTTAAAGGTCCATGAGAAGAAATACCCCATGCATGATTTGGAGTTAACAACCAATGTGCACGTACTCAAGATTTGGAGGCATTACTTATATGGCATGCCATGGGAGGTCTACACTTATTATTGGAGTCTCCACTAACTGTTAAAGCAAAAGGATTTTAATTTGATGAAGCGGAGATGGTTGGAATTATTGAAAGACTATTATATCACTATATTGTACCATCCGAGGAAGGCCAACATAGTGGTCGATGCCTTGAGTAGGAAGGCAAAGAGCATGAGTAGCTTGGCATTTATACTAACATATAAGAGACCATTGGCCATGGAAGTTCATACATTGGCTAATAGATTTGTAAGGTTGGATATTTCAGAGCCTAGTATGCTTCGTGCTTCCATTGTGGCATAGTCATCTTTGTTGAACCACATCAAGGCTTACCAGTTGGATACTCACTTGTTAGTGTTGAAAGACACTATGCAGCGTGCTAAGAAGGTTGTGATTGGGGATGATGGTGTTATGCGGCTTCAGGGCAAGATTTGTGTTCCGAATGTGGATGATTTAAGATCATCCTTGAGGAGTCTCATAGCTCACGGTATTCCATTCAACCAGGTCATAAAGATGTATCGTAACATGAAGCAGCATTATTGGTGGCGAAAGATGAAGAAAGACATTGTTGGACACGTCTCCCGGTGTTGGAATTGTCAACAGATGAAGTATGAACATCAAATACCCAGTGGTTTTCCCCAAAAGTTATTGATACCAAAGTGGAAGTTGTAGTGTATCACAATGAAATTTGTGGTAGGCTTACCGGAGACATAGAGGAAGTATGATAATGTTTGGGTCGTTATTGCCCGGTTGACTAAGTCCGAGCATTTTATCCTGTTGATAACATTCTACTCTTCAGAGCGGTTGGCTCTGATTTACATCAGGGAGATTATTCGCATGCATGGTGTGCCTATTTCTATCATCTCATACCTTGGCACATAGTTCAATTTACACTTCTGGAGAACTTTGTAGAGTGATTTGGGAACGCATGTTGTGTTGAGTAGAGCGTTTCACCCTCAAACATACGAGCAGTCCAAGCGGACCTTTCATATTTTGGAGGATATGTTGAGGGCATGCACTTTTGACTTTGGGGGTTAGTGGGATCGGTTTCTACCTCTAGCTGAGTTTGCTTACAACTACAACTATTAGTCGAGTATCCAGATGGCTCTATATGAGGCCTTATATAGGTGGCGATGTTGTTCTCCGGTTGGTTGGTTAATTTGATCATGGTGAGGATAGATTGTTGGGCACAAACTTGGTTAGTGATGATTTGGAAAAGGTGAAAATGATTTAAGAGCGGCTTCGTACACCACAATCTAGGAAAATGAGTTATGCTGATAGGAAGGTTCAGGATGTGTCTTACATTAAGGATGAGAAGGTTGTTCTCCGAGTATCGCCAATGAAGGGCATGATGCGATTTGGGAAGAAGGGCAAGTTGAGCTCGAGGTTTATTGTCTCGTTGGAGATCTTGGAGAGAGTTGGGGTGTTGCTTCTAGGCTTGCATTGTCTCCTAGCCTAGCAGAGGTTTATCCTATATCTCATGTTTCCATGCTTCAGAAGTACCATGAAGATATGTCACATGTTTTGACTTCAACACGGTGTAGCTTCACGAGAATTTGACTTATGAGGAAGAGTCGGTGGCTATTCTAGACGAACAGGTTCGAAAGTTGAGATCTAATAATATTACTTTTGTGAAAGTACGTTAGAGAGGTCAGCCAACTCATGAGGCTACTTGGTAGTCCAAGTAATACATGAGAAGTAGATATCTGTACCTTTTTACCAGTCCAGATACTTTTCTATATCTATTCGAGGATGAACGTTCCTTTAAGAGGTGGAGAATGTAATGACCTGATAGGTCGCTTTAAGTACTAGCTCCCCATTTTCTGTTTGAGACCCTTCATATCTCTATTTGATGATATATGACTTGGGTGTATGGTCCCTATTGATTTTTAGAAGGTTTAAATGTGAATTTGTAAGATAAAATGTGATTTTTGACTTTGAAAGTGGCTACAATTCACAACGGTAAACATTTTAGGTAAACGACATCAGATAGGTAATTTGTTGTTTTTGGTATATTCGTATGATTATTTTGGACTTGTTTTAGTTGGGGTCCCAGGTGACTCGAGGCCGTTTTGGCGTTTTATGTAGAATGTTGGAACTTGAGTTTGAACTTTGAAAAATCATGACTTTTGGTGGTCGATTCTTGTTTCCATATGCTATTGTGATGATTAGAGAGATAGAGCGATCGAGCGAGCTCATTTGATGTTATTATACTTGCGTGAAAGTTTGAATTGTATCCCGAGTGGCTCGGGTGAGTTTAAGATAGGTTGCGGACTATTTTGAATAGCTATAGGGTTTCTGGTGTTGCTAGGCTACACATCTCGCATTTGAGAGTATTTGTTTGCAAATGAGAGCCTCGTATTTGTGAAACTGGGAAGGGAATAGGCGACTTTGGATTTGTGAAGTTTTGTCACTTTTGCGATGTGGTAGGGTATTGCAATTGCGAGACATGGGTCGCAATCACGATATTAGTGAGTGGTAAGACAGCTGGTTGGCTTTTGTGAGGGGTTGGTCCTTCGAAAATGCGAAGGATTTGTCATATTTGCGACCTCTGAGGGGCCTAGACATTGTTCGCATTTCAATCAGTGGTTCACTTTTGCAAGCATCACCATTGCGAACAAGAGTTTGCAATTGCGATACCTGCAGTTGGGTATTAGCTTTATTTGTATCATGTTACTTTATGTATTACATCTTCCATGCTCTAGATAGATTGTAAAAATCTTTCATTTCTTTTTATCGATGTTATTATATATATATTGAGCTTATTGAAATATTGGACGTCATGGATATTGAATTATTGAATCGGATAATGGTGGAAAATGTGTCGGTAAATTCTCATATGGAGAGTTATGTTCAATTATTATCATTGATGTTTCTTATGCTTGCCACCTTGCTTGGTTCAGCATTACATGTGATGCTTGGTGAGGAAGAGTGAATTACACGAAGGGTGTTTCTGTTCTTGTGAGGAAGATTGATTGTGCACGAAGGGTGTTCTGTGCATAACTTATACATATATCAATATGTTTGCAAGAAAGTTGTTACCGTGCTTGAGAGGAAGAGAGAATATGCATGAACGGTGTTTATGTGCTTGCTATAATATTTTATTGGTCAGGTTGAGAGTAAACGCTTGAAGGTTGATGTTGTATCATTTGTTGATATTGTTGTTCTTTATTTTCGCTATTCGTACTGAGGGCTTGGTTATTGAAAGGTTTGTTCGGAGTAGTTTGGTAGAAGCATATGTTGTGGTTCACTATAGTAGTGCCTTACTTTCTTTTCTCGTTCTACATCTTTGTACTTATAAACTTGTTGACTTACATAGTACATTGGGTCAGTTGTACTCATACTAAATTTCTGCACTTCTTGTGCAGATTTGGACATTGGTACCAGCGTAGTCCCGAGAGGTGCTTAGCGGATACGAGATAGGTGATTTAAGGTAGAGTTGCATACCGTTTGCAGGCCTTAGAGTCATCTTTCTAGTTCTTCTGTATTATTTCTTTTTACCGTACAATGTTTTACTTCTTTCAAGACAATGTATTTAGTAAACTCTAGTAGCTCATGTACTTGTGACTTCACATCTTAGGATGGTTGAAAGTCAGTGTTGATCTTTACACTTATTATGCATGCTTCTGAGTTACCGTTTACCCTATATTATCTTTTGTCATTGATCGTTAGTTTCTTGTCTTTCGTATTTATCATTATGTGGTGGCATGCCTAGCAAGCGGTGTTACATGCCATCACGACCCCGTGAGTTGAGTTTTTGGGTCGTGACACTAGATAAGTCTAGTAAAGTAACATATCCATCGTGAAATCATGTGCTTCACAAAAAATCAAGGAGCATACGCAGTCAACACATTCGATCCAAATTCTAAAATATAATTTAACGACTCAGACATATGTGAGAAAAGTTACTCACTCTCACAAAAAAGTCAAATATATGCAAATGGTACCATAGGCTCACCTATTATGTTAACCTCTACTAATATAGGCTCTCTCAGTCTAAAATCAATTAGGACTTTATCAAGGTTGTAATGTGGGCTATGAGATGGGTAAGATATATTTACGAATAGTGACTAACATTCCTAAGCACTTTAACACATCACATAATCAACTTTAAGTGCATATTTCTTCAACCCAACTACGACTTTTCAAACAAGTACACCCTAAAAAAATATTCCCTCTTTCTTTATGCACTAGTCTGATTTACACTCACTAGTAAGGACAAGATATACTTATTTTTTCCTTTTCACTGCATATTTATTTTCTTCCTTTTTTTCTCTTTTTCAAATTTTTCTTTTCTAATATTTCACTTGTTCTTTGCCCTACCCTCTCGTGATGTTTTTCTTGATATACAAGTGCATCTTTCTTTCTTTCATTGGTTCCACTCAAAAGGCACCCAAGTTCCCTCCTTACTTTTTTCTAGCGTTCTTTATTACATTCAAGGGCTTTGAGAGGTAAGAGAGTCAAAATAATTCGTTTAAGAATAAAAGAGTATAGGCTCATAATGCGGGTGCCAAATAAAAGGTATATAGCCTCAAAAGTGCTAGACTAGGGATAATTTTATTTGTGATAAGCAACACAGCTCAACAAAATATCAAAAAAAGCCTAGCATCATTTTTCAAACTGAGCAACACCTAGGATTTCTCTCTAAGTCACATGCCGGGCAAATTCTATAGTCAAATGCAATAACATGGGCTATACAAAAGTCTCACCCCACATGGCACATGACTCACTAAGAACGATCTCTTTCTGACTCTCAAACCAAAGCAAGTATTCACGGAGCCAAGAGAAATTATGCATTAAGCACCAAGTGAACATAAGTGAAGAAAACGAGACATAGGCGTCACAAAGCATACTGGCCAATTCATAAAAGCATCATAAACCATTTCAAATTATAAGGAAGATATTACACATGCCAAAGCCTAAATATGCTACTATAAAACAAGTCAAAATGCGCCAAAGAATCTCATCATTCTTCATCTTTTTATTCCATAAATCCCAATTTACTCTAAAAATAAAAATAAAAAACCTATCCGGTTCAAGCTATATCCCATGGAAAAAGAAGAGACGCACAAATAAAAACCACGTGGAATATTACTACCTAAAGAAAACTAATAGACATATTTTTTTTTTAAAAAAAAATTTCATTTTTTTTAGTTTTTTTTTAGACTTTAATCCATCAAGAAACATGTCTAGAAGATCCATCGTAGGGAAAAGTCCAATATTTTGAAATGTTTTGTATCATTTTTTCTTCTTTTTGATTGTTTTCCGAATCAATAAGCTAAATTAGATGATTAATCTACTACTAAAATATTTTACACAACTAAATATGACACTAATAGTTTTACTACTCTATGTAAGCAATGTAAATTAATTTTTAGCTAAAAAGTTGAAAAATAAGAAGCTAACGTACTAATATAATGTTACTAATTATCCAAAGTAATTCTCCTGCTCTACACATAAAAGAGTGTAGTGTCCCAAATGCACAAATGAAGCAAAAATAATGTGGGTGGACAAAAAACTCCATGAAAGGCCAAAGGCCGAAGACATAGCAGCTCACGGGGTACTCAAACTTCTCCTAAGCATGGTCCTTTGTGGGAACCCATCAGTTAATTCCAACCATCTAGCTCGCTTTTGCACACTTTCTATGGTTGTGTTTCCTATGCTCATAATCCTACAAAACAAAAACAATTATTACAAAAATAATACAATAAAAAGATAAATAAGTAAAAATAAAAGAAATCACTAAAGCTGGATTGCCTCCCAACAAGCGCCTAATTTATAGTCGCGACACGACATGGTTCAATTTTTTCTTCCACCTCGTACTTATGAAGTGACCCCCCAATTTGGGTTTAAGCTTTTTGTTATGCTCCTAAGGTAGTGGGACAAATCTAATTGGGCCAAGTAACCAATATAGTATTTTACACTTCTTGGCCTTCAGATTAGGTATGTAATTTTGTCTCTCTGGCACAACAAATTCAAGAATGTAAGCACTTTTTTCCTCGTCCATTGGCTCCTTCAAAGGCTTAGATGACTCGATTTACATGTCATCATCCAAACACAATATTAAAAAATATATAGAATGAGGACCAATACGCACCAACTCTATAATTTTATTTCTATTTACATCCTCACATTTACATGCACTAGAGTCTTCAAGTGCAACTTTATCTACTTTGTCACGTGAATCTAATGCACTTTTCTCAACATTGGCATTATCAACAAAAATATGGTTGAATGTTTGGCACTCCAGTTTTAACTTCTTAATTTGACATATAAGCTCTTTTTCAGATTCACACAACTCATAACTATTTTGTTGGGCGTTAGATGCATCTACCTTCGCACTCAATTTAGCCTCCAAGTCGTGAATATCAATGTCAAATTTGTTGATCTTTTGTCCTAGTTCTGCTCTTCCCTCTATTAAGTTTCTCATCCCATCTGTATTTGTCTCATGTTTAGCCTCAAATATTTCAAATTTTTGAGCTTGTTCCACTAGTCAAGTTTAGATCAAAATGTCACAAGCCAAAATCCACTAGTCGTGATGGCACCTAACGTAACCCGCTAGGGAAGCCAATTAACAATAATCCAATTTAATTGAGATTTACTGAAAAACTAAATTACGAAATAACTGAACTTTTTACAATAACCCAAGGACTGGTAGTACAAATCATGAGCTTCTAAGACTTAGAATTGACAAAGATAATAAGAAATAAATATATCATCTGCTCGAAATATACATAAACAGATTTATAAATTTAAAGCTACCAAGAACAAGAGGCAGTGGTAGTCAAAACGCGAGTACATGTTCAATGCAAGCTCTCTCCATACACAATAACATCAGCTCCAAAATTTGCACGCAAAGTGCATAAGTATAGTATGAGTACAACTGGCCCCATGTACTCAATAAGTAACAAACCTAACCTTAGGTTGAAAGCAGTGATGAGCTTGGAAAAACGGTCAGAGTCCAACACCAATAGCCAAGAACAACTTGTATCAATATAATAAAAATAGTATAAGTATTAACTCAAAGATATTATGCTCAGCTCGTTCACAGTTACGGAAAATATGCATGTTTTTCAGGTATAACAATAAAACCCAAATCTTTTACCGAAATTACCAAAAGATGAGTATATCAGAAAAATGTGATTTCTTTGTCCCAAATCTTTCAACGACAGAAAGGATATAGTCCGAATCAAATAATGGCAACACAAATATAACAAGATAATGACAATGATAATTTAGAGGACTTCATACTCATCTCGTACACAGTACAGGAATTTAGGCATGTTTTCAAGTTCAACAATTTAAGCTAAATGCTGATAAATATGCCAAGTACAACTAGCATGATGAATGTCACATCTCTATGCCAACATGTCAAATGTAATGCATCATACTCAATCTCTCAACACTCTCAATCACTCCGCACACTAGGTCACTATGCACACTCAATCACTCGGCACACTCAGTCACTCAGCACTCTCAATCAATCAGCACACTCAGTCACTCAGCGTTGTTCAGTACATGCGCTCACTGCTGGTATGTCAGACTCTGGAGGGGTTAATCCTGCCCAAGCTCTAATATAAGCCAACATGGCATGTTGCAGCTTGCAACTCGATCTCATAATGAGTCAATAAAGCATGTTGCGGCGTGCAGCCCAATCCTATAAATGTCACTCACAATGCGGCTCTCAGGACCCAACATAGTCATCAATCTCTCCAGTCTCTCGGGCTCAAAAATCTCATACCAATCAGCCCAAACAATGATAACATGATGTAATAATAAATGATAACAGAGATTGAGATATGATATGTAATGAATAAATATGACTGAGCACATAATTACAACTTAAGCAAATAACTCAATAGTAGATATTGCCTCAATGTGTCCCAACAAAATAAGCACATAGCCTAGATATGATTTCTAACATGGATCACAACTCAATTAGTTTAACACGTAGGAATTACATGGATAGAAACAAGACTAGATAACTACACAGTACCACAGAATCATCTGAGCCATAATTACCACGGTGCGCGCCCACACGCCTGTCACCTAGCATGTGCGTCATCCAAAACCAACCATATAACATGTATTTCAGGAATTTATTCTCTCAACGCCATGTTTAGAAGTGTTAATTACCTCGAACAAGCCAAATCCAATACCGAGCAAGCTAAAAAATACTCTAGAAATACCATCTCGCATGTATCAACCTCTGAACGCCTCGAAACTATTCAAAAGCAACTTAAAAACATCAAATAATGCCAAAGGAAATAAACCAAATCGATAAACGTTAAATCTTTAATAAAAATCCCAAAGTCAACCAAAAAGTCAAACCTGGTCTGCACCTCGAAACCCAAAAAAACATACAAATCCAACAACCCATTCAATTACAAGTCCAACGATACTGTAACAACCCGACCGGTCGTTTTGATCTATAGCGCGTCGATCAGCACTTTGATGCCTTGAGTAGATTCACTTTAGGTATTATGACTTATACGGGTAGTCAGAATTGAATTTCGGGATTGATTTGAACTGAAAATTCTAATTTCGGACGCTTTAAGTTGGAAGAATTAACTAAGGTTTGACTTTTGAGTAAACGACCTCGGAAAAAGGATTTGAAGGTTCGAATAGGTTTGTATGATGATTTCGGACTTGGGAGTACGTTTGGGTTGAGTATCGGATCACCCGGGAGCATTTCGACGTTTATTATGGAAAGTTAAAATTTTGAAAGTTTACGAATTTCATAAGTTTGGTTTGAAGTGGATTTTGAGGTTATCGATGTCCGTTTGGGGTTTTGAACCTTGGAATAGATTTGTTATGTCATTTATGACTCGTGTGTTAAATTTGAAGTAATTCCAGATTGATTTGATAAGTTTCGACACAAGATATATAATTTGAAAATTTTATAAGTTTGATTCGTGGCGCGATTCATAATTTTTATGTTGTTTGATGTGGTTTAAGGCTTCCTCTAAGTTCGTATTGTATTCTGGGATGTATTGGTATATTTGGTTAAGGCCCCGGATGGCTCGGGTGGATTCCGTATGGTTAACGGATCGATTTTTGGACTTAAGGAAAAGCTGGAGGATTCTGGATGTTAGTGAAATCGCTTCTGCGGAAGTATCATCACAGAAGAGGCCTCGCAAAAGCGAGGCAGTGGACCGCAAAAGCGGCTAGAAGGGAGACAAAAAGAGACCGCATGTGCAAAGGAATTTACACATCTGCGTGACTGCAGAAGCGGTCCAAGGGTCACAGAAGCAGTAGGGAGTGAGGCAAGCTGGAGGTGCAGGTGCGAGGTTTATGCCACACCTGCGAGACCGCAGAAGCGGACTCTTGGTCGCAGGTGCGACTCCGCATAAGTGGAATATAGTCTGCAGATGCAAAGGAAAGGGGGCTGAAGAGGGACCATAGAAGAGCTATTTTGGCCACACCTGCGGAACCGCAGAAGCAGTCAAGTGGCCGCAGGTGCGAGAGGTTGCTGGGCAGTGTGTTCTTTTAAGAACGAGATTTGGCCCATTTTCTTCCATTTTCACTTGGTTGGTGCGATTTTTGGAGAGCTTCAAAGGGATATTTTCATCAATCAACACAAGGTAAGTGATTACCACCTATTACAAGTTAAATACACGGTATGTATATGGATTTAAACATGGAAATTTGTAGAAACTTGGGATTTTGGTAGAAAACCTAGAATTTGGTATTTTTGTATTTTGACCATGAAATTGGACATCGAATTTTGAATAAGTTATATATTATAGTTCGAGGTGTTATGGGTAAATTTTATCTTCGGCAAATATTGGAATCCGGGCACGTGGGCCCGAAGGTTGTCCTTGTTGGCTTTTGAGCAGAGTTGGGAATCATTTTAAATTGTCAGTTTATAAGTATTGGGGTATGTTTTGATTTATTTTCACGTTGTTTGACTATTTTTGAAGTAATGGGCATCATGTTGAGGTTTTTGAGTGGCGTTGATGCCGGTTATGGAACTTCGGAGCGATGTGAGTCTCCCGTCTAACATTGTGAGGGGGAAACTACCCCCTACCTTATATTTATTGTAATGTGCAACTAGTTGTGGGTTCTACGTACGCATGGGGTGACGAGAGTCGGTACGTAGCTAAAGCATGTTTATGTCCGGGTAGACTTAGGACTTTATTATGTGATAATTGAATTATTTGAACTCGTTCTGCTAGCTTAATTAATTAAAGTTATAAATGAAATTTATTTTGATATAAATATATGTATACTAGGCCAAGCCATAACACTTTGAGTTATGGGCGAGTTATTTGAGAAATGGTAAAGATTATATCCATTTGGTACTCATGTACGATATTGTAAACTTGTGTCTCGTAGTTCGGTAACTTCCTTCCTTTTCTTGTGGATCGGGTCGAATGCCTCGGCAGTATAATAGATGCATCTATGATTTGTGTCGCTCGACCCTCGCAGTGTACACATTATTCTGGATTTGTCCGAACGACCTTGGCACAATCGTGAGTTATACCACTAGTAAACCGACTATTTACGAGCTAATCTTCCCAGTGATGCCCGGCGTCTTGTGTGGTATTCCTTATTTATTTGAGATTGACACTCGACGTTCTCTGGGCTCTTAAGGTAGAATACAAGATCCAGAAATTCTTGGTTTAAAAGAAGTAATTGGTAGATGATGTAATTGGCAGATTTACCCCATCATTGGTGTATCTTCATGCTTGCTTATGTTTTATTTATTGCATTATTGGACCTTTAGTAAGTGTCGATGTCAAGCCCTCACCACTACTTCTCCGTGGTTAGGCTAGATACTTACTGGGAACACGTTCATTTACGTACTCATGATACACTTCTGCACTAAATGTGTAGGATCTCACAGGTTCATTTGATGATCACCTTGGCGTGTAGGTGCACCTGTTGAGGAGACTTTATGTGGGCTACATTCTAGGCTACGCATCCAAGTACACCGAGTCTCCATTGTATTATTAATTTTATTATGTGTTATTATATTCGAGACAGTTGTTGTATCATTATTATATTCCTTAGAAAATGATCATGCACTTGTGACATCGGGTTTTGGGGGTTCCTATGGGTTGTTCATTATTGTAGTTCATGTAAATTCTATTTCATACGATTCTATTAAGGAAAATTATGATTTCAAAATACACAAATGGGTAATTAAGTCGATTTATCACCGTTGGCTTGCCTGACGGCAATGTTAGGCGCCATCATGACCTTTAGTGGATTTTGGTATGACAGCTTGGTATAAGAGCGTTAGGTTCACTTGGGTCTCACGAGTTAGGAACAAGTCTAGTACAGTATTGCTGATCAGTTCGGAGATGTCTATACTTATCTTTGGGAGTCTACAGGGCTATTAGGAGAACCTCCCTTCTTGATTTCCTCATCGTGATGTTTGATTCCATTAAGGCTTGTGCCTTTATTTTCTTCCTACTCAATCTTACACGACATGGGGTGCTTGTTATTAATTGGGCGTCGAGTATTTGTATTGGTACTGCAGACGTGGTGCAGGATGTTTTTCCCTGCGTGTTTGGGTAGGCTATTATCGTCGCCTTGCAGAAGGATGTTCTTTTGTTCTAGCTCAGTATCTGTATTCTCTATGGTTTTGAGACTGTGCACAGATTGCTAAGATGTCTATGCATTGTTATTGCACAATGTTGGTGTAACGGTAAGGTGCTTGGTTATGTGTCGAGGTAGTGAATTACTCAAAATGAGGATTTCTAAGTACACGATTTAGAGTTTCATCATTTAATTCCAGCAAAGGAAAGCAATTGAACTATAGATGTCCAGGTTTGGTTGATGAAGTGATGATACTTGGTATTTTTGAACGTGGTGGAATTCTCATTTGTGATGTGGTATCCTCGTCCTTATTGTAAATGCGTTAAGGTTTTCCGATGTTATGGTCTTCTTTGATTTTTGCCTTCGAGGAAGGGTGTTGTGAAATGGTGCTTAAGTAGCGGTTGTCAGAGATAGCAGTGTGTAGCGGTTCCGAATCGAATTGGTAATTTTAATATTGATGGCTCGAGAAAGATGATCTTCGAGGAGGTTTAGAGTTGGTAGCAATTCTTTAGCTCTGGTGCTACAGGTATGGATTTGATTTAAGGCAACATTTTGGCAGGGAAATATGAGGAAGAACATGGCGGAAGGTGTCTCGCGGCGGATAAATTACTAGCAGGTCAAGTATGAGAAGCGGTGGCCAAGAAGTTACTTAAAGGAGATGGTTTGACCAAAGTGTGAGTGGTGGAGTAGCATATGGATTCTATGGTAGGAGTGACATATACCTTGAGGAAGCTTAGAGCGATTTGGGAGGCATGGTGGGAGTGACTAGGTCCACAGATTTTAATTAGAACAGTGGTTACTGTACGGAGAAATATTAAATATGGAAGAAAGGAGTTTTCTTGAAATAAATAGGGGTGTAAAGATTTGATAATCGTTACGGGTGCAACATAGCTTTGAGTTTGGAAGGTATTGTTGAACTTTCAGTTGATGTCAGCGGGGAAGGAACAGACTTGTGAAGTTGGTGGATCAGCATGGGCTTAGGAGAGTTTACTAATTTCGTGGTAGTGGTACTCAGTGCAGCACCTTTAGAAGATGTCGGCATGGAATTCCACAGGTGGGTTATCTCCTATGAGCAGGTCAGCAGTTGCGTGATGTTGACGAAGCTTCTACGAAGAATACTACTTGTTACCCGGTAGGAGGTCAAATATCTGATTGTGACTGATGATTCAAAATGTTCATAAAAAGCTTAACAAAAGACTTCGAGAAATTTTGAGGGTTAACGGTATGAGATAATGGTATTTGAGAAGGAGGGATCAATGTGGGGTCGACATTATGAAATGGTAGCTTAAATCTAAGTGGGGGATCCCCACCATCCACGATTGGATCGTGTGGTTGTCTGCTTGTGCAGCTTATGGTTATCGAAGTGTTGGTGGATTATTTATGACTAAGCAAAAGGAAATTTCAGGAGTGAGTCAAACAAGGAACTCATTGAATGTGCGCTATACTTCGCCTTATCGATTGAGGTGCAGGATTTGAGAAGACTCTGAGTTTATGCGTCTTGTGGATGTAATGTACAAGGGAAAGAATTCAGTTAGTTGCTTCTTTGAGAGGGTGGTCATGTTCTAGTAGAGTATTGAAGTTTGGTTATATTCGGGATCAGGTCAAAGTGGGTGACTCTCAACAACAGTCCTAGTGGATTCAAGAATTAAAGTGCAGTACCTAAGGACTTCGGGTCCATTGTAAGGTTAAGGATCGAGTTTTCATAGTTAATTACGAACGAGAAATGGAATGTTCTACGTTACCATCGGGTGTGCGGTGCATTATTGGAGGAAAGGAAGAAATAACTTTGGATGCACGTAAAGTGGTATTAAATGATTCATAGGTATTGAGACAGTGTGCTCTCACGATTCGGGTCACTCCAGATGAGTACAGATTGAATTCGTTATGTTATGAATGGAGTTATTATATTTGTAAGTCAGGTCAAGAGTAAATTGAAAGAAGTTGGGTCGGTTAGTAATGGTTGAATCGGCATGATTGTGGCAATGATCAGTCCCTCCGGTGTGTGAAGATATACATGTGGTTTGTGAACGTACGTGCAGGCTTGACAGCTGCCATAACTTGATTGATTTGGAAGGTATTTGATTCGAATGGCCTAGTCGTGTTAATGGAATCCAGAAGGGTCATGACGGTCTAGATCACAATTTGAGATCTGTATTTTCTGCGATTTGGGAATTCAGTTGCGTGTTGCATTGGTTCTTCTGAAATGAGTTAAGTGAAAGGTTTCTAGCCAATGAAGTGTTCAGGTCGAATATGTCTGTTCGTCATAGCATTGCTTATGGAGTAGTCATCGGGATTGGATGTTATTTCCGTCGTCATCTATTCCATGCAAATCTCTATTGTGTCGTGTGGGTTATGAGACGGCTTGATTATTTCACACGCGTGTTGAGGCCTCATGATACAAGTCACCATTTCACCTTAGATGTGCTTGGGTTTCGAAGCGTATAGTGCTATCCGTCTCCCAGGATTTTTATTATGCACTTGTCGTGCTTGTGATTAATATTTGGGCATTTTGTAAGATTAAGTATCACGACTTGATGTGTGTGTGTTTCTTCTTGATGTTATGTGCGGATCGGGTGGCATACCACCACGGGTATATTGTCTGGATCGGGTGGCACGCCGCCACGGATATGTTATGTAGATCGGGTTGAACGCCGCAATAGTTTCATGTCGGATTGGGTTCCATGCCGCAACAACGAGATGTTGAGAATAGTTCCTTACACTTATTTGGTGTGCCTTGTTTTTATCCCTGGGTAGGTTCACAACATCTATTCGGCCATTTTATTCGTCACGCGGGCTGGGTAGTCCTTTTCCAGAGTTCGTTCTTCCTTATGTATCACATTCGAGTTTGTAGCTTGTTGGCGCGTTGTGGGCGTCATAGAATATTTTTGGCAATGCCTGAGATGACTTATTGCCACAACAACTTGTACTGGGTGAGACAAGGTTATTGGACCAGTATCAGTGCAATCAGATTTATATAAGGTATATTTAAGAGTAAATATCGTTATTCAGTTCTAAATGAGGTAATGGTCCTTGTCAGGGGGAGAGACTCTATGATTCATTGATTCGGTAGGGGGGTATTAGTTTCTACACATTTTTGCCACTGTGGCAATATTTCAAAGGTTGGAACAGGGTTTATATGTGTCATGAGATGTATTGCGGGCATCGGATTCGTGAAGTTACAACAATTGTGGTCGGAGAATGTTATTATGGGCAACCGACTTAGGTGGTTCATGGTGTGATTTCATCATAGGTGCATGATAATATTTGGTACAGTGTGTGGTGATTGGTGTGGTGTTCTTATGTTACGATCAAGACTTGTAGAGAAATTTGGAGGTTGGAATTTGGTTCTAAGCCTTGTTGACTAAATAAAAGGGAGGATCTTCAGTCTGACTCGAGCTAATGTGCTCAACTGGATTGTGGTGGCACAGGTAGGTTCACGAGGTGTTAAAAAGTGATTTTGGACAACTCCGTAGCAGTCCTTAGCACGTTCGAGGACAAACGTATGTTTAAGTGGGGGAGAATGTAACGACCCGGCCGGTAGTTTTGAGCTCAAGCACGTCGTTCGGCGGTTTGAGACCTTGAGTAGCATCACTTTAGGTATTATGACTCGTACGGGTAGTCGCAATTGAATTTCGGGAAGTTCGGGATTGATTTGGAAAGAAAATTCTAATTTCGGAAGCTTTAAGTTGGAAGAATTGACTAAGGTTTGATTTTTAAGTAAACAACCTCAGAATCGAGATTTGAAGGTTCCAATAGGTTCGTATGATGATTTCATACTTGGGCATACGTTCGAGTTGAGTATCGGATCATCTGGGAGCATTTCAGCATTTATTATGGAAAGTTAACATTTAAAAGTTTAAGAATTTCATAAGTTTGGTTTGAAGTAGATTTATTCATTCTTTGTTTGGGGTTCCGAGCCTTGGAATAGCTTCGTTATGTCATTTATGACTCGTGTGTTAAATTTGAAGTCATTCCGGATTGATTTGATACGTTTCGGCACAAGATATAGAATTTGGAAATTTGAAAATTTATAAGTTTGATTCGAGACGCGATTCATGATTTTTATGTTGTTTGACGTGGTTTAAGGCTTCTACTAAGTTCTTATTGTATTTTGGGACGTATTGGTATATTTAGTAAAAGTATCGGGGGTCTTGGGTGGATTCCGGATGGTTAACGAATTGAATTTTGGACTTAAGGAAAAGCTGGAGGATTGTGGTTGCTGGTGCAACCGTTTCTGCGGAAGCTTGATCCCAGAAGCTAGGCAGTGGACCGCAGAAGCGGTTATAAGGGAGATGGGAAGAGAAAGCAGGTGTGAAGGAATTCCCGCACCTGCGTGACCGCAGAAGCGGCCTAGGGGTTGCAGAAGCTGTAGGGAGTGAGGCAGGCTGGAGGCGCAGGTGCGAGGTTTGTGCCGCACTTGCTATACCACAGAAGTGGATTCTTGGTCGCAGGTGTGAATCCGCATAAGCAGAGTCTGGTCCACAGATGTGAAGGCAAGGGGGATGAAGGAGGACCGCAGAAGCGGTATTTTTGCCACACCTGCGGAATCGCAAAAGCGGTCCAGTGGCCGCAGGTGCGAGAGGTCGTTGGGCAGTGTGTTCTTTTAATAACGGGATTTGGCCTATTTTCTTCCATTTTCACTTGGTTGGGGCGAACTTTGGAGAGCTTCAAAGGGAAATTTTCATCAAGCAACACAAGGTAAGTGATTACCACCTATTACAAGTTAAATACATGGTATGTATATAGATTTAAACATGAAAATTTGTAGAAACTTGGGATTTTGGTAGAAAACCAAGAATTTGATATTTTTGGATTTTGACCACGAAATTGGACATGGAATTTGGAATAAGTTATATATTTTAGTTCGTGGTGTTATGGGTGAAGTTTATCTTTAGAAATTTTTAGAATCCGAGCATGTGGGCCCGAGGGTTGTCCTTGTTGGCTTTTAAGCATAGTTAGGAATCATTTTAAATTGTTAGATTATAAGTATTGGGGTATGTTTTAATTAGTTTGTACGTTGTTTGACTAGTTTTAAAGAGACGAGCATCGGGTTGAGGTGGTTAAGTGACGTTGGAGCTGGTTATGAAACTTCGGAGCGAGGTAAGTCTCATGTCTAACCTTGTGAGGGGGAAACTACCCCTAGGTGATATTTATTGTTATGTGCAACTAGTTGTGGGTGCTACATACCTTCGAGGTGACGAGAGTCCATACGTAGGTAAAGCATGCTTATTTTCTGGTAGACTTTGGACTTTATCATCTAATAATTGAATTCTTTGAACTCGTTATGCTGGCTCAATTATTTATAGTTATAAATGAAATTGATTTAGAAATAAATATATGTATACTAGGCCAAGCCTTAACACTTTGAGTTGTGGGCGAGTTATTTGAGAAACGGTAAAGATTATATCCATTTGGTACTCATGTACGGTATTATAAACACGTGTCTCGTAATTCGGTAACTTCCTTCCTTTTCTTGTGGAGCGGACCTAATGCCTCGGCAGTATAATAGATGCATCTATGATTTGCGTCGATCGACCCTCGGTAGTGTACACATTATTGTAGATCGATCCAAACGACCTCGACAGAATCGTGCGTTATATCGCTAGTAGACCGAATATTCACAAGCTAATTTTGCCACTGATGCCCGGCATCTTGTGTGGTATTCCTTATTTATTTGAGATTGACACTTGACTTTCTCTGATCTGTTAAGGTAGAATACAAGATCCAGAAATTCATGCTTTAAAAGAAGTAATTGGTAGATTATGTAAATTGTAGATTTACCCCATCATTGTCGTATGCTTCATACCTACTTATGCTTTATTATATTATTTTATTAGACCTTTAGTAAATGTCGATGCCGACCCCTTGTCACTACTTCTCCGGGGTTAGACTAGATACTTACTGGGTATGCGTTGATTTACATAATTTTTCACTAAATGTGCAGGATCTGACAAGTTCATTTGATGATCACCTTGGCGCGTAGGCGCACCTATTGAGGAGACTTTATGTGAGTTGCATTCCAGGTTACGCATCGCAGTCCACCGATCTCCATTGTACTATTTATTTTATCCTATCTTATTACATTCAGGATGAATGTTGTATCATTATTATATTCCTTAGAAAATGCTCATGCACTTGTGACACCGGGTTTTGGGGGTTCCCATGGGTTGTTTGTTATTATAGTTTTGTAAATTCTATTTCATATGATTTTATTTAGGAAAATTATAATTTCAAAATTACATAATGGGTAATTAAGTCAATATATCACTGTTGGCTTGCCTGACGGCAATATTAGGCACTATCACGACCTTTAGTGGATTTTGGGTCATGAGAGCTACTAATTCCACTCTAATCCGACTCTGAATCGATGTTCAAAACTCAAAAATTCACCTAAGGAAAGTTTAGACAAAAAACCTCAATTCCTCTTTTGATTTCATCAATCGAATGCAAAAAACAAAGATGGAATCACCTCCAATTCCTCTGGTGAAAATCACCTCCAAAAACAATGAAATATATTCAAAACCGAGTATAAAACACTTATCCAATTCATGTGGTGAAAATCACCTCCAAAATCGGTTGAATCCGAGGTGCTCAGCTCAAAAAAACAAATGAACAAACCCTTGATATTATATAACATCCACCAAGCATTTCTGAATATGCAGACAACACATCGCAACTACGGCGTCTCTTCTTCGACCAGAAATTACGCTTTTGTGAAAATACTTTGACCTAGCACTCGTAGCATCTGCAATAGCAAATCTGCTTATGCGGTCGTGCTTCTGCACTCACGGACCATACATGCAATTGTGCAGATGCGCTCAGCTCCCCGCACCTATGGCCTCACGCCCTCCAGTCCGAATTCGCTTCTGCGATGAAGAGCCCGCATCTACGGACTCACTTCTATGACCAAGCTTCCAAAGATGCACCTACACCAGCACCATAAATTCCTTCAGCCATGCCACATGAGACAAAATGATATGAATCTCGCCCGAAACTCACCTGAGCTCCTCAAAACCCTATTCGAACATGCCAACAAGTTCCAAAATATAACACGGACCTACTCGAGGCCTCGAATCACACATAACAACATCGAAATGATAAATCACACCTCAAATCGAACTTAATAAACTTTTGAACTTTCTACTTCCAAAATTCATGTCGAACTGTGTCAAACCTACCCGGAATGATCTCAAATTTTGAACACAAGTACCAAATGACATAACCTAGCTATTCAATTCTTCCACATCAGCCTTCATTTTGTGCTTGCCTCACTAATTCTTTTCATAGCTTTTCAGAGTTCATCTCGTTGCTCTACTACGTGCTTCAAACTATCCCTCATTCAGGCATTGTATTCCATTTCCTACACTTCATTGCACCTATCAAATTCACAAACATTATTACAAAGATCATAAGAAGGGATCGGAGAAGGATAAAAAAAATTAGGACAATCATCTCAATGTCCACCTTGACCACCACAAATATTATAAATATTTCACTCGTAGGATTCAGATTGTGCGTACAATCCGCTCCCGGGAACATTCTGACAATTTTGCCGCATGTGGAGTCCTCCACAATAGGAACAAGGATCATCAAAATAAGAATAACCATCATTCGACCAATTTTTATCCTAACATGCCATGTTAACATAAGTAACAAAATAATACAATAAACAAAAAAAATTAAAAATAACTTGAATATATAAAAAGTAAAAATCTGATATAGAAAAATAGTTAATTCTAAGTCCCCGACAACGGCTCCAAAACCTTGTTACGGTCAAATGCACATACGAGTATATGCGGTCATCAAGTAATAAAGTGCTTAGATAGAGTATCGAATCCACGGGGACTTGTGATCAACTATTAACTAAATTGGACTATCCTAATTATCTAAACAAGAGTTAAACGCAGAAGTGTTTAACTTTAAATAAAGGAAAATGACTAGTGAACTCTTAACAAAGGAAGAGCATATTTTTATGTTATTAATGTAATGAAAACGATCTAGGGTTATGGGCTATCTAACAATCCTATTGTATTCTTCACTTGAATTGACTAATTAAATTATTTAGGGTATTGGCTGACCGGGTCAATATTGCTCATAAGAATCTACGAGTTCTGACTCGCCTATTCAAGCTAACCTAAAGCCTATATGTGAATAGAGTTAGAATCAATAAGAATGCATTCATAATTCCTATGTAGTAACCAAGCAAGGCAATTAGCATATGTCTATCCTAACTGTTAATATATTCACCGATGCCCAGGTTAAAGAACTTGCTCTACACAATTCTATGTGCAATCTAGAATTTCCACTTTCGAGTTCAACACTAGATTCGTAGATAGTATTCAATTGGTGATCAAAAATTCAAATACTTAAGCGCATGATTGAATAAATAAGCCAATATGATAAATCAAAAAATCAAAATGAATATTCGAATAACAATAGCCATGAAAGAACCATAACCCTCAAAAATGAATTTAGCTCTAATAGACATGGTAACCAAACAACAAATCATCCAAAGAAACAAAACAATTACTAACTTTGGTGGAATAAAGATAGAATCTGATGAACTCCGGCCTCCACAGAGGCTCCTTTATCTCCAAAGTCGAAATTCCTCTTTCAAAAACGAGTTTAAGGACTATTTATAGGTGTTGAGTCGAAGTCTCAATGTCAAAACTCTACAAGGAAATACGTTTCTCTCTGACAGGGGACCTGGCTAAAGCCTGGTCTAGGAAGTGCTTACTTCTCCTTGCCTTGCGCCGATTTTTTCTTTCGTACTCTTTTCTTGTATTTTCAATTGATTTCGTGTAACTTCCATTCCTCTTTGCAATCAAATGGTCCTACACATAAGATCAACTTGATTAAGCTCAAACGTCGCACAATTCATCATTAAAACGCCAACATGTAGGGTAAGTAATGCAATAAAGATATATAATTATATCCAAATATCACCGAATGTTCAAATTTCCCCTTCAAAAATGCGTGTAGCTCACGCTTCAAAAATCTACATTTGAGGAGTTTAAAACCATTAACCTGATCAATCTTATTCAACTCATCTTCTCCTTCAAGTTGATATACATACATTAATGGCTTCCCATTGCCTTCCACCCATAATTATCACATAATTTATAATCTCTAATAATAATACGTTGTAAGGGTATGATTTTAACACTTGAAAGTAACAAAATTTACCTTGAACGAGGACTCCACAAACCTTAGATTTTTGGGGCTTAAAGAACTCTTTAATTCTTGAGTTGAAACCTAGGTTTTAGGAATTAGAAGGTATTAAACCATGTTAATCTCTAATTTTTAACTTCAATGTATGGTAGGGATCTTACCTTGGGTGGATTGGGGAACCCCTAGGTCATTCTTGCTCTCAAAACCCTCTTCAAAATGGTATAAAAATAAAAAGGTTTATATCTCTCCGGAGTGCTCTTTTATTTTGCGCATTTTAAAGTCACAAAAATTTATTCTTCCACGTTGACCAACGTCTCCCGCAGTAAGGGGGATATTAAAAAACACTTTTAGTAATTTTGTCCCAATTTTAGCTTGATGCATTACCCAGGGCATCGTGTCAAGGCATTCTCTCCGGAATCAGATTTTTGCTTGACTATCTTTTAGTAAAAAGGTCCTAACTTCCAGTATTAATGTTAGAATGACGAATGTTTGAAGTTCTGGAAACTAGACCCAAAGGGCTTTCATTAGATACATAGCTCAAATCTTAATTCATTTTACATTGGGAGATATGATTGTTTGAAGTGTCACAACCCAATTCCCACCATAGGCCATGATGGAACCAAATGATGTCGTCAGGCAAACCAAAGTAAATCAACATAACGATCGATAGTTCATAACTCTTTTTAAAACAAGTGATGAAATAAATATGCGAAATCGTTCTGTTTTCATAGTAAAATGCTAACATCATCTTCAATGTTTGAACATGAACGAAATATAATGTCAAATGTCATAACAGAAATACTGTCACAACCCAGAATTCCCAACCTTGGGATCGTGGCACCTAACATCTACTTGCTAGAAAAGCCGGCGTTATTAAATTAATTAACCAATCTTTAACAATTAATACAAAGTAATGATATTTAATGATAAATAAACTCAGAATTTAACATAGTGTTAATAGAAATAAAACGATGCTAACTACTCCCAGAAATTCAGAGTCACAAGTACATGAACATCTAGAATACTACATATACGGTCCGAAACAAAATCCAACTGTTCGAGACTAAATAAGCAGTAAACTGATAAGAAGGAGACTTCATGGTTGCGGACGGCATGCAGCTATACCTCAAGTCTCCAATACAGTTGAATCTGAGCACAACACCACTAGACACCGCTGGGATCAACACCAGTATCTACACAAGAAGCACAGAAGTGTAGCATGAGTACAACCAATTCAATGTACTCTGTAAGTGTCTGGCCTAACCCCGGCTAGGTAGTGACGAGGCTATGACAAGATACCTACGTAGAATCCTGTACAGATATATACATAAAGCAACAAATGACATTTCCAAAAACAATAATATTGCAACCAATTATATCATCAATCCGAAAACAAAGTAAAGCAATGAAATCAATAAGGGCACGGCATTACCTTCCCTGCTTTTACTCTTGTCCTCACAATGTAATATCATAATTGAAATGGCACGGCAACACCCTTCGTGCATTTTACTCTTCCTCACTAAGCAACAACATTAATTCAAAATAGAAAAATAAGGTGGGAAGTTACTTCACTTCAATCTTAGTGTAATGATAATTCATCTCAACTTTCAAAATTCCAAAATAGTCTATAGATAAGAAGGCGAACAATTAAAGAAGTAATAATATAGCTACGGCATGGAAAACAAGGTCATGGAAATAACATAATACAATAAAACAATTTACACCCGCATGCTTTAACCCGATAACAACGTATATATACTCATCACCTTATATATATGTCGTTCCCACACATAAGTCACATAGCAAATACACCAACAAGTCCTAATTCCTCAAGTCAAAATTAACCATGACACTTACCTTACTCTGCAACCAAATCAATGCTCAACCGTTGTTTTTTCTTTAGAATTAGCCTCCAACCAATCAAATCTATCCAAATATAGTTCAAATATATCAAAATAGGCTTTACAAACAGCCCACGAGTGAAAATGATTCAATCTTTGATGAAAGAGGAAAAAGTCAACAAAAGTCAACCCCAGGCCCACTTGGTCAAAACCCGAGATTCGGACCAAAACCCAATTACCCATTCACCCCCTCCCCCCGAGCTCAGTTATGTGATTTGTTTCGAAAACCGACCTCAATTTAAGGTCTAAATATCAATTTTACAAAATCCTCTACCCAAATCCCTTGACTAATCTCAACCATGAACAATCCTAGATTAAAGGTTAAAATCAATAGGTGTTTATGGAAATGTGACAAAATAAGTAAAAATTTACTCACCAATGAAGTTGGAATGTAAAACCTCTTCAAAATCGCCTCTAGGCAGAGCTCTAACTTCAAATGGTGAAAAGTGGTTCAAACCCCGACTTTTAGATATTTAATATCTGGCGTCAGGTGTTCTTCACGTTCGTGAAGCACCTTACACGTTCGCAAAGAGCAGCGACCAAAAGGCCTTTGCATTCACGAAGGCTTAGTTCCCCTCTTGCCTTCGCGTTTGCGATCCAAGGCCCGCGTTCGTGAAGAGTACCTTGACTGACCTTCCCCAGATCCCATAACTCTTCTCATTCACGAGAGGCCTATCGCGTTCGTAAAGAGTAAGACCCCCTCTGCTTTGCCTTCGCGACCAGCTCCTCTGGTTCACGTAGAAAAAATCTGCCCCGGTCCCAATTGCCCCTTCGCAATCGCGAGAGTAGCTTCGTGATCGAGAAGCACAAAGCACCAGACATCATAAGCAGCTGAAAACCAGAATATCCTAAGTCTGAAATGGTTTGTAGCCTATCTGAAACTCACCAGAGCCCCTCGGGCTCCAAACCAAACATGAACACAAGTGTAATAACATCATATGAACTCGCTCGTGCGATCAAAACACCAAAATAATGCCTACAACTATGAATTGAACGTCAAAATGCATGAAATTTTAAGGAAAACTCAAAAACCTCTAAAATCACAACCAAGCGTCTAAATCATATAAAACAAACTCTGATTTGCACCAAATTTCACAGTCAAGTTTCAAATAGCAAAACAGACTTATTATAAGTCTCAAAATCAAAATTCGAACCCAAAAGTTGTGAAGTCAACATACGGTACCTAGGAAAATTCAAAACTTTCAAATTGCGTACTTTTCGCAAAATAAGTCAAATCAATCTAGGTACCTTCAAATTCAATGTCGGGAATATGCCCAAGTCCAAAAATCACAATATGGACCTATCAGAGTCATCAAAATACCGATACGGGGTCGTTTACACAAAATATTGACGTAGTCAACTCAAGTTGTTTTTGAAGCCAACAATCATATTTTCTTCAAATGTTTACGTAAAAACTTTTTGGAAAAAGATACGGACTGCGTACGCAAATCGAGAAACATCAAAAGGAGCTAATAGAGGTCTCGTGACATGGAAATAAGAGCTATTACTCAAAATGACCTATCAGGTCGTCACCCTATCCACCTCTAAAAGAAATGTATGTCCTCAAACATACATAGAAAAGTACCTGGACTGGTGAAAAAGTGTTGGTATCTACTTTGCGTATCAGCCTCGGACTCCCACGTAGCTGCTTCGGTCAGTTGACCTCTCTATTGCACTTTCATATATGGAAAAACCCATAGTTCTCAACTTTCGAACCTGCCATGCTAGAATAACCACCGGCTCCTCCTCATAGGTTAAATTCTCATCAAGTTGAACAGTGCTTATGTCCAAAACAAGCGAGTTGTCCTTATGGTACATCCAAAGGATGAAAAGATAGAATATCGAATGTACTCCTGATTGGCTGGGTGGTAATGCAAGTTTGTAGGCCACCTCACCAACTCTCTTAAGGATCTCAAGAGGACCAATATACCTAGGGCTCAACTTGCCCTTCTTTCCAAACCGTATCACGCCCTTCATGTCAAAACTCTAAGCTAAACCCTCTCTCACTCCATATAAGCTACATCCTTAACCATCTGGTCTACAAAACTCTTCTGCCTAGACTGAGTTGTACGAAGTCGTTCCTAGATTACCTCAACCTTTTCTATAGAATCATGAACAAAATCAGCACCCAACAATCTAGCCTCTCCGAGCTTAAACCAACCAATCGGCAAACGACATCGCCTCCCATATATGGCCTCATACGGCACTATCTGAATACTCGACTGGTAAATGTTGTCGTAGGCGAACTCTGCAAGAGGTAAGAAGTGGTTCTATGAACATCCGAAATCCATAACACTAGAACGTAACATGTCCTTCAAGATCTGAATGGTGCGCTGAGACTGTCTGTCCATCTGGATGAAATGATGTTCTCACCTCAACCAGTATGCCCAACTCACGCTACACGGATCTCCAAAAATGAGATATGAATTGCGTGTCTCTGTCAAAAATGATGGAAATCGGCAGTCGTGCAGGAGGATAATCTCCTGAATGTAAATCTGAGCCAACCTCTCTGAAAAATAAGTAGCCGCCATCGGAATGAAGTGTGTGTACTTAGTCAACCGGTCCACAATAACCAAGATTGCATCATATTTCTTCTAGGTCTGTGGCAAGCCTACCACAATATCCATAGTGATGCACTCCTACTTCCACTCTGGTATCTCCAATCTCAGAGTCAGTCCACCAGGGTTTTGATGCTCATACCTCACCTGTTGACAATTCAAGCACCGAGATACATAAGCAACGATGTCTTTCTTCATTCTCTGCCACCAATAGTGTTGTTTCAAGTCACCGTACATCTTAGTGACACCAGGGCGAATAGAGTAGCACGAAATATGTGCTTTCTCAAGTATAGAATACACGGTGTAAGATCTCAAATATGTAGGCAACACCAACACTAGGGTTGTAGTTAATGCAATCTTGAGTGTCTGAAAGCTCAACTCACACTCATTGGACTATCTGAAAAGAGCACCCTTCTGGGTCAACTTAGTCAATGGGTCTAAGATAGATGAAAACCCCTCCATGAGCCGGGGATAATAACCCGCCAAACCTAGGAAGCTCTGAATCTCTATAGTTGAAGTAGGTTTAGGCCAGTTCTAAACAACCTCAATCTTCTTGGGATCCACCTTAATGCCCTCGAAAGATACAACATGGCACAAAAAGGTAACCGAGTCCAACCAAAACTCACACTTTGAAAACATGGCATATAACTGACTATCCTACGGAGTCTGAAGTAAGATCTGAAGATGTTACTCATGTTCCTATCGATTGCGGAAGTAAACCAAGATATCATCAATGAAGACGATCACAAAAGAATCAAAATAGGGCTTGAACACCTGGTTCATCAAATCCATAAATGTTATTGGGGCATTAGTCAATCCAAATGACATCACTAAGAACTTATAGTGACCATACCAAGTCCGAAAAGTTGTCATAGGGACATCTGATGCCCTAATCTTCAACTGATGGTAGCCAGATCTCAAATCAATCTTCGAAAATACTTTGGCACCCTAAAGATGATAAAATAAGTCATCACTCCTCAGCAAAGGATACTTGTTCTTGATAGTGACATTGTTCAACAGCTGATAAGCTATACACATCCTCATCATTCCATCATTCTTCTTCACAAACAACACCGGTGCACCCCATTGCGATACACTAGGTATAATGAATCACTCATCAAGCAAATCTTGTAACTTCTCCTTCAACTCCTTCAACTTTATTGTGTAGTAGAAATGGGTTGAGTGACCGGACCCAAGTTTATTAAGAAATCGATATCTCTATCGGGTGGAATCCCCGTAAAATTTGTAAGAAACACCTCTGGAACTCATGTACAACTAGTATTGAATCCATGGAAGGAACCTCCGCATTAGGATCATGTATATAGGCCAAGTATGTTAGAAACCCCTTCTCAACCATACGCCGAGCCTTCACGTAAGAAATAACCCTGCTAGTAGAGTGGCCAAGTGTCCCTCTCCACTCTAATCGAGGTAACCCTGGCATGGCTAATGTCGAAGTCATGGAGTGACAATCTAGAATAGTGTGATAAGGTGACAGCCAATCTATACCTAAGATAATATCAAAGTCCATCATATCAAGAAGTGGAAAATATACCCTAGTCTCAAATATCCCGATAGAAACCACACACGGATGATAAACACGATCTACCACAATAGAATCTCCCACAGACGTGGACACATAAATAGGCACACTCAAAGAATCGCGAGGCATAACCAGACATGAAGCAAAATAGGATGACACGTATGAATAAGTAGAGCCTGGATCAAATAAAATGGAGGCATTTATATGACAAAACAGAACAATACCTATGATGATGCCATCATATGACTCTACCTCAACCCTAGCTAAAAATGCATAAAAATGAGTATAGGTCCCACCACTCTAAACTTCGCCTCTCAAACGGCCTCTATCTGGCTGGCCTCCACCTCTAATGGCTTGACTTCCACCTCTAATGGCATGAACTCCACCTCTAGCAGCTTGACCCTCGTCTCTAGCTAGTTGAGTAGGCGGTGGACCAATTGATGCCGGAACTATGGCACGAGAAACTTGCTTTAGCATGCTTCCCTATGACCTAGGGTAAAACCTCATGACGTGGCTCGAATCTCCACAAGTATAACAAGTCCTCCGCTGCTATAACTACTGATTATGGAACTAATATGGTCGGCCTGAATAACGATCCTGATAACGTTGGATCGGAGGTGTGCTGGTAGGAGCTGAAGGTGCATTCTTGGCTAGCGGCCTAGGATGAGGGTGATATGAACCACGACTACCCGAAGTACTGTGGGATGCCTGGAGCGCTAACTGAATTGGCCTCGGAGGATGGCCTCTACCAAATGAACCACCCCTACTTCCAGACGAGGCACCACTAAAACCACCAAATTGATGAGGCATCTTCTTAGATACCGCCTCGCTACCCTGACCATGAATAATCTCGATCCGTCTAGTCATCTCTATTGCCCGCTATAAAGAAATATCATCCCCGGTCTCCTTGGCCAATTGTAGGCTAATTCCAAAAGTAAGACCATCAATTAATATCCCCACTCTCTCCCTCTTAGTAGGAAGAAAGACAATCGCATGGCTAGCTAAAACCACGAATCCTGCTGAGGCAAACGGACCGATCCCATTAGAGTGGTATTACATAATTCTGCGGAGGTGAACGGCCAGATCCCATAAGAGTAGTGCTGATGCGATCAGACAAATCTCATAAGAATATAGAAACTTTTGACGGGTCACTAGCCCAATTCGCGAATAAACTTATGAGTTGAATAATCATGAAACTTCCGAAAAAAATAGTATGACACGAGAGTAAATACGTAAGAGAAGGTTTAATTTCCGCGACTAATCAAGTAGTGTGTCAAGTCTCTAGAATAGCAAAGCACAAAAATCTACACTAGTCAAGTCTAGGCTAAAACATGAATTAAAGCATTTATACAGGCAATATTAACTCAAGTAGTACAATTAAAGCATGGTACAAGTCTAAATCTATCCGAAAATATCAAAACTCTAGCATACGCACGGGCACTCGTCACCTCGTACGTACATAGCTCCCACAATATATAGAATATAGAAAATAGAATACCTAGGGGAGTAAGTTCCCTCTTACAAGATTAGGCAAGAGACTTATCTCGCTCCAAATCATATGTTAGCTCATATGCCGCTCTAACACCTCAAACCAACGTCGAACAACCCGGAAAAAACAAAGAATGTGCAAACCAATCAGAGCATACTCAAAAACTCATAATTCATCAATTAGAAACAATATCCAACCCCAAACGAAAAGTCAAAAATAGTCAACCCTGAACCCACACGCCCGGATTACGAAAATTCTCAAAAATAAATATCACACATAGCATGACGAACTCAAATATATAAATTTTTTTCTCTAACCCATGTTCAATTTTGTGGTTAAATTCGCTTTTTACCAAATTTTAGGTTTCCAACAAAAATCCCAAAATAACCAAACAATTCTACCAATTTCCATATTATATTCCATATATAATCCATGTATTTAGCTCACAAAAAGTTGAAATCACTTACCTTATGTTAGATTAAGAAAATGGCTCTTCAAAATCGCTCCAATTCGCCTTTTCATGAGAGAAGGCAATAAAAGTGAGCTAAGCCCCAATATCCCAATCATATATTTTGCCCATGGATTACTCTTGACGATCTCAAGACACTACTCCGCAATCGCGAAGCACAATAGTCTGCTACCTCAAATGCGCCTCCGCGATCGCGTCCCTCCCTTCGTGAATGCGAAGGTGTCCCGCTTTACCTGAATAACGAATGTGATATCGCAACCGTGAACGCGTAGAAGATCCCTCAACCTGCCGCTTCCTCTATGTGAACTTGTACACTACTCGTGAATGCGTAGACTTTCTCCACCACAACTCACGATTGCGACCTAAAGCCTGCGAATACGGTGACCAAAATTCAGCTGCCAAGATCCAACTCCGCGATTGCGTACAACACATTGAGACTATAATGAATCCCCCAGCTCGACAACTCTTCGCGATCACGTATGTACCCTTGTGATCGCGATGCATACCTGGACACTAGAAAACCAGCAGTTGAAAAGTGGTTCAAAATTAACCAAAATCACCTCAAAACTCACCAGAGCACATGCCCCAGTCCAAAACCACTATACAAACCTATTGGAACCTTTAAATCCTGATTCCGAGGTCATTTACTCAAAAGTCAAACCTTGAACAACGCTTCCAACTTTAAGCTTTTAAATTGAGAATCAACTCTCAAACATCAAACCCAACCATACACGAAAATAATAATGCAGTATATGGAGCTAATCAATGTCTCAAACCGCCGAACAGATTGCTAAAGCTCAAAATGAATGGTCGGATCGTTACCCTCCCCCCCCCAACCCCAACTTAAACATATATTCGTCCTCGAATGTGCCCAGAGTCATTCCAAAGCCGTCAAATAAGTGTATCAGCTCCTCATACACACAACCATGCCACCTTAATCCATATAAGTCCATTAACACCCCCCCCCCCCAAACTGAACATTCTTCCTTCGGCCTTTACCCACGAGTCTTAAAACCAAATTCCATCATCCAAAATTACCTATATCATCCGATTTTGGTATGTAGGCACTATATCAATCCCCACAAGTTGCATCAAGTCATAAATGTACTCCACAATGTTCCCCATAACTCATATTCCCATACCATATCTTCTGCCCACAACAACTGCTCATTATCGAACCCAGTACTGATAACATACCTTATATTACATAGAGCATTGTGCCAAGACTTCGCAACACTGCTAATAATGAATGTAACATGTAGTAACTCAAAACCACCCTTCAGAACCACAAGTCATGGAGTTCTCTCATCTGACAAGAACCATTATCAAATTCTAAGTTATCTAATAGTAACCTTATTCCAAATATACCTTAGCCGAATCTAATTGCATTAATTCTAGGTCCAATAACCTCATCTCACCCAGTACATGCTACTCGGCCGACATGCTACATCAAATACCATGTAGAATCTCATACAACGTGATCCATGTGCCAAACAAGCAACAACAATATGACCAATAATAGTAAGGGAACCCAAGTACAAAAACTATCATGCACGTGCAACAGGTATAACAACAAAACAAAATACTATGAATTCGTTCCACAAAAGAGAAGCAAAACACATGAAATGAGTACAAGAAATTGTATCGCACATATGACCGTTGCAGCATGCAACCCGATCCCATAACATCCCCATGGGAATTATCATCGAGCCATAAACCTCATATTCATCAAATACATGTGTATTAACAACAATCACACAAAGTGCATAAACATAACCTTGGGAAGACATATAGAATAATGCACTACGAAAAATAAAAGACAAGTACAACTACGGTGCAATGAGCAAATCAACATCTCAAGATCCATATCGCTTGCATATCGCCAAAAGTCCTAAACAGTGCCACCACATGCATGTGAATAATCAAGTGGTCTCTAAACCTCAAGAATACAGGAATTTCCATATCCGACCTCTAGCTCTCCCACTTAAATGACTGATACACCATGCATATACAATCACCTCAGGAGAAACATTCCAATAAAATATTCTGTATCAAGTAGCGAAATCATAACATCAACGGTTGTCAACCATGCGATCTCGGTAGTATTAGTCAAGCATCTGCACAATACACAATGCATCTTCTATAACTCTCACGCTTCTCAAATGATACAAGATTGTGGTAGTATTCTCTTAAATTTTTGAAATCTCTCACGCTGTGTAGAACTCATGATCTTTCTTCTGAAACTGAAAAACAACCTTGTCCATTAAACCCTAATGTCTCATGGCTCACTGCATCTATCATGCTATAATATCAAAATACGAGAATTCTATTATTAATTCTAAGTTACGGGTAGAATAAGCACTCCGTTGGCCAGAAACCTTCCACTTAACTCATTTCAGGAGAAAATCATGACACACAACAAACTCTCCATACTCATAGAAAACATCAACCTTAAGTCATGGTCAAAACCATTGCAAACTCTTCGGAACCCATTTGCACATAACCAAACCATCAGAACTGATTCTCTCTAAATCAACCAAGTCACGCAGACTACCAACCCAAAGGTCTTTCCACAAAAGCACCTGCAAAGACCTATCACACAAAAGAAACTGATCATATCCATTACCATATTGATTTGAGTCACAGTTAAATAGATCCAACTTCTTCAAATTCCTCTTGACTTACCTTCAAGATAACACTTCACTTTCCCAGTACACTATGGCCCTCAATCAAAATTCATCCCAAGTCATGCCAACATGATACCACGATGTCCTAAGACCCATAAGCCACTTTATTCCCTCTCATGCACTCAAAGGTACCTCAAACCAAAATGCCCACTCTTAAGAGACCTTCAACGAATCTGAAGTTGTTTCTTCCATCTCTCAAACATTTAGCAGAACCAATAATGATATAGAACAACTCCAAGTCACTTTCACAATCTCACGCGAATCTGGAACCCTTATGTACCACATCTTGGATCTCAAACCCACTAGAACCATTCTCGAGGTTCACCCACGCTGACCTAGTCCAATACATAGCCAGAAATACCAAACAATTAGTGCTCCATTAGTACATGAATAAACCAGAAGAAGAAACCAAGTGAGTTATTTCCCTAGCACACTAGATCCATAAAGAAATATCAAATCTGAGCCATCTCCCAACCTCCGTATATCGATAAGGCGAAATACAACATGCATCCAGCAATTCCTCGCTCGAATCATCCTCGAAGTCATAACTAATCTACCAATGTCCCTTAGCTTAGAATGAAAATCAACACATGAACTTATGACCCAAATATGCTCCTCTACTTGTCTTTAAACCATAATCACATAACTCAAAGACCCATTATAGGCTCCCCTTCTCCTAGCTACCATGATCTCACACCGTTACTTAGTCGAAATTTTTGCATAAGCTCATGTTGCACTGGCTATAACATATCCCAAATTATTAGCCCAAATGCACACTCAACCCCATTACAATCGTGTCATCTTCCCAAAGCGATCCAGACTCACATCATAGTACATACATTTCATTTGATGGTAGGTAAAACTCTTCATAAGAACCTCAAAATAAATTGTACCACATCTACCCTTCTCACACGTGTGTAACCTCATATTGACATCTTTCTATGACATTTCCATGGGTATAGCCACTATGAAATCAATTAATCCTACCGGGACCACACTCGTCCACCAGCTCTAACAGTTCGTTCATTCCAACAACTTCAACTGAAGGTCCAGCAACGAGTTAAAATCTTGAGACTATATTGCACCCAAAAATGATAATCAAGAATTCACATTCCCTATGTAGTTTAAGCAAACCCCCTCTCGTTACCTCTGAATTATCAAAATGTAAGAAGTTATCACTCGAATGAAATACGCAGACTTAGTCATTTGTCCATAATGACCTAGATCACACCAAGCTTCCTCAAAGCATATGGCTACAATACCACAAAAATATATAATGATACGCTCCCATTTCTACTCTGGTATAGCCATCTTCCAAAGAAAAACCACCTGGTCCCTATTTCTCGTACTTGACTACTGATAATTCAACTACCGCGAGACATGTCCAACAATGTCCTTTTTCATCCTCCGCCACCAATAATGCTGCCTCAAATCACAATACCTCTCTGTAACACCTGGAATAACAGAATGCCAAAAATTCTAAGCCTCCTCAAGCATCATCTCCCTCAAACCATCAACACTGGAAACACAAATTCGACTCTGAAGTCGCAACACATCGTCATCACTTCGGACCACCTCCTTAGCACTGCCTCGCAACACCATATCCCTAAGGACACGCAAATGGAGATAATCATACTAACGATCCTTAATCAGCACAAATAAGGGCGATTGCGCAACATAAAAGCAAGAACTCTACTGAGCTCGGAAATACCCAATCTCAAAAATCTATCGGCCAAAGCCTGAACATCTATAGCCCATATGCCTCCCCTCCGCTGGAACAGATGCCAAACTCCAAATCATGAACCCAATAATTCTCTTCATGAAGCTTTAACTGTCGCGACACATAAGTAAACACCTTACCATTCTACACCAACACCGTGTAAAGATTAACGTGTGAAGCATCACAATACACCCTATATAGCCATGAACCCGTGGGTAACACAAACACTGGATGAAAATATTGAACATCCCTCCATAAGTCGACAATAGTAGTTCGCCCTCATAATGCAGGGAAAACCATCTCACACCACATTTGTAGCATCATTATAACTATCCAATGCCCAACTGATATCGAGTACTCGACATCACGTATGAATGATTAGGAAGAAACTGAAGATATAGGCTTCACGCTAAAATAGATTCGCACGATAAGGAATCAAGAAAAGGAAGTTATTCCTAACTGTCATGTAACCTCTCGAAGATGAGTACAGACGTCTATGTACCGATCCGCAACTCCACTAGATTTTCCCATGACTAATGAGACCTATGTGAACTTTTTGCTCTAATACAAAGCTGCCACGACCCAATTAACATGGGTCATGGTGGTGTCCAATGCTGTCGCCAGGAAAGCCAAAGTAAATCAACAGAACGATCGATACTTTATAACTCTTTTAAAAACAAGTGATGAAATAATTAAGAAAATTGTTTCATTTTCATTGTGAAATACTAACATCATCTTCAAGGTTTGAACATGATCAAAATATAACATCGAATATCACAATAGAAGTACAACAATGAACAACGGTCTAAAGTCCCCAAAAGGGTGTTCACAAGTGCATGAGCATCTACTGAAATGTACAATAATACTACAATAATTATCTGGAATAGAAAATAGATAGAATACAGTAAATAAATAGGAAGGGACTCTATGTACTGTGGATCACATCATAGAAAGAAAGTCACCACAAAGTCTTCTCCTACACCTATGCGTTTGTATGATCGCCTAATAGACCTGTCTCAGTACCTGCACAATTTATGCGGAAGTGTAATATGAGTACGTAAATCAATGCAGATCCAGTATGTATCTAGTCTAACCTCGAAGAAGTAGTGGTGAGGGATCGACACGAACACTTACTAGTGGTGCAGTAATCAAATATACATAAGAAGATAGATGGGTATGAGGCATGGAAAGTAGCAAGGAAACAGATAAATATGTACAACATGTTCTTTAAATAGAAAGATAAATACAAAATCGCAAATTACTATCTCGAATGAAATATATGTGACCAATATTAGGTACAAATGACAATCCGAGTCAAGACAATCATATATGCACTGACACCCTATCGAAATATCACACACGATTTTACCAAGGCGAAAGAACTGATCCCATAAGAGTAGTGTTACATAATTGTCACGACCCAAAATCTAACTAGTTGTGATGGCACCTAACCAAACACGCTAGGTAAGCAAAATAAAAGTAATCACAATTTAATAATAAATTTAAGAGTGAAAAGTGAAATAACTGACTCTTTGTACAACTCCCCAAGGACTGGTAGTAAAAGTCATGAGTCACTAAGACTTAGATTTACAAATAGAAATGAAAACAAATGATACAACATCTATTTGAAATATACATGAATAGAATCTCAAATCTAAAACTACCAAGAACTAGTGGTAGCGAAAACTAGAATGCGGGTACATCTTCAATGCTAGTTCCCGCCATACACAACAGCATCAACTCCAAGATCTGCACGCAAGGTGCAGAAGTGTAGTATGAGTACAACGGATCCCATGTACTCAATAAGTATTCTAACTAACTTCGGCAAGGTAAAAGAAGCAAAAACTATAAATGATAATCACTAACACATGTACAGTTCATAATTTCAACAAGAATAGAACATATATGTGATCAAATCAGTAAATCTAAGGTAAAACCACTTTGATGCTCACAATTCATTATTTTAAAGTGTTCTGCTCAATCAACAATCCAGCATATGAGGAAGAGATACAAGTAAATCAGGTAAACAGTCAAGGAAATTGCAAGTAAATATGAAACGCAATAACCACATATTAGTCTGTTGCGGCGCTCAACCTAATCCAAGTAACAATAAACCAAATATTAGTCTGTTACGGCACGCAACCCGATCCAATAACAGTAACCAGCTCTCCTAGAGCTCACATCAACCAGAAACCTGTCGGTTTCTCACAATCCGCGTGTACACCATGAAGAGAGAAACATGAGAGGGTGACCCTAGGAGGATGGATTCGTATCCACACACAAGCACGGCCAATTCAACGTGCTACCATCCCGGCGTGGTCACAGGCTCAATATCATAAACTGCCCGTCATAGTCACATGCTCAATATCAACCGCACGGATAACTCACTTGCCATAATATCAGTATCTAGATCTGCACTGACAACTCACGCAATGCACGGATAACTCACGTTCTGATACTCGCAATCCACCCGGCGTGGTCACAGGCATAACAACACAATCCGCCCAGCATGGTTACAGGCATAACAACATAATCTGTTCGGCATGGTCACATGCATAACAACACAATCCGCCAGGCATGGTCACAGACATCCAGTCCAATCATATCACACAAGAGCAAATAAACAAGAATACATGTATGTGATGAATGAATAACAAATCTCCCACTCCTGGACTGGTATAAATGACATGCTAAAGTGTAGGCATCTGCAAAGTGTGCTATCATAGCTCAAATTGGCAATTTCATCACAGAAATAACCATTTCCAAATTTATTCAGGGAATTAGCTTCTTCGTAACCTCAAACATGGTTCAAATAGTTCACAAGAATTGTACAAATATGAGAAACATTATAGCTTAAAGCTTAATAGTCAATTCTAGGCATATCATAGCCTAAGCACTACCCCGAGCATGGATAAATACCCCGATGCTCGCACATGGGCTCAAACCCCATACATATGTGCATGCATAGCACGTAGCTATCACAAATAATTCAAGCAACTAGTGCTTCAATCAAGTTTAGATAAGATACTTACCTCAAACAAGTCAAAACAACTATTGAGCAAGCTAAACAATACTTTATAAGCTCCATCCCGCAAAAATCAACCTCTGAACGGCTCAAAACTAGCCAAAAGCAACTCAAAAATATCAAATAATGCCCAACGAAACAAACCCAATCGATAAAGGTCGAATCTTTAATCAAATACTCAAAATCAACCAAAACGTGAAACCCGAGCTTGCACCTCGAAACCCTACAAAACTTATAAATTCCAAAAATTCATTCAATTACTAGTCCAACCATACAAATTTGACTCAAATCCGACTCTAAATCGATGTTCAAAACTCAAATATTCACTTTAAGAAAATTTAGACAAAAAGCCCCCCAATTTCTCTTTCAAAATCACCAATAAATACCAAAATCATAGATAGAATGATGAACTATAATCAAAACCGAGTAGAAAATGCTTATCCAATCCATGAGGTGAAATTCTTCTCCAAAATCGCCCAAATCCGAGCTCCCCAACTCAAAATTTGGTAAAATAACCCAAAGGTCCGAAATAGAGTACTTATATGCACTGCCCAATGGTACTCTACGCGATCACGATAGAACCAGCATGATCGCGATGCACAAATATTACACTGCCACAATTAACTCTCCGCATTCGCGGCACAAACGTGATGTACAAAGCTGATAGAACTACACGAACACGGAGCAATGTCGCGAACGTGAAGAGGAAACCATCGACTGCCCAGCTCACCCCTATCACTATGCGAACACGTAGAAGCATATGCGAATGTGAAGAAGACCAGTCCTAACTCTACGCGAATGCGTTCATCCTGTCGCGAACGCGAATAAGAAGTAAATACCTAGTTTCAAGAATCACTGCGCGATCGCGTCCTCATCTTCGCGATCGGGCAGAACAACCGAAACACCAACAATCAGCAATACAAAAACCATCCAAAATGATCTGAATCACGTTCGAAACTCACCCGAGCCCCTCAGGACCCCGTCTGAACATACCAACAAGTCCTAAAATATAACACGGGCCTACTCGAGGCCTCAAATCACACATAACAACATCAAAACTAGGAATCGCACCTCAAATCAAACATAATAAACTTTTGAACTTTCAACATCCAAAACTCGTGATGAACCATATCAAATCAACTCGAAATGACCTCAAATTTTGCGTACAAGTTCCAAATGACATAACAAACCAATTCCAACTCCCTGAACAACAATTCGAACCTGATATCATCAAAGTCAACTCCCGGTCAAACTTATAAACATTCCAAACCTTCAAATTTTTAACTTTCGCCAGATAGTGCTGAAACCTTCTAGAAACCCCAAAATGCAAATCCGGGCATACGCCAAAATCCAAAATCACTATTCGAACCTAACAAAACCATCAAAACTCTGATCCGATGCCAAATATACAAAAGTCAAACTTATCAACTCTTCCAACTTAAAGCTTCCTAGTTGAGAATCATTCTTCCAAATCGATCCCGAATCACCTAAAAACCAAAACCGATTATTCACACAAGTCATAATACATCATATGAAGCTACTAAAGACTTCAAACAGCTGAACGAAATGCAAATGCTCAAAACGCCCGCTCGGACCGTTACATTATCCCCTACTTAAATATACATTCATCCTCGAACGTGCCAAGAGTCGTTCCAAAGCCTCCAAATCACTGTGTAAACTCACCATGGGCAAATCCGGGAGTGATCCAACATCACCCCAATCCATATAGGCCTGACAAAACAACATAACTAAAGATCCTTACTTCAACCTTGGTCCGTAATTCTTGGAACCCAATTCCAACATCTAAAATTTGTTACAAGGCCTAAATCTCGAATCTACACACTGTATAAGTCTGAACAAGTTGTATAAAGTCATAACCATAACCCAAGACGTAATCACATGATATACCGCATAGCTCGCACACTTGTAGCAATAATTTCCGATCATAGTAGTTGCTCAAAAACGAACTCGGTATCCATAATAACCCTCATACCAAATAAAACTTCGTTCAAAACTTTTGTACACTGGTGATGATGAAAGAAACACGCAGAAACTCATAACTACTCATCAGATCAACCAGTTATGGAGCTCTCACGTCCGACAAGGACCATAGCCAAATTCTAAGGTGATTAATGACAGTATTCTTCCAAACATAGCGTAATCAAATCTAATAACAATTGTTCCCGGTCCAATAACCCCATCTCATCAAATACAAGTTGCTTTGCTGGAATACAACACCAATACAACCTAAAGCCACAAATTGTGCAATCCGTGAACTAATAAACAACAACTCAAATGTACCCAAAAATGGAATTGACTCAAATGAGAAAATCGTATTGCAAGTTCAACATGTATCACCACAAACACAATGCTATGAACTCATCACACATAGTAGAACCAAGACAAACGAATCTAGTACAAAGGATCATATCCAAACATAACTCTACTGCAATGTGTGACCCTATCTAAACACCGGTCCATATGAAATACCTTGAGCCACAATGCTAAAAATCAACAACCATACGCAAGTAAAAAACAACCACGCGAAGTGCATGACCATAACCATAGAGAAAGAGATAGCACAATATACCACCAATAGAAGAGGCCATAACCAAGGCGCAATCATCCATTCAACACCCAATAAGACATTTGCTCATGACTCATAGAACCTATGAACCTAGAGCTACGATACTAACTTGTCACGGACGAAAATCCAACTAGTCATAATGGCACCTAACCCAACCCGCTAGGTAAGCCAATAACAGTAAACACAATTTAATATAAAGTTAAGAGACAAAAGTGAAATAACTAAATCTTTATACAACTCCCCAAGGACTTGTAGTACAAGTCATGAGTCACTAAGACTTAGATTTACAAACTGAAATGAAAAAAAATGATACAACATCTGTTTGAAATATACATTAACAGAATCTCAAATCTAAAACTACCAAGAACTAGTTGTAGTGAAAACTGAAATGCGGGTACATCTTCAATGCCACCACCCGCCATATACAACAGTATTAACTCCAAGATCTGCAGGCAAGGTGCAAAAGTATAGTATGAGTAGAACCAATCGCATCAATAAGTATCCTAACTAACCTCGGCGAGTTAAAAGAAGTAAGAACTATAAATGATACTCACTAACACCTGTACAGTTCATAATTTCAACAAAAATCGAACAGATATGTGATCAAATCAGGAAATCTCAGGTAAAACCACTTTGATGCTCACAATTCTTTATTTTAAAGTGTTATGCTCAATCAACAGTCCAGCATATAAGGAAGAAATGCAAGTAAATTAGGTAATTAGTCAAGGAAAATGCAAGTAAAGATGAAATGCAATAACCATATAGCAGTCGGTTGCGGCGTGCAACCCGATCCAAGTAGCAATAAGCCAATAAGGCATGTTACGGCATGCAACCCGATGCAATAACAATAACCAGCTCTCACAAAGCTCACATCAACCAGAAACCCATCGATTTCTCATAATCCATGTGTACACCATCAAGAGAGAAACATGATAGGGTGAACCTAGGAGGATGGATCCGTATCCACACGCAAGCACGGCCAATTCAACGTACTACCAACCCAGCGTGGTAACAGTCTAAATATTATAAACCTGCCGGCGTGGTCACATGCTCAATATTAACTGCACGGACAACTCACGTGATTCACGGATAACTCACGTGCCATAATATCAGAATGTGGATCCGCAAGGACAACTCATGTGTTGTACAGACTTCTCACGTGCTGATACTCAAAATCAACCCAGCATGATCACAGGCTTAACAACACGATCCGCCCGACGTGGTCGCAGGCATAACAACACAATCTGTCAGGTGTGGTCGCAGGCATAACAACACAATCCGTCCGGTATGGTCACAGGCATAACAACACAATCTGCCCGGCGTGGTCACAGGCATCCAGTCCAATCATATTACATAGGATCAAATAAACAAGAATACATGAACTTGTGGTTTATGATGGATTAGACCTTAGTCTTCTGATATGACTTATTTTGATGATATGTGTTATATAAAATATGCTCAATCACTCTTTGACTCCATGAACTTGATTGCTACAATTAATTTAGCCATAGTCATACTTTATGTGTTGAACACCTATCCATATTGTCATGTCCTTGTGTACCTTATTGACAAATTATGAGCTTATATCTTTCGATGGTAAATTGGCTTATTGTATTGTGATAATTATGGCACGTGTGGACATGTTGGGCAAATTAATTGAGTGTTGGTACAAGATCTTTGTCGTGCGATTGTAATTATTGTTATGAACATGTGGCAAAAAACGGGTGGCGATCTTGATTATGCATTTGTGGCAGAATAACAGTGGCATTTCTTCATTATGCACATGCGGCGAAATAAGGGTGGCACTATTGATGATGTTCATGTAGCGGTACGATGGTGATATTTCTTGATCATGCACTTGCGTTCTTTTAACTTCGTCATGTATTTCAATAAGTTTTTAAGTTGTAATTAACACGCTATCATATGCCTCAGTTTCTACTTGATGATTTGTCTGTAAAAAAAATGGATTTTTCTTACGTTGAGTTATTATCACATGTTTTAACCAAATTGTTGGTATTGTGTTCCCTTATATATTTTTGTTGTCAGTTATTGATATATTGCACAGATTCTTTGACTAGTGAATATCATATGACTTGAATCTCGTCACTATTCCACCGAGGTTAGTCTTGATACTTACTGAGTACAAGTTATCTCGTACTCATACTATACTTCTGTATATTTTTGTGCAGATCCGGGTGCTGGAGGCAGCGCACTTCGAGAGTGAGTGCATAAGCTATTCGCGAGGATTCAAGGTAGTGTTGCATGACCGTTGAAGTCCCTTGTAGTCCCATCCTTTATGTTGATACTGTTATTTTCGCACTTAAACAATAATGTATTTGATACTTCTTTATATAATCGGTTTAGCGCTCATGAATATGTACTACCTGATTTTGGGAAGTTGTACTGTAAATTGCCAATTTTGGCTTATGTTATCACTACTAGCTATGTTTATGCCTATTTTATTTTATTATATCATGTTTTGATGATTTAAGGTTGTGGATGTGATTGGCTTATCTAGTCTTGAAGGTTAGGTGTCATCACGGCCCTTTGGTGGGATTTGGGTCGTGACAACATCATATGAAGCTACTCAAAGTCTCAAACCGCCGAACGGATTGCTAAAGCTCAAAATGACATGTGAGGTCATTACCAAAAGTTAGGTCATGTGCGACTATATTCGCTTATTTGCTTAAATTATTTTGATTTGTTCCAAACTATTTCTCCTTCCTTATAGACGTCTATATAACTTTCCGGACGTAAAATTTAGGTACCACTCACCTTCACAACTTTTCGAATATCCTTATGCCCAATTTAGAGCCTAAGCGAGAACGTAACAGTTACCAAAAATATTTGAGGGCATTATAATTATTACTATTATTAAAAGTAGCAGCAGCGGAAATAGCAGTAGTATTTGCTAATGATACCTCCAATTATTTTTATAACTAGTGAACTTGCCGCGCTTTGCGCGGTTTAAGAAAAACTTCTTTATGAAATGATCTTCTAATATTCGAATATTAAAAATAATAAAAATAGGTTATATATACCTAATTGTTTACCTTGTTATTTTATATCATGTTGGGTTTCACAAAAAAAAGGAGAAAGATAAAGAAGAGAAATTTCTTTTTATTTTCTTGGCATAAGCTATTCACAATTTACTCTTTTAGTTGCTTGACACGGGTACACACTTTTTTATCTTTATATATAAAAAAAATTAAAGTGAATAGGTATTTTTTTTCTATTCATAAAATATAGAAATCTTATTATGACATACATGTAAAATCCACGAATATACACAAATCTTTGTGGGGAGATACCATTACCACTGCATGTCTACCGTCTGTCGTTATCACAATCACTTCAAACCACGACTATTTTTTGTTCGTTTGAGATCTCTCCTCATGTAGATTTGATATGTCCAAAAGGAATGAAACATTGGAGGGTATAAACTTGAATGAGAATGGTGCTCTATCAAAATGAAAGGATGTTACTTCTCTGTTTTTTGAAGTTGCAAGTTGCAACCACGTTAGGAACATATGGCAAATATTAATAAGTAAAAAGCAAAGTACAGCTATTTTAAATTGAAGGGAACTACTAACAATTTCACTTTTGGAGATGAAAATTTTAATTGGACCATATTAAAAATATTATTAAATTGTGTTTTAATGAATTTAGCTAAAATAGGAAAGATAAAAATATCATAAGTAGCCAAACATAAATAATTTTTATAAATTGATAAAATCACAATTTTTTTTCAATGTTATCTATGAGTGCAATTTTGGTCCTTCAAGCATCGTACATGACACAATCTATGTATGAGGGCATGCAAATGTTCCTACTTCTAGGCAATCTATTAAAATATGGTCCTAAGTACCCTGCCTTACAATAATCCTCATTGCCGTTATGCAGGTCCACGCCTGCCAAAGGAGATATCTTTTCATTCTTCATAGACAATACTTGAGGAAGAATATTTAAACTTATAGTATTAAGTTATCTTTGGAAAAAAAATGAATTGGTTAATATCCTCAATACGGAGTATTTAGCCTTGGCAATAGGAAATATGAGCATTTCAACAAAGAATGAGATTACTATGAAACGTTCCATTTACATTAAATCTTTAAAGCTATTAAATGCATGTAATGGGTGATGCATTTTCCTTCTGCATTTATATATCTTTAATCTCCATAAATCTTGACCAAAAAAATCCATAAATGCACCTCCTCATGATAAATTCCACCATATTATAAAGTATAAACAGAGGTCAAAAAGGCATTCAGCCTTATTGAACAGTTCCTCCATCACAGTCATTTTTTAAGTTAAATACAAATTGAGAAGTAGTTTAAATATATCAAATAAGTAGTTTAAGTCGTGAAAATGGCAATGTATCATTATTGATGATCCAAGACCATACCTATTGATTAAATTAAAAGAAATGATATTTATTTAATAAATAGACAGATAGACTGAAAAAATCATGACTATGTTTAACAGTAAGCCCATATACGTTTGTATAAGCTCACCAATATACAGTCTCCCTCCATATCTTATTTAGGCACACATTTCATTTTCCAAACTTTTTGCTATGAACTTCACATAATTGTCAAGTGATGCCATCTAAAGGTTTTAAAGTCCACCAATCCATTCTTAAGATACATCACATATCCTTGTCCTGAAAAGTGAAACCCGTTGAGGTTGAGAAGAGCTTTCCTCAAAGCGGAAACTTAATCACTTCACATTACCAGCCTCATTTCTCAATAGAGTCCTGTAAATGTCCGGTGTCCTTCTAGTTTAAAATTATACAGCATATACAAAGCATGTAGATTTTCTGTATTTCATTAGAAAAGAGTGTTGTAAATTTTAACTTATATGGAACCGCTATATAAGACCCAAGAAAATACATGATTTAACATCATTTTCATACCTTTATCGGGATATAATTTATGTCAGACAACCTTTGTAAGTTTTCTATGAAATAATGGACACAATCTTAAAACTGAAGGTCATTACAATGCAAATAAGCTTATACAAGTCAAAAATCGTGTGAAAGGAAACTTAGCCATGGAAAAAGGAAGAACTACTATTTGCTAAATTACCTAACAAAAGATCAAATGTAATTGCGATCGAAATAAAATCTTAAGCCAAAGCAATGATACATTCAGACTTAGTCATGTGCGAAATACTTAGGCAAGAGGATAATCCAACCTATCAACAAAATGACAAATTGAACATAACATATTCAAACTTTAAGAAGAAAATTGGATAAGCGGAAGATTCATTTAAACATCACCAAGAAACAATCGAAATTAATGAGGCTTTTAAGTTAATAATACTAATATAGCAAGAACTTTGTATAGTCAAATGAAAATGAGAAGTAACAGGATCTATCCAATATTAATATCTGAGATTACAATGAAAATCTAACGTACTCTAAACTCCTTATCAGTAAACTATAATCAATATTTATAGACATAAAATAAGTCCAATGGTCATCAGTCATTACTATTAAATTAAAACTCTTGCCTAACCCTTAATAATGACAAATTGCACTTAATTCTGCCTATGTCGCCTCCTATATGTGTTTTTTTGTGAGCATCTTCTTCTCTGGTTTTTGTGCTTTAATTTTTCTCTCTTATTTCTAGCACTATTTATGTGATATTGATTTTGTATTTTCACTATCTTCATTCCTCTCTTCATCGCTGCTACAACTGTTGGTGAGTCTTAATCTTCGTTTGTTTTTCCTTCATATTTTTTCCAATTTGGTATTTACATGGATATGGATAACAAGGTAGTTAGTTTTCTTCCTCCTTAATTTTATTCAACCATAAATAAATTATATACACATATATGATCTATCTTTATCAAGTTGAGCTAAAAGGCATAAAAAAATTACAACTGATTAGGGATAAATAACGACCAATTTATAGTATAGCAATTATGCAATCATTTATGCCACATAAAATTGTGTCGTGATTAGATAGAAGTTTTAGATGTTTCTTATTGCAAATTCTCTCACAGATTTTAAGTTAGTTCAAGTGCGTGTTCTTGAAACAAATTGTTGTAATCAAAATAAGGAAAGAACTTTGGTAGAGCAGAATAGATTTAGGCAGTATCATAAGTTTTTTTTTTTAATATAATTTACGCCATTAGGAGGCGTAGTCCTTATATTGCTAACCAAAATTACAGCATAACAGAGGAGGGCATCAACCAAAAGTTCAGTATCATAAGGTTTTATAGGAAAATATGTTAATTTTGTTTGGTTCTTGGCAATTTTGGAGTACTATTAATTTTATAACCTCCCATTAATGCTCTCTGACCTTGAGTTTTATTTTTTCTTTAGCCTTCTAAGTTACGTGTTTCAGTGTCTACGTCAAGACGATCTTATTTTGAAAATCAGTTCGTAATGCTTTGAGTTTGAACACCAATATTTGAGGTTATAATGACAGTCTAATACAGTTTAAGCTCCATATCAGCAAACTACAATCAATATTTGTAGACATCGTTGACGAACACTTTTACCATTAAAAGTATCAGTAAAGCAAAATTCTTGTACTCCATATCGGACACACCCTGAGTTATCAATTTTGAAAAAGTTATTTATATTAGAATCTTTACACCCTTATGCAAAAAGCAAATAAGTTAAGAATCTCCGGAGCGTACCTCAAATACGAATGGAGAAAGGTCAAACTGAATTTTTTCACGGCCTTTTGTTGGTTTAAACTACCATCTATCAACCTAAAAAGAAAAACAAAACATGTGCTCAACTCAATTGTTAGAACTTAAAGGGTCTAACATTTAAAAGGCTGAAAATATATGGAAAGAAGGCATAGTTGGTAAAGATTAACTTTAAAAGGATTACATACCGGCAAATGTTGAGTAAATTTGCAGCATTTCATGAATCCATGGGCAAGGTCAACCTATAGGGCATATTTTCGAGCACTTCATGGCGTCATAAGCCGTTGTTATGCTGGCAAAGGAGTGAGTCAAAGACACATCAGGATTAAAAATCAAAGCGAAAGTAACTGGTAAACGCAAATTGAAAATGACCGTAAGGAAGGATTACATACCGGCAAGTGTTGAGTAAATTTGCAGCATTTTCTGAATCCGTGGGCAAGGTATTGGGCATATTTTCGAATACTTCATGGGCGTCAAAATAAGCAGTTGTTATGGTGACAAAGGAGTGAATCAAAGTCAGAGGGGAATTAAAAATTAAAGTGAAAGTAACTGGAAAACGCAAATTGGAAATGACCGTGAGGAAAGAGTTTAGAGATTAGTAGAGGAATTAAAGTAAATCAACAAACTTGAAGCAAAAGCAGTGTAGAATAAAAAAGAGGGAGGAGAAAGAGTATAAAGAATTTTAACAAAGGCAAACGAAAAGAACAATAGGAAAATAGAAAGATAAAGGAGGATGAATACTGAGATAGAGGGAGGAAAGGAAACAGAGAGTAAAGCATCTGTTGGAAAAGAAACAGTTATTTTTAAGCGTTGAATTTTTTTGGTTTAGGGTGACTTTTGGTTTTTGATAGTGAAAAATTAGAAAAAATAGCAGAAAATCATAGAAAAAGATAATTGCAGTCCCTATTGAATTGGAGCGCCACGTAACAACGTTAGGCCCTCAATTATAGATATATATAGATTAGTTAAGATAAGGGTGTTGTTTTTATCTTTCAATTCCTTTTTTAAAACTTATCAGTTATAAAAAAAGTAGGTTTTATGTTTCGAAAAATATTTACTTTTTATCCATTCAGATTCAGAAGAATCTTATTTACTATCTTTCCATTCAAATTCAAAAAATATTCTTATCTTTTAATTTAAATTAGATGTTATTACAAATATGTCCTAAATTACCAATAGGCTTTATAGTAGCTTATCACTTGACTTAACCTCAATACAAACTACCTTCCTTTTTTGTATTTATAGATATAAATGTATAAATATAAATATAGATTTGAAACAATCACGGCTAAAAAAACACTAAATTCCTAGACTAGATAACAATGTAGCATCCTTTTGAAGAACAGAGTATTTAATTTTTATTTAAAGGAAATCAGGATTCAGGAGTCCATATCATCTTTGGAAATCTGTTTGTAATTTCAGATCCCTTTGTCTCACATTGAGGGGGTAAAAAAGAAGCAGAGATGACCTTTCACCTCAGAGCCAATCTTAGTTACTCTTGGAATCCTTTAATCCAAACAAGGAGAGATTAATTAACAAAGAAAGCAAAAAAGAAGCCATGTCTTTCACTTTAGTAACTAATTTCACGGAATAATACTTTTTCTATACTTATATCCAGTCAACTATTTGATTAGATACCTGTTACATGAAAAAAGAATCACGCCAAAACATTTTCTTAGTAATTTCACATAATATTATCACTGGACCCATGTATTTAAACTTGGACTCCAAAAACATGTACTATATTCTAGCTGGTGTCATTGAATCAACGCCTTGATAAAATCAAAGGTAATGATCTGAACAACAGAGGAAGAGATGAAAAGACAGGAACTGGAGAAGAACTTATGGTATATCGTAAACTTCTTCCATTGGTAGAATCATCAACTTACACTAAAATACTTGAGTTTTGGTTCTTCCATTATTTAGCGACTCTTTACATAAAAGCATGTCGGATAAACTTATATACATAAGCTTTTTTCATTAATAACAGAGACATCAAACAGCAGCTAAGGTACTAATACCAAGTCTACGCCTTGTCCACAATGTCAATTAGACAGGGCAAAAAGAAAGTTAATACTTATATGGTCAAGCAGCAGCAACTTGATTAACTTGTTTGGCTTCAAGCGTCTTCTCATATTCCTCTATGGATCTAAAGAGCTCTGAAAAGTTTCCCTTTCCGAAGCCTCCACAGCCGCCCTTCTGATACACCTGTCCTTTTTCGTCTTTGAGCATGCAACCGATTCTCTGAATTATTTCTATAAATATTGTTGGCCTGCAGAAAACAATTACAATAGTTGTCAAAAATACATTTTTTAGTACAACAAACTTGCAAATGTGCAGTGGTTACAACATAGGTCAGCAGTAAAGGAAAGTCCAACTGGAGGCTAATTTAGTTCTATTCATCTTCTTCTTAATGGGGGCTTAATGACCTCCGGATGACTTTAATCATCTATTCTCTTGAGCATCTAGGAGCAGTTGATCATAAATGAAACAAGATGCCTCTACAAATACTCTCCTGCTGTAAAACTATACCAGACACATATAGCTCGATGATATTGCCTCTTGGCCTTCAAAATGAACATGTTAGGTTGACGAGGGGCGGAGCTAGGTGGAATTTGCTTTTCATCATAAGCTCAAATTCAATGTGTGACTTCTTGTATTTCTTTCAGATCCCTTTTTAAAATTCCAGGCTCCACCACTGCAGTGAACCTACTCCTGGTTCGCTGAAGGTTTGTTCGTTTTTTAAACTTAAAGAAAGTAAGCCTACAGTGAGACCTTTGGCGTATCCTAAGCATAGGTATTTATTACATTGGTGCATCTCATGTGAACTGATACAACATCCAACTTGAAACTCTATTCTTTTCTTTTTAAAGTGAACACGCGAGCCAACTCCTTGTGTTAGTCCTAACTAGCACATGTCAAGCCAAACGATAATAAATACTATTCCAAACCTTATATCGTCCATGTCAACATGTACTTTATGTGAGCCCATCCTTGTATCATTTTTCCCATCCCTTAACAAACTTAAAACTTTCAAAAGTTCGCTTTTCCTCTCTCAAGAAAACAGCCAAAAGGTTAGAGCTCCTTCTGCCTCCCAGCGCTGCTTTTGTTTTTATTTCAAAGCAGACAAACAGCTAAACAAATCATCCTCACATGTGGTTTCTCTAAGAGTAGAAGATTCAAGATTGCATCACAAAATGAATTTGGCAACAGACTGAAAGAAAGCCTGGGATAGTGCTTCTGGTGTTTCATGTCTCAATAAAGATGTTATTTATAATGGAAGTAGTGTACAGTGCTAAGGACCAAGAAGCATGATCCTAACGTACATAATTTAGCTGAAACTAACGGAGACGGCAAAGAGTTAAATGATACGTTAAAAGTGAGGAAATTGTTTCAACATTCAAGGGTTAAGACTTGGCCCTCTTCAATTCAGGAGCTTCCCCAAATGACTGCAATAGGCAATCTGAACGGCTATACTAGCCAAGCCACATTTGGTTGTGCTCACCGTGGTCCTAATGCAATAGTTAGCTTCAAGGAGGTGCAATACAAGAACACACTGCTATTGTTCTGTTATTTTTTGGAGGGAGAAGTGGGAACCTCAGAGAGTTATCTGTGTTAGAGCAGAAAATAAGTTTTGCAAATGCTATGTTGAAATCAGGTTGAATCTTTTGGCTTCCTTTACTAAAGATGTGAAACCCATTTGAGCGACAGAAACTGGTAGAAAATGTAAAGCCAGCTTCTAGTTCACTATGGTTTGTAACTCTGCTACAGTAAAGCGTTGTTGTTTGATGTCGTACTGTTATTGTCCATGCTACAATTTCAGAGATCTCCTTTTCATATTTCTCAATGATTCAATATCCATCCATTCCTACAGCCCTGATTCTTCCCCGACAAATATATGAACTTCCCATCCTGCAGATACTAGACACTCGACAGTTTGGCCACTTCAAGAATCCATTTTTCATTGTACAGCTTCCAAACCTCCAAACACTCAGCTCTACTAAGGTTCTAGTGGCATGCTCCACCAACTTAAATAGGGAGAAGCAGCTATGACATCACAAGACTAACTACAAGGGTCTTTCTAGACTCCAGTAACTGACTCTTCTTATCATCAGTTTCCCAAATGATAAAACACTTCTAAAGTATATCCCTTCTGCAACACTTCTCCAGCAGATATTTTGGTGCTCAACAAAAGTTTATCGGCTTTCAAGCAAACAACATCACTAATCTTGAAATTCAATCTTTGAGTTATACTTAGTAGTCACAACTCAAGAAACCAATATTCCCACAACACAATCTAGGATTATATATATCTCATAAGCAGGTTTTCTTTAAAAACAGAGAGAATAAATATAGAGCAACCGAAATATAACAATAGCTTTTAATTTATATACACTACCAATGTAAAGTTTGAAAAATATGTAACCTACTGCAACTAGCTACCTCATGTGAAAAAAACTTTAAACTGTCAGTATCTATGACATTAGTCCATTATAATGTGTAAGGTCAGTATAATGAGTGCTTTACACAGTTTACTCGGGCCTCTGGACTACATGCTAATTTACAAAAGAGTAATATCTATTTTGGAGGAGTGAAGAGCAATGTTCAAGAGCAAATTCTGGATATGCTAGGAATTACGAGAGGTGAACTACCAATTAGATACCTGGGAGTGCCTCTAAGTTCTAAGAGGCTATCTATAATACAATGTCAACCTTTGTTGGACAAAATGGTTGGCAGGATAACCTCTTGGACCTCAAGACTATTGTCTTATGCTGGGAGATTACAGTTAATAAAGTCAGTGCTATTTTCCATACAAATATATTGGTCCCAATTGTTTTTGCTGCCTAAGAAACTTGTCTATATGATTGAACAAATCTGTAGAACCTTTCTGTGGACAGGGAATGTAGATGTTTCTAAAAGGGCCTTATTAGCTTGGGAAAAGATTTGCATGCCTAAAGCCTCAAGTGGGATGAACCTCCTGAACATACACCTATGGAATAAAGCAGCATTGTGCAAGTTGCTCTGGAAGTTAAGTAAAAAGAAAGATATCCTTTGGGTAAAGTGGATTCATATGTATTATGGGAAAGGGGAGTCAATGTGGGATAAAATACCTAAACAAGCATGTTGGATGATACAGAAGGTATTCAAAGCCAAACTCTACATTGAAGAAGCTGGAATGACTAAAGAAGATCTCCTTTCATGTGATTCTTTCTCCACCAAGAAGATTTATCTACAATTGCTTGGCCAGTACACAAAAGTTGCATGGAGAAGACTCATCTGTAATAATCCAGGTTCTCCTAAATGGCTATTCATTGTGAATTTGGTGGCACGCGGCAGATTATACACAAGACACAGATTAGCTCAGTGGGGGTGGTGGTTGATCAGAGTTGCCCCCTCTGTAGGGTAGAACAAGAAAGTATTGATCATTTATTTTTCAAATGTACTGTTTCTGCATATATATGGGATAAGTTACTACAATGGCAGGGGGTTCCAAGGAAGGCTATGGGCTGGACTGATGAATTGCACTGGTTTGAAAGGCATTGCAAAGGGAAGAATTCAGGAGCTACTATGTACAGGTTGACCATGATAGCAGCTGTCTACTTTGTTTGGCAAGAAAGAAACCTGGTGGTATTTCAGAACAAGAGCAGAACATCTAATACAATTATCAGATTGATAATACAGGAAATCTTCGTCAGAGGAAGCATGTGCAAGAAGTTGAACAGGAATTTAATTAGACTGAATCACTATCCTACATAAGAAATGTTGATGAGTAGGATGAGGAATTGTGGTGCATGAATTACTGATGTAGTGCACAACTGGGGTTGTCTAGTTGTGTTACTTTTCTTTTTTTTGAGCTGTACTAACCAATTTTGGTAATAAAATTAATTACTTACCAAAAAGTAATGTGTAAGGTCAGAATAAATGATAGCTCATCCCATACGAGCCAAGGGAAAAAGGAGTGATTAACATACCTGTCCCCCACAGGCTTGGTGAAGATTTGTAGCAGGGTCCCCTGATCATCCCTATCCACCAATATTCCCAATTCTTCGCAAGCCTGAATCTGTTCATCAGTCAATACATCCCCTGCCCTATTCTTCAAATTCTTATAATAAGTAGGCGGAGGTGAAGGCATGAATTCAAAACCCCCAACTCCACTCCTTTTCCTCATTTCCGTCAATGTTTTGAATATATCCTCTGTAACCAAAGCTAAATGTTGCACTCCTGCCCCTTCATTGTGCTCTAAATACGTTTGAATTTGACTCTTCCTTTTAGTTCCATAAACCGGCTCATTCAACGGAAGCAGTACTGTTTCGTCATTGTTTGCCAGAACCATAGAGTTCAGCCCGCTCTCAGCAGTCCCAACATCTTCAGCTGTGAACTCAGCAAATTCATGAAACCCCGTAAAGCGCTTGATATAATCCACTACAGGACCCAGCTCCGGCACATTCCCAACGGCATGGTCCAGCCGGCGAATCCCATAATCCAGTTCTTTGTACGATGCTGTTTCATCCATGGCCTCGAAACCTGTTGCAAATAGTAATAAATAAACAAAAAGTGTTCATTTTCTAACCACTTAAGTTTTCAGATAAGGCGGTTCAAATGAAATGAACAAGCACAAGTTCTTACTACCATTTTTGAAAGAAAAAAAATAGTTTCCACCTACTTGGTCTAAGAAAAAAAATCAGACCATAATGTGTTGCTGTCATAAATAAATAAAGAAACCTGATTTATAAATCGATTCATCGAAGCAAACAAAAAATATATAAGTAAATAAATAACAGTTTTCCATAAACGGATTCACTAAACAAACTATGTCTCACCTACACTCATCAACAAGAAGAAAGTAGTTTCACGTACTTGATGGACTTTAAGCGTATAAACAAATAGACTAAAAGAATTTTTAAATTGTCTATAATAAGTGATATTAATAACTTAAAAATAACAAATAATTGGGTACAACAAGTTAAAATGGACTGACAATATTCAAAAAAAAAAATTGAAACGGTAAGTACAAAATTCTTTATATTATCACACCGCATATAAATTGGATATCTAATACAGTAATAAAGTGAGACAGCACGCTAGGGGCGAGTTAAAATGTCAGATAAAGATAATTCACCAAACCTGGAAGGAAAACGAGGCTGTCCGCATCTTTCAGATAGCTCACAAACCGCAAAACGACGTCGCCATATAAGTGAACTTCAGCCACCGCGACTCGTTCATCAATAGTCACAGGTTCAAACATGGGTTTCGCCCCACGTGAAACACTCGCGGAGAACGCCGTGTAAGCATTCTCCACTTCCAAAGCAACGGCACGGACGCCGAGCCCGTGAGTTGCCGTAAAAGAGCGGTGTACGGAAGTAGAGAAACTGGGGATGGCTGCAGATGACGGCGTCGAAATAGACGGCGAATAAGGAGCAGTGAAGAGAAACTGAAGCGAACCTGAAACGGGACGAAGGAGGTACGAAGCGTGAACGGAGTTTCCGGTGGAGAGGTCGGATTTAGCTGCAATTGGCATCCCCAGAGACCAAGAGAAACGGCGAACCGTATTGGTAGCATCGCCGCACCAAAATTCTATGTGATGGAAGCGTTTAACGGAGAAAAAATCGGAACGGGGATTGATTCGAATGAAATTCTTGAACCCCACTAGCTTGAAATTGGTGGTCAGCTCCGGCGAGTCATCGGCGGCGGCAGCAGAGGTGGTGGTGACAGTTTCTAATTTGCCCATGGCTTGTTTGTGTAGTTTAAGGTAAAATAGAATGGTACTTTGAAAATGTGAGTAATTTTGGGGATGGTGATGAACTGAACTGAACTGCTATATATATTGTTTGGCAGAAAATCAGATTTTGGGGTGGTGAATTTGAACTGAAGGACACGTGTACAAGAATGTTTCACACGTCTCTTTGATTTTGTGGATTTAATTCATGGAAGAAAATACAGTAACTTTTTCCAAGGAAGAAATTACACGGAAAAAAAGGGATAATAATATTTTTGTCACGGAAAAAAAGTATCTAAGTCATATAGTACTCACTAGTGATAACATGTTTAATACTCCCTCCGTCTCATATTATGTATCATGTTTCTCTTTTACAAGTTTCTTAAAAAATATTAATTAGAAAAGGATTAGACTGTTCTACCCTTATTTATGTCTTAAGATATAATTTCTCTTCATTGAATATTTATTATATTTATGTGTTATCTCTATCTTCAAGAACAATTATTATTAAGGGTAAAAATTAAATAAAACAATCAATTTTGACTTGACTTCTAAAATGACAAATAATTTTAGACAACTATTTTTAGTAATTATGACTATTAATATGAGACAACTATTTTTAGTAACCATGACTATTAATATGAGACTGATGGAGTATCAATAACTGCAATAGTATATAAACAGAAATCAGTATCAACAATCTCTTTAGAACATGTGATAACACCTCAACGCAAGTAAATATTCAGTTTTGACAACAAGTCATCAAATAAAAATACAACCATATGACACATTGTACCTATATTTTTATCACAATAACAATATCCACCATTATCGCTCCGCACCTTGACATAATAACAATATCCATCTGTATCGCTCTGCTATTGACATAATAACAATATCCATAAAGAGATTTAATCCTGGTTAAAGCTAGTAACTACAGATCTTAGACTAACAACAATAACAATATATATATATATGTATCGCTCCGCACCCGACAAACAAAAACAATATTCATTTGTATCGCTCCGCACCCGACGATTGCAACAACATCAATCACAATCGCACGACAACAACCTCGTGCCAACACCCAAACAATCCACCCAACATGTCCACATATGCCACAATTATCACAAAACAATGATGCTAAATTTTCATCAAAGATATAAGCTCACAATTTATCAACAAGGTGCACAAGGATATGACAATAATAAAACTATGGATGGGTGTTCAACATATAAATCATGACTACGGCTAAATCAATTATAGCGATCATGTTCATGTAGTCACAAAGTGATTAAGCATGTTTTATATTAAGCACATTCAAAAAGTAAGGCATATTAATAGTCTAATCTGGTCATAAGCCACACATAGCATCTGTGTATACGCTCGTCACCTCGTGTACACGTTGTTTCTCACATAGCATGAATAAATAATTAAGGCTAAATCACAAGGTGTATTTCTCCCACACAAGGTTAGGTAAGATACTAACCTCAAACAAGCCAAATCAATACTCTAAAAAGCTCTTGCCTCATAAATCGGCCTCTGAACGAGGTCAAATCAAGCAAAAAATAACTAAATAACATAAACACGACTATAGAAATCAATTCCAAGTAATAAAACTCCGATCTTTATCAAATATCAAAAAGTCAACCAAAGAGTTAAACCGGGCCCGCCTCGTAGAACCTGACAAATTTTACAAATCCCGACTACCCATTCGAATACGAGTTCAAATATATAAGTTTCATCCTAAACCAACTCCAAATCAGGGTTCAAATTTTCATTTTTCGCTTTAGAAAAGTTTTGCCAAAATTCTCAATTTTCTCGCTTAGATTCACCATCAACTACCAAAATCATAGATAGAATCATAAATAATAATCAAATCAGAGTCAAGAACACTTATCTAATCTAAGTGGGTGAAAATCGCCTAATAATTTGTCTCAATCCCAGCTCTCGATCTCAAAATATGATAAAATGACCTCAAAGTACTTAAAACAACAACTTAAAGGTCTGCCCAGCGATACCTTTCGCGAATGTGGCCCAAGCCACGCATTTGCGAAGCACAATCTAGCACTGGCCCAAAATTACCCTATGGGAACATGATCTGGCACCCGCGAATGCGATGCAGAAAATCCATTGGCCTACGCGAAGGCCAAACGCCTAACGACCCTAGCCTGCCTTCCTTCTATGCGAACACGACTCCCTTGTCGCGAACACGAAGGCCAATGCACACCAAGCTTTGTGAATGCGACCCACCAATCTCGACCGCGAAGAGAAAAATGACACTGCCCCAAAAATTTCCTATGTGAACACGAGACTTGCTCCGCGATCACGAAGCACACCAGACATCAACAACTACTACTATTTCAAACTTCACCAAAATGGTCTGAAATTCATCCAAAATATTCTCGAGCCCCTCGGGACCCTGTCCAATTATACCAACAAGTCACAAAATATAACACAGACCTACTTGAGGTCTCAAATAACACAAAGTAACATTAAAACTACAAATCGCACCTCAATTCAAGCTTAATGAACTAATCAACTTTTAACTTTCAAAACTCATGCCGAACTATGCCTAACCAACTCGGAATAAACCCAAATTTTGCATACAAGTCCCAATTGATATAACTAACCTATTCTATCTCCCGGAATAACAATCCGAACTCGATAGCCTCAAAGTCAACTCCAAGACAAACCTATAAACTTTTAAACCTTCAAATTTTTAACTTTCGCCAAAAAGAACCAAATCAACCTAGGAACCTCCAAATCTAAATCAGTACATATACCTAAGTCCTAAATTACCATGAAAATCTATTGGAATAGAAATGGGAAAACAAGGCTCAAATACATAAAATGATCGACAGGATCGTTACAACATAATAGACTTGGGCATGCTAGTCTAAGTCAACTTCACAAACTAGTCTCCAATGACTTGGTGATAGGGTTGCCTAATATCATGTTCAAAGAATATAAAGTTTGTGACGCTTAGAAAATGGCGAGTACTACCAGGTCGACGGAACTGGTCCATATGGATTTGTGTGGACCAATGAGGACAATGAGCAAATGTGGTAAGAGATATGTTATGGTGCTTGTTGATGATTACTCTATATTTACTTGGAAATTGTTCTTAACATCTAAATATGAAGCATTTGACATATTCACTTCATTTGTTAGAAAAACATAAAAACAACTAGGTAATCAACTTACATCAATTAGGTTTGATCATGGTACTGAATTTGAGAATGCTAAGTTTTTTTAATTTTAAGATGAGCATGGCATAAGTCACTATTTTATTCTCCTTGAACTCCACAACAAAATGGAGTAGTTGAAAGAAAGAATAGGATTTTTGAGGAAATGGCTAGAACCATATTAATTGCTAGTAAGTTGCCTCATAGCTTCTGGGCAAAAGTTGTAAACACTGCATGTTGTATCATAAATAGATGCATGATTGGACCTCTTGTTGAGAAAACTCTCTATGAGCTACTTAAAAGGAGAAAGCCAAATATATCTTATCTTAGGGCACTTGGATGCAAGTGCTTTGTTTACAATAATGAAAAAGACTCCCAGGAAAGTTTGATCCCAGAAGTGATGAGAGAGTATTATTGAAATATTCTTCACATAGTAAAGCCTATAAGATATATAACAAAAGAACTATATATTTTGAAGAAAGTATCCAAGTTGTCTTTGATGAAACTAACATTTTCTCTGAGAGGCAGGAACAAGACAATGAAGAGATTTGGATGACAAGAAACCCAAATGGTGAAACCGCAAGTGATGAACCGGGTCCTTATACCCAGGTCAACCTGACAGGGGGAACTGACCAGAGAGGAACTAATTTTCAAACCCTGAAGGAAGTAGTCCGTAAACATGTTCCTCAGTAACAAAACAATGGAGAAACATCGAAAGAAACTAGTTGGTTGTGAAACCCTACAAGTATCAAATTTCTCATCCCATTGAAAACATAATCACTAATCCAACCGCAGGAATCTAAACCAGATCTTCTTTAAATAATCTATGTGCTTTTTATGCTTTCTTATATCTTATTGAACCTAAAAATATTTCTGAGGCTTTGTAGGATGTAGATTGGGAGAATGTAATGCAAGATGAACTTAACCAATTTGAGAGAAGTCAAGTTTGGAATCTAGTACCAGGACCCAAGGATAGAATAGTGATTGGCACTAAATGGACCTTCAGAAACAAACTTGACGAAGAAAGAATAATTACAAGGAACAAGGCAATATTGGTATTTCAAGTATATAATCAAGAGGAGGGTATAGACTATGATGAGACGTTTGCTCCAGTTGCAAGATTGAAAGCAATCCTTATAGCCTTTTCTCCTTATATGAAATTCACTCTCCATCAGATGGATGTCAAGAGTGCCTTCTTCAATGTTTATCTAAAGGAAGAAGTATTTGTCAAGCAACCTCCTGACCTTTAGGAAAGAAATGTCCTAAGCATGTGTAAATATTGATAAGGAACTTTATGGGCTTAAGCAGACCCCCAAGAGCATGGTATGAAAGTTTTTCCAAATTCTTGCCTGAGTATGGATACAATAAAGGAATTTGTACTAGGTTTACAGTAATCCAAAAGAGTATCGCTTGAAGGCAGCCAAGAGGATCCTAAGATACTTAAAAGGCACAATTGATCTTTGCCTATGGTATCCAAAAGGTAATAATTTTGACTTGGTGGGATATGATAATGGTGATTATGCAGGTTTTCTTGTGAAAAAAAAGCACTTCAGGTATGACACATTTTCTTGGCTCATGTCTTGTATCTTGGGTCACCAAAAATCAAAATTTTGTGGCATTATTTACTGTTGAAGATGAATATGTATCTTCTGCCTCATGTGGTGCTCAAATGTTATGGATTAAATAATAATTAATGGACTTTAGAATTAAAGTAGGTTGTATCTCTATCTTTTATGACAATATTAGTGCAATAAATATGACTAAGAACCCAGTCCATCATAAAGAACTAAGAACAAAGATGTTAGAAAGCATTTTTTAAGGGACAATTTTGAGAAGGGTTTATCACTATGGAATTTTGTGCTACTGATAAGCAAATTATTGACATTTTAACAAAAGCATTAAGTAAGGATCACTTTGAAAGGAACATATTGGAATTAGGGATGATTCATATCACCTGAAAGAAACTGGTTCTACCTCAATGATTGGCTAGATGATTTGTGAATTTTGTAAATAATTAGATTAGATATTGCTCAGTCTCATACTTTTATTAGTATACTCTTGTGCCATGTCTTAAAATATCTCACTGATGTATACTGATATTACCCTTATTTTCTTACAAAATTCAGTCTTACACAAGAGAGCTTTCAGTGAAGAACCTAATTATCGAGCTTATAGGGTATGTATTCTACATTCCGCATAAGTTAAAATAACGGATAATAAATTATGATCTAGAAACATATCCCCACTTCATCTCACTCTTTTAAACTCAGCAGTTATAAACGAACTAGTTTCCACCAAATAAATCCCCATGCACCATGATTGCTATATTTTTGGGAAGAGTCCAACGTCTTTTCAAACTGACACTCCCAATAAGAAAAGACATCTAAACTCAAAAAGCTGTCGTTGGACACTCAAACTCTTCCCTTTTTAAATCGATCTGATCATTACCCTCTTTCTCTCCAAAATTCAAAAAATCAAAATCCTAAAACCTTAAAATTCTTACAGAAGCTCCTAACTTGTTCAAATGGCCAACACCTCTAAAAAATCCCAGAAATTCTACAAATCCCTTTTCTTTAATAAAAGATCCATTATCCCTATCAACACCCATACCTTTAGCCCCTCAAACTCTTAAAAATGTCGCTTTAGAATGATAATGCTTAAAATAGTGGTGAGCATAGAACACATATAGAAAATGAATGAACAATTGAAAGCAAGTCAAGCAGAGCAACCCCAAAATTCTGAGGAATCTTTCTAGTCTGTGATTGAGGGGGAAGAACTAGTTTCACCTGAAACTGAGAAGGTAGCTTCTGAGGTTCTCTATTATGTTATTAAGTATGTGATACAAGAAAATAGGGAAACAAGATTTATTTTGGTTGGGTCTATGGTTTTCATTGAAATATGAGTTGTTGGTGATGAGGATATTGGTGGTAAAAATGAAAATGGAAAAGTAAAAGAGACTGAGGGTGGAGGAACAAGTGGATGGATTTGATTCACCTATTGGTTATAGATCACATGAGGAAACAGGTGTAATGGTGGTTTGGAGTGAAAAGATTAGTAATAATGAGGAGATTATAGATGAAAATATGGGGGATAGAATCAAGGAGATATGTAATGGTTCTGGTGATAGAAGTGCAACAGAGGGGCTGGTTAGGTTAAGGAATGGTTTCATGAACGAGTTCCTTCTCTTGCTAAAACTGGACAAGAGCCCCTTCATGATCTGTTGCAAAAAGTGTTAGGTAGCCACAATTCAAAGAAGAAGAGAAAAGTTTGAAAGACTCTAGGAATGTGCATGGGTGGCACTAAGAGAAAGGCCACTCCTTCTATCCCTGAAGCAACTCCTCCCACAAGAGGAAGAACTTCAAGGAGCAAGAAGAAGCAGGGTGAGGCCAATATAAATAAGGTCTTAACTAAGAATGCCAAGAAAGTCGCATTGAAAGGAAAGAAAAAGGCTGGTAAGTCAAGTGGAGTGGTCTATATTGGGGAGATGGACCTGGTTCTTAAAGATGAAGATAAAGATGTGGTAGTACCCACACCTAGTGTGAAAAAGGAGAAAGATTTCTCAAAAGAAGTCTCTAGAAACCAAGGCTGAGATATAGGGTTCAGTTGTGTCTAAAAGAACTAGATCTGCCAAAAGGAGCAAGAAGGCTCAAATAATAGAAGAAAACAATGAAGGATGTTGAGATTGAAAGGCTGTAGAAAAGGCTTGTTGAAGTAGAAGTTGAGAGGATTTTCTCAAGGCTGAGTTGGCAAAGGAGAAGGAAAAGAATGATGGAATTCTCCAAGATATGATGATATTTTTTCAGGCCAAGAACCAAGAACCTGGTTCTTCCCAATCTTAAATCCCTCCTAGCCCAATTGTAACTAATCCTTTTCTTAGACCCAAGTGGGATTTTTCTTTTGTTTTTGCTCATGTTTCTTTTGTTGCTTATTTCTTCTTATGCCTAGTGGTAGGATATGATCTATCAATAAAAATCATTATTTTGCTCTAACTGTTTGATGTTGATATTTCTTAGATGGCTACTATCCTTCGATTAAAGAAAGAGAAATTTGAATCCATGATTGCATTGAAGTAGCCCCAGTGGCCAGGAGTCATATTTGCAAAATCTGATAAGTATCTTAATTATGTGACTTCCGATGATGCCAAATGGGGAAAAATAAGGTGTGCTTTTGCTTGGGACTGTGATGTTTATAACCTAATGAACCAGGTCTTTGATGATTTATGACTTTAAATGAAAAGTGTTATGATATTGTATTTGATGTTGAGCTAATACGTTTCATGCTTTTGAAAAGCACAAAGTTTGTCATCATCAAAAAGAAAAAAAATTGTTGACCAAAGCGGCATAGATTTTGATGATTTGACTGTTACGACCAAAAATTCATCTAATCGTGATGGCACCTAATCCAGTCCGCTATGTAGGCCAAATAACAGTCAACACAACTCAAATGAAGATAATAAGAGTCAATGTTTAGAATAACTGAATTTCTGTACAAAATCCCAAGGATTGGTAGTACAAGTCATGTGCCACTAAGAATTAGATTTACAAAGCTGATATAACAATAAATATAACATATATTTGGAATATACATAACGAATTACAAATCTAAAACTACCAAGGATAAGTGGCAGCTATATCTGAAAAGTAGGTGCATCTTCAATGCCATCTCCCGCCATACACAATAGTATAAGCTCCAAGATTTGCACGGAAGGTGCAGAAGTGTAGTGTGAGTGACCCCATGTACTCAATAAGTAACAAACTTATCCACAGATTGAAAGAAGTGTGAGCTCGGAAGATGGTAGTAGTCCAACACCAATAGCCAATAATAATTTCATAACAATATAATGAAGACAGTAAAAGTAAATAACTTAAGAGATACTATGCTCAGCTCATTCACAATTAGAGGAAAGTAGAGTGGCACTTTAGGTATAACAGTAAAAGTCCAACTCTTACCACTGAAAAATAATTAAAAATGTGTTTATCAAAAGAATAATGTTTTTCCAATTCCCAATATCAGATAAGACTTTTTGTTTACCAATTAGCATGAGGTAGCATAAGAAAAATACATCCCTATGCGTACATGCCAAATCATCAAATATCATATTATCGTCTAGCATGAGGAAAATACATCTCTATGCCTACATGTCAAATATATATGTCAAATAAATGGTTTCACAATGTTATCATCTATTACCCTCACTCTATATGCCTACATTTCAAATATGCATGTCAACTCAATATCATCACAGCAAAACCATCAAGAATAAACACACTTAGCACGCTCACGATGCCTGGCACAAGGCCCTCACCATCACACACAACAACACTTAGCACTGTACGGCTACCTGGCATAAATGTCCCTCATCAAAGCACGTATATAAATCACTATGTCTGCGTCTACTGCTGGCATGTCAGACTCTAGAGGGGCGGATCCTAGCCTAAGCGCCAATCAAAATCATATAGCCCAATAGTGGGGTCTGGTGCACGCGTCACTCTAAATTAGTAAAACTTAGCCCAATATGATCCCGACGTACACGTCTCCTCAAAATCAATACCGAATCGGCTCTATGTCCCAAGCTCAGTCATCAATCGCTCAAGTCTACGTTAACCGCATCATACAATACTCAATTCAACAGTGTTACACATATTAGGCACCAACAATATGTGAGGAATCAAATAAGAAAGTACTGAGATGGTGATATCATACAGGGATACAACATCATGACTGAGAGTATGTATACAATTAAGGCAAATAGTTCAAAAACAACAAGAATTGCCCTATCATGTCTCAAATAAATATCACATAGCCTAGACATGATTTCTAACATGAATCAAAGCTCAAATAATCATACAATTTTAGATAACACGGATATAATGAGGCAAAATAGAGAAGCAAATCCCATAATAGTCTAAAAGCCACCTCAAATCATAAATACTCTGGTGCATGCACACACGCCCATCACCAAGCGCGTGTCACTCCAATACATCTCACATAACATGGTTCCTATGGATATTTACCCTCAAATCCAAGTTTAGATATGTTACTTACCTCGAACAAGCCAAATAAAATATTGAGCAAGTCAAATAATACTCTAAAAAATCCATCACGTGCGAATCAACCTTTGAACGGCTCAAATCTAGCCAAAATCAACTAGAAAACATCAAATAATGCCATAGGAAACAAACCTAAGCGATAAAGGTCGAATCTTTAATAAAATACTCAAAGTCAACCAAAACGTGAACTCGTGACCGCATCTCAAAACCTGACAAAACTCACAAATTTCGACAACCCATTTTAATACGAGTCCAACCATATTAATTTCACTCAAATCCGACTCCGAATCGAGTTCAAAACCCAATTATTCGCTTTAGTAAAGTTCAGACAAAACCCCCTATTTTCTCTTTTAAATTCATAATCAAAATGCCAAAATCAAAGATGGACTCATGTAAAATAATCAAAGCCGAGTCAAAAATACTTACCCCAATCCATGTAGTGAAAACCCTATCCAAAATCGCCCAAAATCGAGCTCCAAATCTCCAAATATGATAAAATGAACAAACCCTCGAACTAAATATGAGCTGCCACTAAGTCCGCTTTAGTAGTCACTAAGTCGCATCTGTGATAGCCGCTTCTACGGTCCCCATCTCGTATCTGCAAGAATGCCTCAACAGGTTTCTCACTTCATATGCGACCTAAAAGCCGTATCTGCGGCTCCGTAAGTGTGGTTCCTCAAGTGCAGAAGGACAAATCCTCAGCCTGATAAAACTTTGTAGGTGTGCACCACCAACCGCATGTGCGGCCATGCATTTGCGGTAAAGCCTCCGCAGAAGCAGAACTCTCCTGGGTGCCTCCTCTTCGTAGAAGCAATCCATCACTCACATAAGCGGATCCGCACCTGCGACCAAATTTGCGCAGGTGCGAAGAACCAGAACTAGATCTGCCCATCAAGATCAAAATAACCCGAAACTCATCCGAAACAGACCAGAGCCTCTCGGGACCCCATCCAATCATACCAACAAGTTCTATAATATAACACGGACCTACTCGAGACCTCAAATCACGCATAACAACATCAAAACCACGAATCGCACCTCAAATCAAGCTTAATGATATATTTTAAATTCCAAACTTATGCCGAATATGTCAAAATAACTCAGAATTACCTCAAATTTTGTATACAAGTTCCAAATGACATTACGAACCTATTCCAACTTTCGGAAGAATAATCTAAACTCGATAACATCAAAGTCAACTTCAGGTCAAACCTACGAACTTTTCAAACCTTCAAATTGCCAACTTTCGCTAATTAGAGACAAAACTTTCTAAAAATATTCAACTGAAAATCCGAAAATATGACCAAATCAAAATTCACCATCTAGACCTAATGGAACAATAAAAACTCCGATCCGAGGTCAAATAAATAAAAGTCAAACTTGGTCAACTCTTCTAACTTAAAGCTTCCTAGTTGAGAATTAATTTTTCAAATCAATCTCGAACCACTCAAAAACCAAAACTGATGATACACGCAAGTCATAACACATCATATGAAGCTAATCATGACCTCAAACCACCGAATTGAATGTAAATGCTCAAAGCAGCCGGTCGGGTCGTTACATTCTCCCCCACTTAAACATATGTTCATCCTCGAACGTGCGAAGAGTCATTCCAAAACCATCAAATCACTGTATAAACTCACTATGTGCATATCCATAGGTGATCCCACGTTATTACAATCCATATAATCTTTACAACACAAACTAACTGAAGATCCTAACTACGACTTAGTCCATAAACCTTAGAATCAAATCTCCAACATCTGAAATTCATTATAGGACCTGAATCTCGCATCTATCAATGTATAAGTCTGAACAAGATGTATCAAGACATAACCATAACCCAAGATGTAATCACATGATATACCACATAACTTAGATACTCATAGCAATAACTTCCAACCATAGTTGTTGCTTAATAATAAAACCCAGTGACGACAACATATCTCATAGCAAATAAAACCTTGTTCTAAACTTTCATACATTGCCTATGATGAAAGAAACACGCAAATACTCACAACCACTCATCAAATCAACAAGTCATGGAGCTCTCTCACCCACCAAGAACAATAGCCAAAACCTAAGCTGACTAGTGACATTATTCTTCCAAACCTACCATAATCAAACCCGATAGCGCTTATTCCGGGTCCAATAACCTCATCTCATCTAGTACAAGCTGCTAGACTGACATGCCACACCAATACCACCCCGAGCCACATACCATGCAATCCGTGCACCAAATAAGCAATAACTCAAATGTACCCAATAAGTGAAAGAGAATCAAATGAGAGAACTATCTTGCAAGCTCGACATATACCACCACAAGAGCAATGCCATAACCCATCACATAAAGGAGAAACAAAACACACGAAGTAAGCACAAAGGATCATATCCCATCATAATCCCATTGCGATGCGTGACCCACTCGAAATGCCGGCCCACATGGAATACCTCGAGCCATGATGCTCACAATCAATAACCATATGCATATCAACCACCACACACGAAGTGCATGACCATAACTATGGAGAAATGAATGGCACAATATATCACAAATAATAAGACCATAAACAAGGCGCAATCAACCATTCAACACCCAAGAGCCATATAGCTCGAATTTCGCCACCAGGCCCAAAGAAAACTGCATACTGTGTCTAAAGAGTCAGCAATCTCACAACTCATTTTAGCATAGTAGAGTAACACATGGAACATATCAGAACACAAACAAGATCAATTCTAATAGATGATACACCCTCAACATAAACTGTGTTGAGTGAACAAATCAAACCCGATGTAGAACATTCTCAATGGACATACCAGTGACCTCCAATCAATTACGATCCTCTAAAAATAGGTAGATAACTTCCAAAAAGTCCACAATAACCTATCCATAACATATACTCTCAGTTGTCAACCTCTTAATATACCTTCACCATCCGCAACCAAGGATCAATCTGCCTCTAAGAACCTTCCTAGTATTCAACTCCCTAAAATACAAGAATCTCCATGTCTGATCCCATCTCCACCACTCAAATGACTGACACATCCTTCAAATACAATCATCACATGAGAAACACCTCCATAATTCTTCCTTTCCATATAAAAAAATCTGAATATCAGCAGTCGATCAACCAAGTGATTACTGTCATACTAGTCAAGCATCCGTAAGTCAAAACACAGTGCGCCTTCTAAAATGTGAACCCTTCTCAGGTGATACCATATAATGCCAACATTCTTCTAAACATCTCGAACCGTCCATACTATCTAGAACTCATGACCTTTCCTTCAAAATTGAACCAGAACTATGTACATGAAAATCTCAATACTACACGATGCATCGCCTCTATCATACCATCTTATGAAAGCACGAGAATCCCATTATCAACTCTGAGTCACAAGCAGGATACATACTCAATCAACCAGACACCTTCCACTTGATCCCATCTAGGAGAAATTCACAACGTGCAACAAACTCCCCATGCCTGTAGAAAATATCCATGTCAAGTCGTGGTTGGCACCATCGAGAACTCTTCGGAACCCATTTGCACATAACCAAGCCATCAAAACTGAAATTCTCTAACTCATTCAAGTTACACAGATCACCAAACCCAGGAACATTACCACATCACACCTACAAAGACTTGCCACACTAGGCTCTTCTCCTTGACAGTACACCATGATCCTTAACCAAAGCTCAGCACAAAAGATCTTAGCATAAAACCACGTCGTCCTAAAGCCCATAAACCACTATATTTCCTCTTAAGCACCCAAAAATACTACATCCGAGATACCCAATCTAAAGAGACCTTATGTAAATCTAAAGGTGTTTTCTTAACCTCTCTGATACTAAAATATAAAATCCATAATTATACAGAAATACCGCAAGTCCCTACGCCATCCACTGCAAATCTTAGATCTTAGCCATTTACAAATCCAGAAAATCCTCAAATACCACATATGAACCTCGAACACATTAGAACTACCTCGAGAGTCATCCACTCTGCCCTGATCTCCAATGTATTGTTGAAACGAGCCAAACGACTTGTGCTCCATTAGTACATAATCAGCTAAAGAAGTAACCCCACCTTTAAGCAACCGAGCTAATCCCTTCTCCTTGCACCCTACATCCACTACAAATAACAAATCTGAATCACTCCAAGATTTCCATATATCCATAAAGTGTAATACATCATTCATATAGAAATTTCCTTACCCTATCATCCTCAAAATCAACCTCTTCAAGTCATAACCGATCCACAAGTATGCCTCTGACCAAAACTAACATAAGCATGACCATGCAACCTGAATGTTGGAAGCAGACTCCTGCACTTGGCTCCAAGCCATGGAACATAACATCCGATAACCACATCATTCTTCCTTACTACACTATTTCCATGATCTCACATTGTAATTCAACTAAATCCTTTATACGCTCATGTAGCACCAATCATAAATTACCTCAAATCTTCTGCTAAGCGTATATCCATCCTCGTGACAATCCTGCAACCTTCCTCAAGCGATCCAAACCCAAATTGCATCACATACACATCCCGTTGGTAGAAAGAATACTATTCACAATAGCATCATAGGGATCACATAACCTTAGAATATCATGCAGGAGATAACCCATTTGCTTAGCCTCAAACTGCCGTTTCCCTAGGCCCTTTCATGGCCACAGCCACTATGCAATCACTAAATCTCTCCGAGTCTGAACTCGTCAACAAGACATAAGAATCTACTTCCTTATACAAATGAACAACTAAGAGATTGACCAATGCATCCACATCCCGAGATTGTACCACACGTCCAGACATAAATCAAATGTTGATAGTCCTTTCACATCCTAAGCAAAATTCTTCCTATCCCATCCAAACCATCTAAGCACCTTCAGCTATCATATAATACTCATCATATAGCTATCAAATCACTCTCTGAGCCATCAATCTCACTCCTAGGGACACTACTGGGCATATCTGTCTAACTACACATACTCACACAACTGAAACTACTGAGCCCAAGCTGCGGTCTAAACCTAGCCTCAAGTCCTACAGACTGGCCCAATCTCCTTAACACAAAGAACACACCTCTCACCTCATCCATGACATCACAAACCGCCGATGCACAACTGATACCGAGTGCTCAATATAACATACGGGTGGATGGAAGGAATTCAAAGAGATACACTTCAAGCTGAATCAATGCCGCACGACAAAGGAAACAGGGATGGGAAATTTTCCTACATGCCATTTATCCTCTCTAAGATAGGTATGGATGTCATCATACTAATCCGCAAGACTCTACTAGACACTTGCTCATGACTTATAGAACCTATGCACCTAAAGCTCTGATACCAATTTGTCACAACCCAAAATCCATCTAGTCGTAATGACACCTAACCCAACCCACAAGGTAATCCAAATAACAGTTAACACAACTCAAATGAGGATAATAAGAGTCAATGTTAAAAATAACTGAACTTCTATACAAAATTCCAAGGATTAGCAGTACAAGTCATGGACCACTAAGACTTAGATTTACAAAGCTGATATGACAATAAATACAATATATATTTGGAATGTACATAATGGATTACAAATCTAAAGTTACCAAGGACAAGTGGCAGCTATATCCAGAAAGACGGTACATTTTCAATGCCAACTCCCGCCATACACAGCAACATCAACTCCAAGATTTGCATGTAAGATGCAGAAGTGTAGTATAAGTACAACCGACCCCATTTACTTAATAAGTAACAAACCTAACCTCAGGTTGAAAGTAGTGACGTGCTCGAAAGATGGTTAGAGTCCAACACCAATAGCCAATAACAATTCATAACAATATAATAAAGACAATAAAAGTAAATAACTTAATAGATATTATGTTCAGCTCGTTCACAGTTACGGAAAAGTAATTATGCACTTCAAGTATAATAGTCAAAGTCCAACGCTTACCACTGAAAATCAATTAAACATGTGTTTATCAAAAGAATAGTGTTTTTCCAATTCCCAACATCAGATAAGACTTTTCATTTACCAATTAGCATGAGGAAAGTACTTCTCTATGCCTACATTTAAATATATATGACAAGTCATCAAATGTCATATACCGTCTAGCATGAGGAAAATACATCTTTATGCCTACATGTCAAATATACATGTCAAGTCATCAAATATCATATTACCGTCTAGCATGAGGAAAATATATCTATATGCCTACATATCAAATATACATGTCAACTTAATATCATCACAGCAAAACCATCAAGAATAACCACACTTAGCATGCTCACGGTGCCTGGCACAAGGCCCTCACCATCACACACAACAACACTTAGCACTATACGAGTGCGTGACATAAATGCCCCTTACCAATATATATATATATATAATTCATTGTGTCTACGCCCACTACTGGCATGTAAGACTCCAGAGGGGTGGATCCTGGCCCAAGCGTTAATCAAAATCAAATAGCCCAATAGTGGGGCCTGGTGCACGCATCCCCCTAAATTAGTCAAACTTAGCCCAATATGAGCTTGACGTATAAGTCACCTCAAAATCAATACCAAATCGGCTCTACAACCCATGCTCAATCATCAACCGCTCATGTTTCAGATAACTATATCTCACAGTACTCAATTCAATAGTGTTACACAAATTAGACATCAACAACATGTGAGGAATAAAATAAGAAATTACTGAGAAGGAGATATCATATAGGGATACAACATCATGATTGATACTATGTGTACAATTAAGCCAAATAACTTAGAAACGACAAAAATAGCCCTATCATGTCTCAATTAAATAGCACATAGCCTAGACATAATTCCTAACATGAATTAGAACTCAAATAATCATACATGTTTAGAGAACACGGATATAGCGAGGCATGCCGACAAACAAATCCTGTAATAGTCTAAAAGCCACCTCAAATCATGAATACTTTGGTGCACGCATACATGCCCGTCACCAAGCGCGTGCGTCACTCCAATACATCTCATATAACATGGTTCCCAGGATATTTACCCTCAAATTCAACCTTATATATGTTACTTACCTTGAACAAGACAAATCATATACCGAGCAAGCGAAACAATACTCTAGAAATGCCTACCCTCCCGAATAAGCCTCCGGACGGCTCGAAACTAGCCAAAAGTAACTCAAAAATATCAAACAATGCCATAGGAAACAAACGCAAGCAATAAAGGTCGAATATTTAATCAAATACTCAAAGTCAACCAAAATGTCAACCCGAGCCCGCACATCGGAACTTAGCAAAACTCACAAATTCTATCAACCCATTCGAATACGAGTCCAACCATACTAATTTTACTCAAATCCAAATCCGAATCGATGTTCAAAACTCAATTATTCACTTTAGGAAAGTTTAGACAAAAACTCTCAATTTCTCTTTTAAATTCATAATCAAAATACTAAAATCGAAGATAGAATAATGCAACATAATCAAATCCGAGTCAAAAATACTTACCCCAATCCATGTGATTAAAATGCTCTCCAAATCGTCCAAAATCAAGCTCCAAAACTCTAAATATGATAAAATAAACAAACCCTCGAACTAAATATAATCTGCCAGTGAATCCGCATTTGCAGTCGCTAAGTCACATATGTGACATCCGTTTCTGCGGTCCCCATCTCGCAACTACGAGAATGCCTCAACAGGTCGTTCACTGCATCTGTGACCTAAAAGCAGCATCTGCGATTCCGCAAGTGCGGTTCCTTAAGCGCAGAGGTGCAAATGCTCAGCCTGATCAAACTTTGCAGGTGTGCACCACCAACCGCATGTGCGACCATGCATCTACGGTAAATCCTGCGCAGAAGAGAAACTCTCATGGGTGCCTCCTCTTCGCAGAAGTGATCCATCACTCACATTAGCAGATCCGCACCTGTGACCAAATTTGGGCAGGTGCGAAGAACCAAAACCAGATCTACCCATCAAGATCAAAATAACCCGAAACTCATTCGAAACACACCTGAGCCTCTCGGGACACCGTTCAATCATAAAAACAAGTACCATGATATAACACAGACCTACTCGAGGCCTTAAATCACACATAACAATATCATAACTATGAATCACACCTCAAATCAATCTTAAATATTCTATTTTAAATTTTCAAATTCCAAACTTACGCCGAACACGTCTAAACAGCTCAGAATCACCTCAATATTTGTACACAAATGCCAAATGACAATCGAATCCATTCCAGCTTTCATAATAACAATCTAAACCCGATAACATCAAAGTTAACTCCCGGTCAAATCTATGAACTTTCTAAACCTTTAAATTATCAACTTTCTCCAATTAGAGCCAAAACCATCTAAAAACATCCAAATGCAAATTCAAGCATATGCCCAAGTCACCATACGTACCTAACAGAACCATAAAAACTCCAATCCGATGTCAAATTAAAAAAAGTCACATTTGGTCAACTCTTCTTACTTAAATCTTCTTAGTTACAACAACTCAGTGTAATCCCACAAGTGGGGTATGGGGAATATACAATATACGCAGACCTTAACTTTACCTTCAAGAAGGCAGAGAGATTATTTTCGGTAGACCCTTGGCTCAGCAAAGTAAAAGGGAGGGCAACAACAAGCACACCAATCAGAAAATCAAAGCAGGAATACAATAACTAATAGTAGGTACTATAATCTGAAAGCTGAAACAAAAGCAACAAAAAGTAATACCAGAAGTCAAGGAATACGAAAATACACACAAGACACTAAGTCATGTACTAGAGATACTGTTATAGACAAAACAACGCTCGACTACCTACCCTAACCCTTTATCTTTATTCTCAACCTCCATACCTTCCTATCTATGGTGATGTCTTCAGTAAGCTGGAGCAACGTCATATCCTGTCTTATCACCTCTCCCCAACACTTTTTCGGCCTGCCTCTACCTCTCCTAGATCCCCCAAGGCCAACCTCCCGCACCTCCTCACCGGAGCATATGTGCCTCCCCTCTTCACATGCCCGAACAATCTAAGTCTCGCCTCCCGCATCTTGTCCTCTATAGGGGCCATGCCCACCTTGTCCCGAATAACTTCATTTCTAATTTTATCTAACATAGTATGCCCACACATCTATTTCAACATCCTCATTTAAAGCTTCATAGTTGAGAATCAATTCTCCAAATCAATCTCGAACCACTCAAAAACCAAAAGAGACGATACATATAAGTCATAACACATCATATGAAGCTACTCATGATCTCAAACCGAACTGAATGCAAAGGCTCAAAACGGTCAGTCAGGTCGTTACAATTACAAAGGAACATATGCATAAACCAGGTCCATGGATACTGTACGTCGGTCATAATCGGAAACAAACAAAAGTCATGCACGTGAAAGGGATAAATATAAGTTGTTATTTATGATAATCCCTAAATGAAATCATTGTATAAATGATAAGGAGCATGACTCCTTACTCTAAGAGAACTCAATCCAAGATAAGGAGAAAGTTAGAGGTTAAAGTTAATAGAACTTTTCTACCAAGAAATAGTAAAGTATTAGACTTCTAGTTATTCCTTATTTACTAACTCTATAAATATCAATATTCTTCTCTTTTACATGTGACACACACATATAGAACTAAAAGTAAGAATTGAGAGCAAAATAGCAAGACATCAATTCCTGTGAGATTCAAGAGTGCGAACTTGAAGTTACACGAACCATATTGAAGAACCAGATCCATAACGAGTTCTACGTGTCTATCTTTATTTCTAATTCAAAGTATAGTAGGCGTTTGGAGTTGCACCTTTCACTTTTCTTCAAAAGCAATTGTACTAGGTACTTGAGTTGTCATATTTAAGTTAGTGTTAACTTGAAGTAGTTGAAACAACATGCGTTGTCAAGAGTTTGTAAAGTTTGTTTTAGCTCACAATTTAGTGAAGTATTTGGGAAAATCCTACTGGAAAGTAGATCGTGATTTTCTCATCTTTTGAGCCGAGTGTTTTTCATGTGAAAAATCCTTGTGTTTTTTACTTCCAGCATTATTTATTCTGTAATTGTAGTGCAAGGAGCACATCGAATAACCAGGTCCTTCGATAATACAATGCATAATAAAATAAGACACCACACAAATCACCCCTTCTTGTGTGATATTGAAGTATTAAATACCACTTTAAAATAATACTTCCATTCCAAAACCAGTTGTAAAATTGAATCTACAAGGTTCAATGCATCGAATTTGGTGCAAATTCATACATTGATTTTTTAATATTTTCTTAATTTAAAAAGTATCTATCTAGAAACATTAAAAATTTACAATGCATCGCAATTTTTTAGATTCATAATATTTTAATATTCCTTATGTTTAAATTTAGATGATGTACTCTGACTTGGCACAAAGTTTAAGGAAAAAAAGAAGATTTTTGAAACATGTGGTGCTAAAAGCTTAAGGGTCAAAAGCATTGTGGGCCATGATATTTGTGTTGCTATAAAAGCTTCTTAATAAGGGTAAAATAGGTAGATTGAAAAAATTAAAGTCAAATTATTTCTAAATTTTTATAAATAGAATTGTATTTAAGGTGAATGTCTATATTTTAGAAAGATTCTAGGGTTTGTTACTTGGTGGCTAAGTCACTTTTTTCCTGTAAATATAGGGGTTCTATTTCATTATAATTCATCCCAAATCAATAAGAATTCTCTCTCCATACTTTTCTCTACAATACTCTTCTTTTTCTTCTTTTATTATTTTATAACACGTTATCAGCACGAGACTCTAACCAACTGAGTAGAGGAATATGCTTTGGTCGCTAGGCTTTGGGATACTTGCATGATACTCAACTTGTACATAATATTGAGCATAATTGTGACAACCCAAACTGGAGGGTCATGACTAGCACCCGGGCCATACTTGCCGAGCACCAACGTATATTTTATCTAACCTTTCTTATTACTCCCTCTATTCCAGTTTATGTGAACCTATTTCCTTTTTGGTCTATTTAAAAAAGAATGACCTCTTTATAAATTTGGAAACAATTTAGCTTAAACTTACAATTCTACTCTTAATGAGAAGCTTTTATAACCACACAAATACTCTGGGCCCCTTTTTGACTTTTTTTAGTACCACAAATTCCAAAAGTCTTTATTCTTTCTAAAACTCTGTGCCCAATCAAACAAGCTCACATAAATTGAAACGGAGGGAGTATCAATAAGGGCTGACGAGAGCAACATGAATGGCAGACATGAATCATGAACAACCAACAATGGCGGATAATGGCATGAACATACATAACATGGGCCGACAAGGTTGTGATGAAGCTATATATAAGGCATGAGCTGCTATGCTGCCATGAGAGACTATACAACAAAAATCAGCCGACAAGGCAATCCAAAATATATATGAGTCGACACCTGTCTATGAGCCTCTAAAGGAACACAAGTGCTGTAACATTTCCAGAACAAGGCCCCGAAATACCCATAGTGTCTATAAAAAAAGTGCACACCAAGACCACGGCAAGTCCGGAGAAGGGATCTCGCTGATAACCACTGAACTGGGCAGCCTACTGTGGTGGGGGAGATTCGCCTACTAGTCTATCAGGACCTGCAGCACGACATGCAGTGTCCATAAATAAAAGGGGCATCAGTAACGATAAAGTACTGAGTATGTAAGGCAGGGAACCATAAATACAAACAGTAATGTAAGCAGGGATAGAGAATATACAACCTGCAACATCTGAGTACCTCTAAGGGCTACTGACATGAAATGCATGATACATATATATAAATACATAAACTTTTAAATCATATGCCTCTGTGGGCATCATCATCATCATATTGTATCCGCTATGGGTACTGCTAGCTTCTAAGAGTGGAATATATTTGAAAGCTCGTTCATGACATTATGTACAATCGAAGTCTTGCAAAAGAAGGAAATGGATAGTCTCACATACCTTGTATATACTGCCCTACCTCAAGTTAAGCAAATGTCACGACTCCTTAGTCTACAATAAGAGAAATGATATAATCATTATCGTTTAAGCCTCGTAACTATTATACATCGATCGCAAACTATTCTACGATGAAACAGACAACGCCTCCCCTATTTATATTACTTCCCACAAGTTAAAACAATCACGAAATAGCCCAAACAACATCAATAATAATCATATTAAGCCTCCCAAAATAGTCCACCAACCAACAACATTACTAACAAGCCTTTTGATAGATAACTTACAAGTTCTAGATTCAACGACTTAGACGCAACTTGGATAATCTTAAATACATGTAGAGTAAGAGGTTCACTACCTTTATATAGATCTAACAGATACAATTTTACCTTAATTCTCCACGAAATATCCTTCCAATGCTTCCACAAGAACAAGGAAGCGAAACTAGCAATCAATTGGGTTTTTTCGGCACTAGAATCACTTTAGAAGACTTGAAATCACGTAGGGTTGATATTAAAAACTTGAGGGAGTATTTTACATAACATAAACCACTTAAAACAACCTCCCACATGAGCTGGAACAATACAAAAATCAGCAACAATAAGAAGAACAAGAAACTTATTAGCGCCACAGGATTCCCGACACTTGATTTGTGTTGTTTGCCCTTTATTGGATCTTGGATCATGAGAGAACCTTGAGAGAGTGTTTTTGGGTGTCTAGGGTCTGAACATAATGAAAAATAATGAGTTAAAACGGGGTTAAGGGGTCTGATATATATATATATATATATATATATATATATATATATATATATATATATATCTCAATCGCCTAAGTGGGTCCCATAGGGAGCTGCTTGCGCAGTCTCGCAAAAATGCGAATATATCTGTACTACGAATCGTATAGACAAACGGTTTAATACGTTTGAAACTAGACTCATAGACATTTAATTTGGTGGGTAGATCACCCCATAATTCCAAGTAAATTTGGAGAAAATCTTTGTAACATTTGACCTAAAGTTTAAGTAAAATTATGAACGTAAGTTGCGATAACTTTTGTCGACTTTTGTTTCATAACTCGTTTGATTTCAGGACTTATGATACGAATATTATATCATTCAAATACCTTAAAACATGGCCTCTTGAGAATATTAAGCACCTCGAGTTTTATCCGAAAATACGGGTTATAATATTCTTGATTCGTTTAACTTCTAATACTTGTTAACCATTCTTATGCACCCTTGTATCATTTAAGACCAATAGGATTAACTTCTTATCATTTCAAACTTCTCGAATTTACGTGGACTAACTTACGTCGTGATCTAACGTATGCGAATATCGGTCGTAACACCCTCCCCCCTAGGAACATTCGTCCTCGAATGTAAGGGTTTATGGGGAGTCTAACCCATCGTGGATTCCAACAGAAATTTTCGGCCGAGTTTCCCCTATAAAATGGACACTAGCCAAACTTGCAAGAAGTTAAATCCAACCTATGGCCTCACAAGGCTATACAAAGCATTATGGATATGTATATTATCCGCATATCACCATTTTGTATTTAAGGAAGAGTATTCTCAAGATATTGCTGACCTCATAGAACAGTTTCAGCTTCCATTGCGTCTTCCGTTCCCTGGCATCCTTGTTATCTTCAATATGGAATAGGTAAGGGTATTTAGACTTCATCTCATCTTCTGTTTCCCATGTCATTTCTTCTATATTCTTCTTGCTCCACAATACTTTGACAGAAGCTACATCCTTTGTTCTCAGCTTGCGAACTTGTTGATCTAATATAGCCACTGGCACTTCTTCATATGATAGATCCTACATAACTTGTACATCTTTGATAAGGACGACCCGAGAAGGGTCTCCAATACATTTCCTCAATATAGATACATGGAATACCGGATGGAAAAATTCCAATTTGGATGGCAATACTAACTTATAAGCAACCTGTCCAATTCGTTGAAGAATCTTGTACGGCCCGATATACTGCGGACTCAGCTCACCTTTCTTCCCAAAATGCATAACACCTTTTATCGGTGTGATCCTCGGGAAAAACCAATCACTAACCTCAAACTCCAGATCACGACGTCGGACATCGGAATAGGACTTTTGCTTGCTTGGCGCCATCCTCAGTCATTTTTGTATCACTTTCACCTTCTCATTGTCTTGGTGAATCAAATCTGCCCCATATAATTCTGTTTCACCAACTTCGAACCATCCAACTGGTGATCTACATCTCCTCCCGTACAGTTCCTCATACAGGGCCATTTTAATACTGGAATGGTAGCTTTTATTGTAGGAGAATTGTATGAGTGGAAGATGGTCATCCCAATTCCCCTTGAAATCTAGAACACATGCTCGTAGCATATCTTCAAGTGTTTAAATGGTACGTTCAGCCTGTCCGTTAGTTTGCGGATGGAATGCAGTGCTAAGATTCACATGTGTGCCTAAACCCTTCTAAAAAGACCTCCAAAAGTAGTCATAAATTGAGCTCCTCGGTCTAATATAATAGATACCTGTCACGCCCCAAAACTCGGGGAGAGCGACCGGCGCTTTACCGAGTGAACCTGGACGAACAAGCCTGTTAGATTTCCTTCTACCCAAATGCATCCATGAATAAAGAGAATACATATTTTCGTTAATCAAATAATAAAGGGATCAGGTCTACAGTACCAATTCTTACCATTTGTTACTTCATTTTAAAGTCTCAAATTTCACACACATTTTTATGGTCTAAAGTGGAACAAGTAATTCAAACACAACATAACTAGTTTGACTTCCCCAACACCAATATACAACCCACACTATATCTATAGAGCCTTTAATAGATACAAAAGAGTATTATGATAATGCCGGCAACAAGGCCCCGGCTATACATCAAACACAATACATAAGGAACAAAAGATACATGACCCCGAAGTGAAGTGGGGCTCACCAAGTCTGTTGGGAAGAGAGTGTACCGCTATCACTAATCAGTGCTGCCTGCTATGGAACCATATGTATCCATTAAAAGATGCAGACGTGAGTACATGTGGAATAGTACTCGTATGAAAGGCAGACAGAACAACATTTAAAAATACGATAACTCAAATAAGAGGCATTTAAAGTACATCAAAAGACTACAAAATATCGCGTAGGTTCAAATATCAAGACTTGTTATACTTGCATCATTCTAAAATTCTTTTAGGGTCAACCAAGCCGTATGATATGTACGTGGAACACATAATATATTATACACTTATGCGTTTCATAGACCGTCCATAGAGATTATTCATACCGTACACCTATACATCTCATACACAATATACCTATGCGTTTCATAGACCGTCCATAAGGTGTCATAACACAATATACCTATGCGTTTCATAGACCGTCCACAGGATTTCGTAATACAATATACCTATGCATTTCATAGACTGTCCACAGGATTTCATAACACAATATACCTATGTGTTTCATAGACCGTCTACAGGATTTCATAACACAATATACCTATGCGTTTCATAGACCGTCCATAGGGTTCATAACACAATATACCTATGTGTTTCATAGACCGTCCATAGGGTTTTATAACACAATATACCTATGCATTTCATAGACCGTCCATAGGGTTCATAACACAATATTCCAATGCATTTCATAGACCGTCCATAGGGTTCATAACACAATATTCCTATGCGTTTCATACACCGTCCATAGGGTTCATAACACAATATTCCTATGCATTTCATAGATCGTTCATAAGGTTCATTCATTATTCCTGTTTTGACAAACAACCACAATTTATGTTCATACTATCGCTTACTTGTACTAGCCAGGGTGATCATAGGACATTAATGACATTATTATGTAAAGGAGCTAAAATGCATCTCATAATGTTCACACATTTTTTCATTTTATTGGCACTATTGGCCACATATGTAATTCTCATTCTGGGCATGATGGCCACATTTAGTATTCCATACTCAGCCTTTTCACTTTCAAGCATCATCATCATCAACAACAACAACAAGGCATTATAAATCAATGTTTTTAGTACACATGTGAGCAATTAAAAGTCTTAGGCACATAGAGGTTTTTCAAAATATTTGGCATAATATCCTTCGTTTGAACTTGACTTGAAGTCGCAATATTACTAACGCACAACCCATACTTTGAACGTAATCTCAAATGACAACATAACATGATAAAGACATTTTGGTATACCTATTGAACATATATCTTTCAACACAAGCTTATTCGGAATAGCCACTTTCATAATGAACAATTCAGGACTTACATAGATTACATGGATACCATAGGATTCAATTCTGGGAGAAAGGTTTAGCCAATATACCTCAATGGAGCTTCCTTAAACTCTAAAATGTTCCGAAATTCATAGCAACTTCAATCTATTTGAGAAATATAACAAATTGAACCAAAATTATGAAGATGATCATGGTTCTAGCTCATTTGAGCATTTTATCTGACACTATGTGTGCATTAAGGTTTCAAAGTCCTTTTATGGAGGATTCCATCATCCCACAACCTATTCTTTACCATTTTTAGCTCAACAATCATCCTACACCCCTTGATAACACATGGATGCAAGATGGACAACTCTCATGCCCAAATATTATCTTACTAATTACCCAATTCTAGACAAAATTCGAAATTGAGGGTTGGGGTGTAGAATCTTACCTTTAAGATGAAGACCTTATGGGTTTTTCTTGTTAATCTTCTAAGATTTGAGTAAGACTTGATGAATAATTAGTCTAGGGTTTCCTCTCTCTCTAAAACACTCTCACTTCTCTCTAAAACATTAGCTTTTTGCTCAAAAATGGTCCATTGCGTCTATTTAACGAAGTAGGGTCAGGTTATAAAAACCCAAAAATAAAGCTCCGGAACAGGGTCTGCGATCGCATAATTAATATGTGGTCCGCATATAGGCCACATAATTTGGCTTTTAGAATTGGGAAAAATCTGTCTGGGTTCGCGGTCACTATGCGGCTCGCAAACCTGTTCTGCGGTCACATAATGAACCGCAGAACCGTTCTGCGGTCGCATAGTCGACTGCAGAATGGCATCCAAAACTACCCCTTTTCCTGCCTCACTCTTCGACCATTATGCGGTTCACAAAGTGATTCTGCGATAGAAACGCATTTCTCTGCCAAAACGTTTCCTTTATACCTCAGTGCATTGTTCAACCCAAAAAGTCCGAGCCGCGAAGATTTTATACAATCCTCAAAAAACGTAAGCTTACTCCGGCACCACGAAACCTTGAATTCATTTGTGAAATTTTATAGGGCTTTAAACTTAAATACTTCGAAATGTTTCCGGAGTGTTACAATACCGGCACATCATGAAGCCTAAGAATCTCCTTGATATACAACTTCGCATAATCTTCAGCCGTGTAAGTTGTCTTAACTAGCATAAAATGGGCAGATTTTTTAAGTCGATCAACTATCACCCATATGGAGTCAAACTTATGATAAGAGCGAGGTAATCCAATAATGAAGTCCATATTGATCACCTCCCATTTCTAGGTCGGAATCTCTATATTCTGAATCAATCCACCAGGGTTCTGATGCTCGATCTTTACTTGTTGACAATTAGAACACTGGGCTACAGATTCTGCAACAGACTTCTTCATGTTGTCCCACCAATAATGTTCCTTAACGTCATGATACATCTTTGTCGAGCTAGTATGGATGGAATATCAGAACTGATGAATCTCAATCATAATCGTCTCTCGCAACCCTGCCATATTAGGCACACATAATCGACCCTGGTATCTTAGTGCCCCATCTCCTCCGATCTCGAAACCCATAATCTTACATTGCTGAATGCCCTCTCTCAATCGTATTAAGGTAAGATCTTCATATTGCCGTGCTTTTACCTCGGCTACCAAAGATGATTCTGTTGTATTCTGTACAGTAACACCTCCGTCATCAGAGTCTAACAATCTGATTCACATATTGGCTAGCTGATGAAGCTCTTTAGTCAACCCTTTTCTACCTGCCTCAATATGTACTACGCTTCCCATTGACTTATGGTTAAGAGTGTCTCCCACAACATTGGCTTTACGGGGATGGTACAATATCTCGACATCATAGTCCTTCGGTAATTCAAGCCACCTACGCTGCCCCAAATTCAACTCCTTCTGCTTGAAGATGTGTTGTAAACTCTTGTGATCTATGTAGATGTCAACATGGATGCCATAAAAGTAGTGCCTCCATATCTTCAAAGCATATATTACTGCAGCTAATTCCAAATCATGAGTCGGGTAATTCTTTTCATGTTTCTCCAATTGTCTCGATGCATACGAAATCACCTTCCCACATTGCATCAATACACACTCCAAACCTATACCTAAGGCATCACAATATACCACATAACCTTCTGCTCCTTCTGGGAGAGTGAGCACTGGCGCGAATGTCAATCGATTCTTTAGCTCCTGAAAACTACGTTCACAAGTATCAGAATGCTGGAACTTGGTAGCTCTCTCTGTTAACTTAGTCAATGGTGCTTATATAGAGGAAAACCCTTCTACAAACTGCCTATAATATCCTGCCAGCCCTAGAAAGCCATGGACTTCTGACGGTGTTGTAGGTCTCGGCCAATTCTTCACTGCATCGATCTTCTGAGTTTTGACACTAATACCCTCGTCAGATATCACATGGCCAAGGAATGCTACTGAGTTCATCTAGAATTCACATTTGGAGAGCTTAGCATATAACTTACTATCTTGAAGGGTCTGTAATACAATCTGCAAGTGTCCCGCATGTTCCGCCTCCGAACGAGAATATACTAGAATGTCATCAATGAATACGATCACAAAAACATCAAGATATGGCATGAATACACTATTCATGAGATCCATAGAAGCTTCTGGGGCATTTGTTTGCCCGAACGACATCACCAAGAACTCAAAATGCCCATATCTAGTTCGGAAGGCCGTCTTCGGAATATCCTTCTCCTTAATCCTCACCTAATGATACCCTGAACGTAAGTCGATCTTGGAGAAATACTTGGCACCCTGGAGTTGGTCGAATAGGTCGTCAATCCTTGGAAGTGGATACATGTTCTTTATACTAACCTTATTCAACTGTCGATAATCGATACACATCCTTAACGACCCGTCTTTCTTCCGCACGAACAAGACTGGCACACCCCAAGGTGAAGTGCTAGGCCTAATGAAGCCCTTATCCAGTAAGTCCTTCAACTGCGCCTTCAACTCTTGCAACTCTGCCGGGACCATCCTGTATGGAGGGATAGAGATTGGTTGAGTGTCAGGCAAGACACCAATGCTAAACTCAATCTCCCTTTCAGGAGGAAGGCCTAGGAGTTCATCTGGGAAAACGTCTGGAAATTCATTGACCACGAGGATTGATTATAGAGTAGGCGGTTTCACCTACGCATCCCGAACGCAAATGAGATGATAAATGTAACCTTTTGACATTATCTTCCTTGCCTTAAGATAGGAAATAAACCTACCTTTCGGCATAGCAATGTTCCCCTTGCATTCAATGATGGGTTCACCAGGAATGTGAAACCTAACCATCTTCGTATGAAAATCAGCATTTGCATAGCATGAGGCCAACCAGTCCATTTCCATTATCACATCGAAATCAACCATTTCTAACTCAATTAGATTCACCGAGGTTTGATGACTACAAATTAGCAGTGTGCAACCTCTATATACCCTTCTAGCAATCACAGAATCTCCTATCGGAGTGGATACCGCAAGTGGTTTACTTATCAATTTAGGTTCAATGCCAAACTTATTAGACACAAAGGGTGTAACGTATGATAATGTAGATACCGGATCAATTAACGCATATACATCATAAGAAAACACAAACAATATACCTGTAACAACATCTGGAGAGGACCCGAGATCATGTCGACCTACTAGAGCATAGGTTAGATTTTGAGTACCATTCGAACTCGGCACTGCACCTCTACCTCTACCATGACCCGTTGACCACTAAAAACCCTGTGCTGGAGGTTGAACTAACGAGGAAGAACCAGACACAGATCCAGTTGGCTGAGTCATACCACCAGCTCCTCTGTTAGGATAATTCTGCATCATATGGCTAAGATGTCCGCAAGAATAGCACGCATCATAACCTCGACCTCACATTACAAAGTGGGCCTTGCTGCACTGATCACAATGAGGTGTTGGGGGTCTTGTTTGACTAGTATCCCTATGATATTGTGAGTCTAGTGCCCGTGAACTCTAACCTGGACCAGAATAGTTAAATCAATCATACCGAGGCCTCTACAACTGTGGAGGAGAACTAGCTACAGGTGGCACTGAACTCCTCAAAGATTGGGGCTTGATACTACCTCTGAAGTCATCAGAATACCCTACAGTTCTCGCCCTCTTATGCTGGCCCCTATCCTGCTCCCTATCTTCCCCTTGCTGGCGCTTACGATTCTCTAGTGTCTGGGCATAAGCCTGAATACGGGAAATATCCATGGCCTCCACCAAGGAAGTTGTCGTGCACTAATTTATCAGATGTGGTCCCAACCCATTCACGAACAGGTGCACCCTATCGCTCATCTCGTCCACCATATGGGGAGCATACCTTGCTAAAGAATCAAACAACATACTATACTCTCGCACACTCATATTACCTTGTCGAAGGTTCAAGAACTTATCAGCTTTAGATTGTCATATCTCAACTGGCATGTAGTAACGAAGTAAGGCCTTATAAAATTCCTTCCACACAACTAGAGGAGCGTTCGGACCCCTGGATCTCTCCCAATTATCATACTAGAAAACCGCTAACTCCCGTAACCAATAAGAAGCCAACTCTACTGCCTCAGTATCACTAGAGTGCATAACCCACAGTGTACGATGAACCTGATCAATAAAGGTTTGTGGGTCCTCCTTGGGGTCTGATCCAGTAAACACTGGAGGGTCTAGATTAATAAAATCACGAACTCTCACACTAACCGGTTTATCAGCAGCACCTCTGAGCCTGAGCAGCTACCAAGCTAGTCAACAACTGCACTGCACTCCATATATCCTGGTCTATAGTGCTAGATAGAGGAACTGGAGGTGTTGGTTTCCTCCAAATATCCTCTAGAGGAGACGGAGTATATGAGGTATGCAACGACATCTCACTCTGAGCCTCACTTTGGACTACTTAGGCTAGAGGCACCTGACCGGTACCCTCTCCCGCAGTTGTATCAAGACATCTACTAATCGCTTGCTTCCTAGTCAAAGGCATCACTGAAAGAAAATAAGGTGAATATTAGAGATGAACACTTACGACTCAACTCTACGCACAATCTAGATTCAGGAAGAAGGTAACAACCCTAGATTTCATGTAGCCTCATGATTATAAATGTGGCGCGCTACACATCTATAATCAAGACTCTACTAGACACGACTCATAGACAATCCCTAGGACAGACTTGTTGTGATACGAAGTTTGTGACGACCCAAACTGGAGGTTCATGACTAGCACCCGGGCCATACTTGCCGAGTACCAACGTACATTTTATCTAACCTTTCTTATTATCTATAAGGGGCGACGAGATCATCATGAATGGTAGACATGAATCATAAACAACAAACAATGATGGATAATTGCATGAACATACATAACATGGGCCGACAAGGCTGTCATGAAGCTATATATAAGGCACGAGTTGCTATGCTACCTTGAGAGACTATACAACAAAAATCAGCCGACAAGGCAATCCAAACTATACATGAGTTGACACCTGTCTATGAGCCTCTAAATGAACATAAGTGCTGCAACATTGCCGGAACAGGGCCCCGACATACCCATAATGTCTATAACCAAAAGTGCACACCAAGACCACGGCATGTCCGGAGAAGGGATCTCGCCAATAACCATTGAACTGGGCAGCCTACTATGGTGGGGGAGCTTTGCCTACCTATCTATCAGGACCTGCAACACGACATGCAGTGTCCACAAATAAAAGGGACGTTAGTACGAATAAAATACTGAGTATGTAAGGCAGGAAAACATAAATAAGAATAATAATATAAACATGAATAGAGAATATACAACCTGTAACATCTGAGTACCTCTAAGGGATACTGACATGAAATGCATGATACATATATATATATATATATATATACATAAATTTTAAACATGTATGCCTCTATGGGCTCCGTACAGAGACACCAACTTCCAACAGGATACAATTTTTAAACCGCAGTTGTCACAGACCCGTTTTCTGGGGGTTTGGCGAGGGTAGCAAGATAGCCTGACTACTACTCTTGCTTCAGCCCTAAATAATAAATAAGCACAAAATCGTGCTTTGGACCAAGGCAATCACACAAACTCAAAGGTTGGAGGGATAATGAAATGAAAGACACAAAGATGGGAGGCCAAGGCCAATTTTCAGGGTTTATCTCATATACAAAAGAAGAAAATACTAGTAAAGAGATCTTCCTTCTAACAAGGCCTAAGTATGCCAATTTATACAGAAAAATGTCCACAGGCAACTAAGCTGGCTGTGGGCCCGTCCAGCCTGTGGTGCACTGCTTTGTGCTGGCATCAAGTAATTTCCAGGAAGGTGTTGGCAGCCCATGTGCCAATTGACTTGTCCAGGTGATGTGCCCTAGTTCTTGCTGGCAGGCAGTTGCTCCCATGTTCGTCCAGACAGGATGTGGCCCTACCTAGCTATGCAGCACATGCCTTTGCTGGCAACATGTTGCTTCCATGAATGTCCTGGCAGACTGTGGTCCTGCCCAGTTGTGCTGCATGTGACTTTTCTGGCAAAAAGTAGCCCCTAGGAGGGCTCGGACAGCCTGTCGGATTGTTGATTCCATGTGCAAAAACCTTCTGGTCTTTGGCAGCCAAGTTTGGCTCGTTTGGCAGCCCTTTAGGCGGCAAATTTGGGCGGAAAATATGCGGGTCAGTGCACTCTCCCCCACTTGAAATGGGGACGACCTCGGCGCCACAACAATTCAAGTAGTCATGAGCTTGATCTTTGAACGACCCTAATGCCTCATATTTTTCCCACGATGCCCCTTCTGGTGGTTGCCCTTTCTATCGGACAAGAAATTGGGCACTTGAGTTGCCCCAACCTACTCTTTGTATCACCTGATGGTTGATAATGGCCTCGACTTTCTTGTCGACAACCGAATAGCTTGTGAAAACATTTGGTCACCTGGATTGCCTCCGCTCCGTATAATCCTTGTCTCTACAAGGTGCCTTTAACGGACTGACATGCCTCGACCCAAGCAGCTTTCCACGTTGCTTCCTTGAATCCTCCAACTTTGGAGGTGCCATGTACAGACCCATGGCAGGCAGCTTCGCCCACGGAATGAAGTCCTTACCCTTAAGGACTCGTTGTTCAAAGGGAAGTGTATGTGATGCATAGTCTAGAGCCTAATTGCTGCAAATAACCATGGTCATAGGTGCAGTGTGCTTTGAATGATAAGAGCTTAATTTTGTTTCGTCTACTATAGGATGGTTTGTTCGAGGACGAACAAAGGTTTAAGTGTGGGGTAGTGATGTTTGGCATATTTCGATATGTGTTGATGTTACTTTGCCCATGCTTTAACCACTTTTTGATGTTATTTAATCTTTAAAACACCCAACATGGTGTAATTATTGGTTTGATGACTAATTAAGTTATGTGTGACGATTTAAGGTGTTCGGAGTGCAAAATATGAAGAAAAGGTGGTTTAGCTAGAGGAAGAAGGGTTGGATGCGTCGCATCCAACCTAGGAAAACATCATCATGCATGCAACCTTAGCAGTGAAGTTGGGCCATCGCGTCTGCCATCGCGTGCGAAACTGGGAAGTAGAAGTGAAGCTGGATGCGTCGCGTCCACCATCGCATGCAAGCTGAGAAATAGAGGACAAGGTGGATGCGTCGCATCCACCTTCGCAGGCAAAAAATTGAAATGGAGGACAAGGTGGATGCGTCGCATCCACCTTAGCATCAATCCCTGAAGCCGAATTGGACTAGGAATAGGAGAGCTTTGGCCCACGACTTTTGTACGCAATATATAAGCTAAAAACGCCTCTTTTAGGTAATCTAACATATTGGGAAGGGGGAAAAAGCCACGACAAAGCTGTGGAGGCCGGAACTCATCAAGTTCCATCTTTCTCCCACCAAACTTAGTAATTTCTATGTTTCTTTATATGATTTGTTGTTTGGCTACCATGTCTATGTGGAGCTAAACCTCACGTTCTAAGGTTGTGGTTCTTTCATGACTATTGTTATTCGGATATTGATTTTGACTTCTTGATTTATCATATTAGTTTATTTATTCAATCTTGCGCTTATTTATTTGATTGCTTGATCACCAATTGAATATTATCTACGAATCTAGAATTGAACTCGAAAGTGGGAATTCTATATTGCATATAGGATTGAGTAGGGCAAGTTCTTGAACTCGGGCATCGGGGAACGGATACGTGGTTAGGATAGACATATACCTAATTGCCTTGCTTGGTTGATTTACAGGAATTATAAATGCGTTCTTGTTGATTCTCACTCCATAGACATATAAGCGTTAAGTTAGCTGGAATAGGCGAGTAAGAACTCGACAGATTCTTATGAGCAATATTAACCCTGTCAACCAATAAGCTAGATAAATTAGTCGGTCAATTCAATTGAAGAATACAATAGGATTGTTAGATAGACCATAACCCTAGATCGTTTTCATTACATTGATATCATTAAAATTTGCTCTTTCTCTGTTCAAAGTTTATTATTTATATTTTTCTTATTTAATTAGTTGGAATAAAATATTTTTAGATTTAATTCTTGTTTAGATAATTAGGATAGTCTAATTTAGTTAATAGTTAATCATAAGTCCTCGTGGGTTCGACATCCGACTTTTAGTTACTTTATTACTTGACGACCGCGTATACTTGCGTGAGTGTGTTTGGTCGCAACAAGTTTTTGGCGCCGTTGCCGGGGAACTTAGAAATTTGCTATTTTTCTAGATTAGACATTTTTTTATCTATTCATGTTTTTTTTTTATTTTATTTTATTTTAGTTAGTATTTTTTATTTATTTTAGCATGGAATCTTGGAATAAAAATTGTTCGAATGAAGGTTATTCTTATTTTGATGATCCTTGTCCATATTGTGGAGGACCCCACTGGTGGAAAAATTGTCAGAATGTTCCCAGGAGCGAGTTGTGCGCACAATCTCAATCCTTTGAGTGGAATATTTGTAATATGTGTGGTGGTCAAGATGGCCATTGGGATGGTTGTCCTAATTTTGTTCATCCTTCTCTGAGCCCTTATTATGATCTTTCTAATGATATTTCTGAGTTTGATAGGGGCAATGAAGTGCAGGATATGGAACCTGATGCATATATTAGGGATATTTTGAGGCAAGTAGCAGAGCAACAGGATGAACTCAAAAAAGATATGAAAAGAATGAGGGCAGCAATCACAAGAATGAAGGCCAATATGGAAGAATTGAATGAAGAGAGCGAGTACCAGCAAGAGAAAATTTTTGAAAAAGAGGAGATTTTGAGCCAAACTTGGCTGGCAGAACAGGCTGAAAAGTTAGAAATATATGAAGCTCAACATGAGGAACTTACTGATGGGATGAGACACTTTATAGAGGGAAGATCTAAACTGGGACAAGGGATCTATAAATTTGTCACTACTATTCACGACTTGCAAGATAAATTAAATGCAAAGGTTGTTGCGTCTATCGCCCAACAAAATAGTAATGAGTTGTCAGAAGCTGAAAAGGAGCTTATACGCCAAATTGAGGAGCTAAAAGTGGAGAGCCAATCATTCGAGCATATTTCTGTTGATGATGCCCATGTTGAGAAAAGTACACTAGAGCCATGCGAGGTAGCAGATAATGTTATATTTGAAGACTCTAATGTGTGCACATATGAGGATATAAATAGTAATACAATTCTAAAGTTGGGGCGTGTTGGTCCTCATTCTAAACATTTTTCGACATTGTATTTGGATGATGACATGGAAATCGAGTCATCTAAGCCTTTGGAGGAGTCAATGGAAGAGGAACATGATGCCTATATTTTTGAATTTGTCATGCCAAAAAGCAAAAAATACATTCCTCATCTAAAGGCCGAGAAGTGTAGAGTAAAAAATTTATTACTTGACCTGGTTATCTTTGTAGCCCCACCACTGGAGCATAGCCGCAAACTGGATGCCATGTTAGGGGCTCAATTCATAAGTTCGAGGTGGAGGCAAAAAGTGGTTCACGTTGTGCCGCTACGTTAAATCAGGCGCTTGTTGGGAGGCAACCCAGCGTTACTGCTTTCTTTTATTTTTGTTTACTTTTTATTTTATTTTATTTTTATTATTTTGTAGTATTTATTTTTGTTTTGTAGGATTATGAGCATAGGAAGCAAAGCCATTAGAAGAGTGCAAAAGCGAGCTAGATGGTGAGGACTAAGTGTGGGGTGCCCACACAAAGGACGATGTCTGGGGAAGTCTGAGTACCTCGTGAGCCGCTATTGCTTCGGCCTTTGGCCTACCAGGGAGTCTCGTTTACCCTCTTATTATTTATAATGTGCATTGAGGACATTGCAAAATTTTAAGTGTGGGGTGAGAAGATCGTTTGGATGAGTTTCTGTGCTATTTTAGCTTAGTTGTAGTACTCATTCTTAAGTGTAGTAGCTTTTGTGAAAAAAAAAACGAAAAAAGTAGAAAAATTGGACTTTTCCCGATGATTGATCTCCTAGACAATTTTCTTGAGGGATTAAAGTCTAAACAAAAATCCAAAATATATCTTTTAGCTTTCTTTAGGTAGTAATAATCCCCTGTGGTTTTTCTTTGTACCTCGGTTCTTTTCCATGGGATGTAGTTTGAACCGGGTAGTTTTTTTCTTTCCGAGTAGATTAGGAATTTAGGGAATAAAAGGAGCAAGAATGATGAACCTAGGCGCCCTTGACTTGTTTGATAGTAACATATTTATACTTTCGCATGTGTAGTATCTTCTGTATGATTTGAATTTATTGATGATGCCTTGTTAAAACGGATAGCATGTTTTGTTGCAGCCTATTTCTCATTTTCTTGACTTGTGTTCACTTTGCGCTTAATGCTTAATATCTCGTTGCTCCGTGAATACTTGCATTGTTTGAGAGTCGGAATGTAACCGTCCTTAATGAGTCATGTGCCATGTGTGGTGAGGTTTTTGTGTAGTCCATGTAGTGTACTTGTGTCTAGAACTTGCCCGGTATGTGAATTGAAGCGAAATTTTAGGTGATGCTCGGTTTGAAAAATGATTTTAGGCTTTCTTTGATCTTTTTGAGCTTATTGCTTATCACAAATAAAATCTATCCCTAGTTAAACCTTTTGAGCCTGTAGACCTTTTATTTGGTACCCACATTACAAGCCTATACCCTTTTTATTCTTAATTGACATTGTTTTGATCCTTTTACCTCTTAAAGCACTTTAAGTGTTAGATGAGCGCTAAAAGAAGTAAGAAGGGACTAAGTGTGGGGTGACTTTTGAGTGGAACCAATGAAAGAAAGAAGGGTGCACTTATTTTATAAAATAATACACCACTAGCGGAAATTGAAAGAAAGAAAAATATAAATGAATAAATTGTTGTCTTGTTCTTGCTAGTGGGTATGAATTAAAGTAGTGCTTAAAGAAGGAGGAAATATTGTTGGGGTGATATTATTTGTGAAATTGAAGTGGTGTTGAAGAATTTGCGCTTAAGTTATTTGATGATGTGTTAAAGTGCTTAGGAGGGTGAATCACTATTCCTTAAATATATCCTACCCGTCCCTTAGCCCACATTACAACCATGAAAAAGTCCTAATTGATTTTAGATCGAGCGAGCTTACATTAGTAGAGATTTACATTAAGGGCAAGCCTATGGTACCAATTACATGCATGTGACTTCTTTTGTGAGAGTGAGCGATTTTCTTTGTGAGCATGAGATTCGAATGTGTGGATTGATTCTACTCTCTTTGCTTTTGTTGTGAGGGCACATGGTTTCACGAGGGATAGGTAACGTTATTAGACTTCTCTATGATGTTGGTTGTTCAAGCCATGAGTGCATTGTGACATTGAGTCGGTTTTTGAGGTTAGGATTGTTGTGAGCATGTTGTCTTTGTTCGAATATGTTTAAAGAAGGGCCTAAGAAAAGGGAAGTGTGTTGATGCATAGTCTAGAGCCTAATTGTAGCAAATAACCATGGTCATAGGTGCAGTGTGCTTTGAATGATAAGAGTTTAATTTTGTTTCGTCTACTATAGGATGGTTTGTTCGAGGACGAACAAAGGTTTAAGTGTGGGGTAGTGATGTTTGGCATATTTCGATATGTGTTGATGTTACTTTGCCCATGCTTTAACCACTTTTTGATGTTATTTAATCTTTAAAACACCCAACATGGTGTAATTATTGGTTTGATGACTAATTAAGTTATGTGTGACGATTTAAGGTGTTCGGAGTGCAAAATATGAAGAAAAGGTGGTTTAGCTAGAGGAAGAAGGGTTGGATGCGTCGCATCCAACCTAGGAAAACATCATCATGCATGCAACCTTAGCAGTGAAGTTGGGCCATCGCGTGCGAAACTGGGAAGTAGAAGTGAAGCTGGATGCGTCGCGTCCACCATCGCATGCAAGCTGAGAAATAGAGGACAAGGTGGATGCGTCGCATCCACCTTCGCAGGCAAAAAATTGAAATGGAGGACAAGGTGGATGCGTCGCATCCACCTTAGCATCAATCCCTGAAGCCGAATTGGACTAGGAATAGGAGAGCTTTGGCCCACGACTTTTGTACGCAATATATAAGCTAAAAACGCCTCTTTTAGGTAATCTAACATATTGGGAAGGGGGAAAAAGCCACGACAAAGCTGTGGAGGCCGGAACTCATCAAGTTCCATCTTTCTCCCACCAAACTTAGTAATTTCTATGTTTCTTTATATGATTTGTTATTTGGCTACCATGTCTATGTGGAGCTAAACCTCACGTTCTAGGGTTGTGGTTCTTTCATGACTATTGTTATTCGGATATTGATTTTGACTTCTTGATTTATCATATTAGTTTATTTATTCAATCTTGCGCTTATTTATTTGATTGCTTGATCACCAATTGAATATTATCTACGAATCTAGAATTGAACTCGAAAGTGGGAATTCTATATTGCATATAGGATTGAGTAGGGCAAGTTCTTGAACTCGGGCATCGGGGAACGGATACGTGGTTAGGATAGACATATACCTAATTGCCTTGCTTGGTTGATTTACAGGAATTATAAATGTGTTCTTGTTGATTCTCACTCCATAGACATATAGGCGTTAAGTTAGCTGGAATAGGCGAGTAAGAACTCGACAGATTCTTATGAGCAATATTAACCCTGTCAACCAATAAGCTAGATAAATTAGTCGGTCAATTCAATTGAAGAATACAATAGGATTGTTAGATAGACCATAACCCTAGATCGTTTTCATTACATTGATATCATTAAAATTTGCTCTTTCTCTGTTCAAAGTTTATTATTTATATTTTTCTTATTTAATTAGTTGGAATAAAATATTTTTAGATTTAATTCTTGTTTAGATAATTAGGATAGTCTAATTTAGTTAATAGTTAATCATAAGTCCTCGTGGGTTCGACATCCGACTTTTAGTTACTTTATTACTTGACGACCGCGTATACTTGCGTGAGTGTGTTTGGTCGCAACAAGTTTTTGGCGCCGTTGCCGGGGAAGCGACAAAGAAACTCATGTTTCCCTGCCAAGCTCCTAATTGAGCTGCACATTGCGGGCGATCCCTTTCACGTTGGTGGGTTTGGCATGTACCATCTTCAGTACAGAACTGCTAGGACCGAACACAAGTCCAAGTGACTTAGCCTTTGCTTCGGATACAAAATTATGTGTTGTGCCGGTATCTACCATGATACGAACAGGTTGTTCGTTTAATTGTGCATCCACGAATAGTGATCCTGGTTCCCCTGACTGGCGCTCCTTGCCAATCACATCGTCGCCTAAAGCGTGAACCAGTTTGACAATGTCATGCTTAACTTGGGTTGTTTGCTTCAAAGCAGGCTTTTCTGCTACTACTGCGCCCAGTATCATGTTGCCAAGATGAGCTATGGATGGTGGTTGTTCTTTGGCTTGTTCGTTGGCTTGGATTCTTTCCTCTGTTAGCCTCCGCTCGACCGTAATTATGGCACTGAGTTTCTTCAAAGAAGGACAATCCTTGTAGCCATGACTAGTGTCCTTGCATATATAATAACCATTGCGGGGACCAGCCTCCTTCCTCCTTTGGTTGTATCGGTCGCGCCAATGCGCCTTGTTGCCTTGTTCTCTGGAATCGCGGTCAGGGGCAACAACTTGCTTGCCCTTGTCCCGATATCCATGGTCTCCATCCGGTTGCAACTTGCTTTTGAACCTTTCGGGGTGACGTAAGGTCGGTATCCTCCGTACACGTTATTAGGACTAACACTTCATCAAGAATATTATAAGAATCAGAAAATACCAACAACATTGATAACATAAGAATAAGAGAAGTAACATCAACATTAATCGTTCCATAAAAAGGGAAACAATGTATGTATTGCTAGGTTCTAAGTGTGGAATATCTTTGGAAGCTCGTTCATTACATTATGTGCAATCAGAGTCGTGCAAAAGAAGGAAAGGGATAGCCTCATATACCTTGTATATACTTCCCAACCTCAAGCTATGCAAATGTCAAGACTCTTTAGTCTACATTAAGAGAAATGATACTATCATTATCGTTTAAGCGTCGTAAATATTATATATCGACCGCAACCTACTCTACGATGAAACGGACAGAACCTCCCCTATTTATAGAACATCCCATAAGTTAAAACAATCACTAAATAGCCCAAACAACACCAATAATCATCATATTAAGCCTCCCAAAATAGTCCACCAACCAACAACATTACTAACAAGCCTTTCGATAGATAACTCACAAGTTCTAGCTTCAACGACTTAGCCACAACTTAGATAATTTTAAATACATGTAGAGTAAGAGGTTCTCTACCTTTAAACATATTGAAAAACTCCAATTTGACCTTAATTTGCCACGAAATATCCTTCCAATGTTGTCACAAGAATAAGGAAGCGAAACTAGCAATCAATTAGGGTTTTTCGATACTAGAATCACTTTAGAAGACTTGAAATCACCTAGGGTTGATATTTAAAACTTGAGGGAGTATTTTACATAACATAAACCACTTAAAATAACCTCCCACATGAGCTGGAACAACACAAAAATCAGCAACAACAAGAAGAATAAGAAACTTACTAGCACCCCGGGATTCCCGGCACTTGATTTGTGTTGTTTGCCCTTTGTTTGGGTCTTGGATCATGAGAGAACCTTGAGAGAGTGTTTTTGGGTGTCTAGGGTCTAAACAGAATGAAAAATAATGTGTTAAAATGGAGTTAAGGGGTCTAATATATATCAATATATCTCAACCGCATATGTGGGCCCAATAGAGAGCTGCCTGCGCAGCCTCGCGAATATGCTAATATCTCTCTACTCTGACATCGTATCGACAAAATATTTAATGCATTAGAAACTAAACTCATAAATATTCAATTTAGTGGGCAGATCACACCATAATTCCTAGTAAATTGGGAGAAAAGTTTAGTAACATTTGACATAAAATATAAGTAAAAGTATGAACATAAGGTGCGACAATGTTTGTCGACTTTTGTTTCATAACTCGTTTGACTTCACGACTTATGATACAGATATTATATGATTCAAATACCTTAAAACACGACCTATTGATAATATTAAGAACCTCGAGTTTTATCCGAAAATACGGGTTACAACATCTTTGATTTGTTTAACTTTTAATACTTGTTAACCACTCTTATACACCCTTGTATCGTTTAACACCAATAGGATTAACTTCTTATCATATCAAAGATAATATCTTCTCGAATTTACATCGACTAACTTACGGCGTAATCTTACGTACTCTAATATGGGTTGTAACAATAATGATTGTCAATTGTTCATGAACTTCCTTCATTAATAAATTCTGGATTTAAGGTAAGTATTTTAATTTATTTTTCTCTTTTAAATTCTTGAAATTCTAGAATTTGATTTTAAATACAAGAAAAGATAATAAATTTTAATTATAACTCTAATGAAGTTTGTAAGAAATTATAACCACCTGAAGTAGTAAAATTTCTATGTCTTGCCATGATCAAATTCATGTATGATTGTGAGCACAAGAAGTGGAAACCCGTCCCATTGAATTTGCTTCATTCTCGTTCCCTTAAGAGAATGTGATAGCAATATGCAATAAGTCTGAAAGAAGATAAAATTATTACCGTGAAGGTATCAATGGATGTGGACATGGTAATAGACGAATTATAATCGTCATCATTGTGGTAATGAGAATAATAACGATTCTCAAAATAATCCTTCACTATGTGAAAGTAATATTTTTATCGATTTGATGTGAGATGTTATAAAACACATATAGATGATTATGGTCCATTCATGATGTGAAGGTGACAATATGTGATTTATGAATACATATTCATTTTTGGAAGAATATGAACGTGCTAGTGGTAGTGAATATAGCACACTCACCTCTAGAATGAGGTTTGAGATGAAATAAGAAAATAATTTCATTATTATGGCATGAATGGTCATTGATCACGTACCTATTGTGATTATCCCAAAATATTATGGCAATGTGATTATTACAAGGCATAAGTAATGGATGCAACATATCGTGGCTATAAT